>NC_136274.1:81103679-81456179 GCF_964187855.1 Myxine glutinosa
TTTAATATATCTCGGCATTTTCCCATCTGTTATTTCAGGCGGTGTATGACTGACCATGCCGCGATTGAAAAAAAATATATCTCGGCAATTTCCCGTGTGTGGCGACACGTGAACGAAGCTATGCTCCTCTCTCCACATTATTGTGACGACGTATAAATTAAATATTTCATCGTGACGATTGTCATCAAATGGACGAATTTTTAAATATATCTGGGCATTTTCCCGTCTGTTATTTCAGGCGGTGTATGACTGACCATGCCGCGATTTAAAAAAAAAAAAAAAAATCTCGGCATTTTCCCGTTTCTTATTTCGGGCGGTGTATGACTGAGCATGCCGCCATTTAAACAAAATATATACGTATATCTCGGCATTTTCCAGTCTGTTATTTCGGGCGGTGTATGACTGACCATGCTGCAATTAAAAAAAAAAAATCTCAATGGACTTGAAGTTACAGGCCTTTGAGAATTCATTTTGTTCTATAAAGGGCAACTTTCATCGGATTTTCTTCCCGTTTTTTTTCAACCGAGTCTAAAACTATGTTAGCGACTGTGAAAAATGAAATGATATATCGAATTTGATTTGAAATAAAACTGTGTGAGAGAGGAAGACACCACGGGCCTACAAAACAGGCCTCAAAACTATACGAGTTAATAAAATGGTGGATATTTGTTTATATGAAGCCTCTCCCAGAATGGGTGGAGCTTTGAGGTTTTGTCTTCTCTGCAAGAACAACAAGAAGAAGAAGAACAAGAAGAAGAAGAACAACAACAACAGCAGAGGGCACTCTATGACCAGCGTCTGCGACGCGGCTAAAAACAGCAGAGAAGTTAATTCAACAATTAAAACATTCACAGAACGTTGTAATCAAAGTCTAGTTTTAAACGAATAAGGTCTTAGCTTACCGTTTCATTTCCTTGCAAGTATTTAAGGCCAATTCAATTCAAAGTATCACAAACGTCATACTTTGCAGGAAGTTCGGAGGAAGGTGGAGGCACAGGTTGGGATGTTCTCATTCTCCAAGTTTCAGAATCTCTTTAAATGGCTTTGATGACATTTTTTGATTCACAATGAAAATCAAATTGTTTAAGCATTGCACGATGTTTTTAAACATTGCACGATGGCGCGCTTTCACATACATTACGTAAGACGGCATAAATAAAGCAACTTAGGACGTAATTCATAGTTCAAAGATTTTCACCAAGTAAAACCTTGAAAATGGACAACTTGGCCGAAAACGTGTGAACATTTGTTATTACCCTCGTCCGAGCAGAGGGTATTGCATTTGGGTCCGTTTGTCTGTCTGTCTGTCTGTCTGTTCGTTTGTCTGTCTGTCTGTTTGTTTGTCCGCACAGAATAAATATGATTTTCTCTGCAACCGTTGGTCCGATTGACAGGGAATTTTCACCATAGGTGCTCATCCTCCTGTATATTTTAAAAAATGATAATGTTGACGTCATAGGTCACGTGGTACAGGCACCATCTTGGAAAAAAGGAAAAACTTTGCACCTCTAATATCTTCAAAAGCGCTGCAGAGAAAAAAAAGAGACATGGCTCATTGTAAAGAACTCTCCATGGGGAATAACATATGTTAATGATGACGTCATAGGTGCCTCCATTATGACGTCACAATTGGACTAGTACAAAACTTCATCCGACAAAGATGAAATTTCTTGAGCATCATCTAGGGATAAATTGGTGGAGAAAAAAAAAAGATGACGTCATCGGTCACGTGGTTCGGCCGCCATATTTGTTTTAACACAAAAGCCTTAAAAACCACTGAAAACACGTCCTGGCGAGGATCTGCAATCTCTGATTGCTCTTCGTAGTTTTAAATGGCGCATATGGCAGAATGATTTCAACCAAAAAAAATAATATACAAGTGTCAAATTAATTGTTTTAACAAGTCAAAATGCTCATTTATAGCATTCATATTGTTTACGAACTAATTTTATAGTTGACCAAGCGTTATCGGAAATTTATTATTTTAAAGTTGACCAAGCGTTATCGGCAATTGTGAATTTCCACCATTGTTGTTGCCATTTTCATGGCAATCTTGGAATAATTTGGTGATGTTTACCCCATATTGGAAATGTATAATTTGATAAAAGCTGTGGAGGCTCATGGTATATTCGTGGAAGTGGAGTGGGCGATGCCCTGACGTAGACTGAGATGTTTGATGTGAACACTGTACAGACTCTGTTTAACGGTACACATTATGTGCGCTCACTGAAGGGCATGCTCATTGTTGCTGAAGTAATCAAAATTATGACGTGGAAGTCTTTCTGGGAGAATAATCAGATGTGATGATTTCCATGATGTCATTTTATACATCACTGAACTGAGGAAAGTATACTGCAGCCAAAAGATGAAAATAAAAGTGAAGTGCACTTTAACAAGATGCTGGAGAAAATTCAAAGCCTTAAACAAAAGTTTTCGGTCTTCATCGAGGAATGTTGAGAAAAAAATGTGAGCTGTGCAACTTCTGGAGAGTTTCATGCGTCCAGTTGGTCTTGTAAAAAATCTCATAACATCCAACCGTGAAGGAGATTGTGAACTTCACGTGGAAACTGTTGAGTCACTGTTCTGCATATTTTCAGAATTTGACTGCAACGACTACCTGAGCTATTTTTTCCTGGTATCTGGGAGATGAACAGTGCTTGAAGATCTCTTCCTTTACTGGAAATTAATCTAGGGCCATTTTGAGGTACGAGAGAGAGAACGACATTTAAACGATGCTACCTCTGACATGAAGCTGGTGCAGCCAATCCATCCAAAGATCTCACAAAAGCTCGAAAGGTAAGAGTTGCTCAAACAAGAAAGGGTGAGTATTGGGGCTGAATGGCAATTACATTATCATGATGTCCTTGCAATCACCAATGTGTGCCGAGATCGAACCAGAGCAAAATTGATGGATCACAGGGAGACGTCTCATGACGAACTGACAGGAAACAAAGGACAGATGTTGGATGACAATGTCACAAAACTTCACTGGTTCATAATGGGAAAAGGAAATCCACACCAAGTAACTGAACACGTCTGTCTGCACAACTTTGTTACGAAAGAGCCCGTAGATGCAAATGTCAAAGTCAGCGAGGCCACTAAACGTCATTGAGCACGGAGCAGCAGAGTACAAACGATATTTTGTGAAGTGAAGTTAAAGTTGAAAAAACAGAAAAACTCTTCAAACTTTTTTCAAGACTGAATGTACCACCGTGCTTTGATGACTCAAGAAAGCAACAACAATGACAGCCACTAACGTTGTGACAAGAAAGCAGATTGCCCATGCACAAGTCATGGATATTGCCAGATAAAGGGGGGAAGCAATTTTTACGTGGTCCTCCCGGTAACTACCTGGTCTTGGTGACCCCCGGACCGTGGGAGGGACCCCGCCAGAAAGATATATGGTTTATACGCTTTCGTAACGCAATCAATATGAATTCCGGTCAAGAAGAAACCCCACACCAAGGATCCGGAATAATCAATAATATATTCACTGAGCAATCAACAACCATCAACAATGCACAATCAATATTACAACCATGTGAACTCATCTACACAAACTCTAAGATGGCCATCTTAATCTTATACATTCCTCACGTGAGCCCCACTCCTGACTCCCTCCGTGGTCAATGTCTCTCCTCTCCGCACACGGGCGGTTGAACGAGCCCCGGGCGGACGTGCTCTAAACGTGCCGTCTCGGACTGGGGCCGCGGCTGCAGCGCACCTCCTTGCCAAGCCACGGGGCAAACCCAGCGCGGCGTCCAACGTGCGCGAGGCCCCCAGTGCGACTCTTACGCGTCCTTGTAGATGGGCAAAAACCCAGCGCGGCTTCCGACGCGAGCGAGGCCCAACGTGCGGACCCGTACGCGTCTTTGTAGACGGGGCAAAACCCAGCGCGGCTTCCGACGCGAGCGAGGCCCAACGTGCGGACCCGTACGCGTCTTTGTAGACGGGGCAAACTGTCCCGGACGCTTGGTTTCGTGCACGAACTCACAGTGACTGGACGTGTCCAAAGGTATTTACCGCCCAGGTAACTCCTCTCGCCAGACGTTTCGCAACGGCGCGTTTTCCGCGCAGCGTAAGGTCGATTCCACCTTCTCGTCGTCGCGGGGCGAGGGAGAAGACCTTCCTTTCCCTCGTGTCTTTTCTCCTCCCTTTCCCGTCACTTCCGCTTCCGGCCACTTCCGTTTCCTGCCACTCTTTCAGAAGGGCTCCTGACCCTCCAACCACAACAACTACACAACAACTTAATATACTACACACGGAAGCAAACACCTGCATGGTAATTCACATACATTCACATAAATATGTAACACTCCCCCCCTTCAAGAAAGAAAGTTTGAACCCAGCGAAAACTTTCTTTGCCGGCCAATTTGGAGAAATAAACCAGATAACTCAACCCCCCCACATTATCAATTCCCCCCGGGCACAGTTATCACTTAAAAATAAAGCCAGTTAAGCCACTCGATAGCACTTTTCCGGGAGGCCAAGCCGAGTATTCACTACATGGATGCCTTTAGGAACGCGGAGTTCACGGTTAGTCCGTGCAGGAAAGTTCTCTACATGGGCGCCTTGAGGAACGTGGAGTTCACGGTTAGTCCGTGCAGGAAAGTTCTCTACATGGGCGCCTTTAGGAACGGCGTTCACGGTTAATTCGTGTAGGAATCTTGGCTCGGCGGCTCCGCCGCCTTCAGTGCTTCAACTTCTCGGAACGTCCCTAATAATTAGGGTGGGACCACTGGTCCCTGTAGTCCCCTGAATACCGGTCTTCTTCTTGGCCACTACTTTGCCAATTCTTCCTTCGGGAGCGGCCGTAACTCAGGGAGCCTCCATAATAATATTGACTGCGGCCACCACCAAAACTACCGCCCAGTTGTCCTCTCCTGTAGACCTCTCGACGCCTACGAAATGCCTTCCCTACTGTTATGGTCCGACCCTCCAAATCCTTGCCATTCCAATTCTTCTCTGCCTCTCTGGCGTCTTTTGTGCTGGCAAACGTGACAAAGCCGAACCCTCTTGACTGTTGCGTTTCCCAGTCTCTTACCAACCGCACTTCCACCAGCGGCCCATATCTGTTGAAGACAGAGGTCAGAACTTCTTCCTCTGTTTTGAAGTTCAGTCCCCCTACAAATAACTTGGCACTTTTGTCACCATCCCGAGCTGGTGTGGTGTTATTTTCCCTGCTGGGCTCTTTCTCAACCCTCAGGTTACCATAAACTTGACCCCCGGCCAAATCATTCCCGAGAACCACAGATACACCCTCTACAGGAAACGTGGCTTGTAAACCGACGGTGACCGGTCCTGACACCAAATCGGACTCCAACTGGATGACCTGAAGGGGAGCACTAACACCGCCCCCGATCCCCTGTAAACGAACACTATCCCCCGTTGCCGTCTCCTCGGACCATGGCAAAATGCCTTCAAGCATTAAAGATTGATGGGCCCCTGTGTCTCTCAATATCCTAACCGGTCTCCGGTTAGTCGAGGCTCCATCCAGTGACACAAACCCCTCGGAAACAAATGGTTGGTAACCCTCTTGATGGCGATTTCTTACGCTAGCCATCGCATTCGGAGTTGTAATAGTCGGACTCCGCTCTGGGTTGTCCCTTTTCATGAGGTAACAACTGGACATCAAGTGTCCAGGTTTTTTGCAAAACGCGCAAGTAGGCCCGGAGGAAAAACTCGGGGTCTGCCTCGGGCCCCCCGAACTATAAGTTTGTCTTGGGCCCGCATCCCTCTGATTTCGAACCGGTGGGGTATCATAGTTGTCCCCATAATCATCTCGAGGCCGCCGCCATGTATGGTCGTTCTCCGCACCTGCTGTTCCCCACCTCCCCTGCGGAGATCTAGGCGAGGAGTTAGGTTCGTGGACCCCTATTCGGTGGGTTAAGGCATAATCATCTGCCATGGTGGCTGCGTCCCACAACTTTGGTACCTTCTTTTCCTGCAGGTACACTTTGATGTCCTCGTGGACACACTGCTGGAATTCCTCCACCAGGATCAAGTCCCGCAATGTCTCGAAGTCTTTCCCGACTCCTTTTGACTCACACCACCGATCAAACATGTTTTCTTTCACTCTGGCAAACTCCACATGGGTCTCACTCTCCCTCTTCCTGGCATTCCTGAATTTTTGCCTGTAAGCTTCCGGAACCAACTCATAGGCCTTGAGGATGTGCTTCTTCAGTACCTCATAATCTGCACATTGGTCCATTGGTAGCGCCGAATAAATTTCCTGAGCTTTCCCCACCAGCACACTTTGCACGAGTATGGTCCATGCCTCCTCCGGCCAGTTTAATTGTCGAGCCACTTTCTCAAAGTGTGGAAAAAATTTCGCGACTTCTTTTTCACTGAACGGTGGAACCAGCCTCACATGTCTGCCCACATCCCAGGTTTTCTGGTTAGGTGTCGACCCCGTCAGCAAGGGTGGTGCCTCTCCCCGTTCTCTCATTAACTCCAGCTCCTTGAATTTGATTTCTTGCTGAAGCTGCATGTCACGTTCCTTTAATTCCCTTTCCGCTTTTCTCTCCTCTGCTTCGAGGTCCCTTGCAGCTCTCCTTTCCTCTGCTTGTTCCTTTTCTCTTCTTTCCTGGAGTTCTCTTTCCACTCTCCTTTCCTCTGCTTGTTTCTCTTCTCTCCTCTCCTCTGCTTTCCTTTCTTCTTCTGCTCTTTCCTTTTCTGCTTTCCTTTCTTCTTCTGCTCTTTCCTTTTCTGCTTTCCTTTCTTCTTCTGCTAACCTTTCCTGGAGTTCTCGTTCCACTCTCCTTTCCTCTGCTTGTTTCTCTTCTCTCCTCTCCTCTGCTTTCCTTTCTTCTTCTGCTCTTTCCTTTTCTGCTTTCCTTTCTTCTTCTGCTCTTTCCTTTTCTGCTTTCCTTTCTTCTTCTTTGATCCGTTCCTGGCTCCGTAATTGCAACTCCAGTTTCCGGAGCTCCACGTCTTCTGGTTCTTCGGGTAGCCACTCCCAGGCTAACTCGTCCCATGTTCCTAATCCCACCATAGATTGTATCACCGTGGCCTGCAACTCTGCCTTCCTCAAATTAGTTCGGACCTCCAAGTTAAAATGTTTGGCCAATTTCAAGAGATCCGACTTTAGCAACGCTCGGAACTGTGCCTCACTCGGGGTTACCCCAAAGTTCTGTGCCACAAACGCCATGGTGCCTATCGTTAACACCTGTTAACCTTCACCCCAAGACTTTCCCCAATTTCTCAAAAAAAAATATTACCAATTAATAATTAATTAATAAATTTTAATTACCAAAAATATTATTATTTTATTATTTTATACACTTTTAGATCCCGGACGTAGACCCAATTGCGAAACCGCAAATCGTAATTTGGACGAGCCCCCAATTCTTTTACGTGGTCCTCCCGGTAACTACCTGGTCTTGGTGACCCCCGGACCGTGGGAGGGACCCCGCCAGAAAGATATATGGTTTATACGCTTTCGTAACGCAATCAATATGAATTCCGGTCAAGAAGAAACCCCACACCAAGGATCCGGAATAATCAATAATATATTCACTGAGCAATCAACAACCATCAACAATGCACAATCAATATTACAACCATGTGAACTCATCTACACAAACTCTAAGATGGCCATCTTAATCTTATACATTCCTCACGTGAGCCCCACTCCTGACTCCCTCCGTGGTCAATGTCTCTCCTCTCCGCACACGGGCGGTTGAACGAGCCCCGGGCGGACGTGCTCTAAACGTGCCGTCTCGGACTGGGGCCGCGGCTGCAGCGCACCTCCTTGCCAAGCCACGGGGCAAACCCAGCGCGGCGTCCAACGTGCGCGAGGCCCCCAGTGCGACTCTTACGCGTCCTTGTAGATGGGCAAAAACCCAGCGCGGCTTCCGACGCGAGCGAGGCCCAACGTGCGGACCCGTACGCGTCTTTGTAGACGGGGCAAAACCCAGCGCGGCTTCCGACGCGAGCGAGGCCCAACGTGCGGACCCGTACGCGTCTTTGTAGACGGGGCAAACTGTCCCGGACGCTTGGTTTCGTGCACGAACTCACAGTGACTGGACGTGTCCAAAGGTATTTACCGCCCAGGTAACTCCTCTCGCCAGACGTTTCGCAACGGCGCGTTTTCCGCGCAGCGTAAGGTCGATTCCACCTTCTCGTCGTCGCGGGGCGAGGGAGAAGACCTTCCTTTCCCTCGTGTCTTTTCTCCTCCCTTTCCCGTCACTTCCGCTTCCGGCCACTTCCGTTTCCTGCCACTCTTTCAGAAGGGCTCCTGACCCTCCAACCACAACAACTACACAACAACTTAATATACTACACACGGAAGCAAACACCTGCATGGTAATTCACATACATTCACATAAATATGTAACACAATGAAGGACATGTTGGATCGTGATCTGCTGCCAATAAACCCTGTGTTCGAGGCGATGTTACTACTAAACCAGCGAAGCACACACAAATTCCTGAACTTGAGACACAACTCTCCAATAAACCTGTGTTTGAGGTGATGTTACTACAAAACCAGCGAAGGACACACTAATTCCTGAACTTGAGACAAAACTCCCCAATAAACCCGTGTTCGAGGCGATGTTACTACTAAACCAGCGAAGCACACACAAATTCCTGAACTTGAGACACAACTCTCCAATAAACCTGTGTTTGAGGTGATGTTACTACAAAACCAGCGAAGGACACACTAATTCCTGAACTTGAGACAAAACTCCCCAATAAACCCGTGTTTGAGGTGATGTTACGATTAAACAAGCGAAGGACAGACTAATTCCTGATCTTGAGGCAAAACTCCCCAATAAACCCGTGTTCGAGGCGATGTTACTACTAAGCCAGCGAAGCACACACAAATTCCTGATCTTGAGACAAAACTCTCCAATAAACCCTGTGTTCGAGGCGATGTTACTACTAAACCAGCTGAGGACACACTAATTCCTGAACTTGAGACACAACTCTCCAATAAACCGGTGTTTGAGGTGATGTTACTACAAAACCAGCGAAGGACACACTAATTCCTGAACTTGAGACAAAGCTCCCCAATAAACCCGTGTTTGAGGTGATGTTACGATTAAACAAGCGAAGGACAGACTAATTCCTGATCTTGAGACAAAACTCCCCAATAAACCCGTGTTCGAGGCGATGTTACTACTAAGCCAGCGAAGCACACACAAATTCCTGATCTTGAGACAAAACTCTCCAATAAACCCGTGTTTGAGGCGATGTTACTACTAAACCAGCTGAGGACACACTAATTCCTGAACTTGAGACAAAACTCTCCAATAAACCGGTGTTTGAGGTGATGTTACTACAAAACCAGCGAAGGACACACTAATTCCTGATCTTGAGACAAAACTCCCCAATAAACCCGTGTTTGAGGTGATGTTACTACTAAACCAGCGAAGGACACACTAATTCCTGAACTTGAGACAAAACTCTCCAATAAACCCTGTGTTTGAGGCGATCCTGAACTTGAGACAAAACTCTCCAATAAACCCTGTGTTCGAGGCGATGTTACTACTAAACCAGCGAAGCACACACAAATTCCTGATCTTGAGACAAAACTCTCCAAGAAACCGGTGTTTGAGGTGATGTTACTACTAAACCAGCTGAGGACACACTAATTCCTGAACTTGAGACAAAACTCTCCAATAAACCCGTGTTTGAGGTGATGTTACGATTAAACAAGCGAAGGACACACTAATTCCTGAACTTGAGACAAAACTCTCCAATAAACCCATTGTTTGAGGCGATGTTACTACTAAACCAGCGAAGCACACACAAATTCCTGAACTTGAGACAAAACTCTCCAATAAACCCGTGTTTGAGGTGATGTTACGATTAAACAAGCGAAGGACACACTAATTCCTGAACTTGAGACAAAACTCTCCAATAAACCCATTGTTTGAGGCGATGTTACTACTAAACCAGCGAAGCACACACAAATTCCTGATCTTGAGACAAAACTCTCCAAGAAACCCGTGTTTGAGGCGATGTTACTACTAAACCAGCGAAGGACACACGAATTCCTGAACTTGAGACAAAACTCTCCAATAAACCCATTGTTTGAGGCGATGTTACTACTAAACCAGCGAAGCACACACAAATTCCTGATCTTGAGACAAAACTCTCCAAGAAACCGGTGTTTGAGGTGATGTTACTACTAAACCAGCTGAGGACACACTAATTCCTGAACTTGAGACCAAACTCTCCAATAAACCCGTGTTTGAGGCGATGTTACTCCTTAACCAGCGAAGCACACACAAATTCCTGATCGTGAGACAAAACTCTCCAATAAACCCGTGTTTGAGGCGATGTTACTACATCGCTGAGGACACACTAATTCCTGAACTTGAGACAAAACTCTCCAATAAACCGGTGTTTGAGGTGATGTTACTACAAAACCAGCGAAGGACACACTAATTCCTGAACTTGTGACAAAACTCTCCAATAAACCCATGTTTGAGGCGATGCTACTACTAAACCAGCGAAGGACACACTAATTCTTGAATTTCAGACAAAACTCTCTAATAAACCCGTGTTTGAGGCGATGTTACTACTAAACCAGCGAAGGACACACTAATTCCTGAACTTGCGACAAAACTCTCCAATAAACCCGTGTTTGAGGCGATGTTACTACTAAACCAGCGAAGGACACACTAATTCCTGAACTTGCGACAAAACTCTCCAATAAACCCGTGTTTGAGGCGATGTTACTACTAAACGAGCGAAAGGCACACTAATTACCTAACTTGAGACAAAACTCTCCAATAAACCCGTGTTTGAGTTGATGTTACTTGTCACCAACAATCTTGTTGCATTGTGTCAGCTCTTATGCGGCGGTCTTAGATTTCATATAAGAAATTTGAATGGTGCATATGCCATCTTAAAAGAACTTTGGCTCAGTAATCGCAAATGTCCTCCAACATCCGTGAGCAGTTTGTCCTGTGCAGGAGCTGTACGTGCTCTCCGATCGCTGTATTGAATTACCTGTTTAGGAATCAGAAAGGCCTTGAAGAGCTTCAGACTCCGGAAGTGTCAAATTAACAAAAATTGATCCTGATGTGCCAAACCCTGCTCAAATGGCCATGTTCTGGAGATCGTCATTGAAAAACAACAACTTACAGCTATGTCCCACAGACTAGCATGTTTACAATCTGTTCAGACAAAACTTGCTGTGATTTCCCGAGCAAGTGGAATGGTTGAGAACGAGGACATTATTCCTGTAGTGAATTTTCTTTCTGCAAATGATGATGCACCTGTAGTTGAACAGCTCAATGGTACAATTTAGGAAGCTGACCATTGGCTTGTGCCCCATGGTACCTATGTTAACTGGGAAATTGAGCATGGGGCCCATCGTGTTGTTATTCTGTCAAATGATACAGCTGTGGTAGTTGTAATGTAGATATGCGTCCATCCATCTTACTATAATTCACCAAATGTCCGTCCGTCCGTCTGTCTGTCTGTCTGTCTGTTCGAAGGTACCGTAATAACTGCTGAACCGATCGCAAAGATATTTTGGGTGGATAATCCTGGGATCTCCAGGAGTAAAATAGGCTATCTAGTTTTCCCAATTTCAGCTTTAGTCTCCAGCATTCTTAGGTTTGGACTCCCGCATAACATTCGCGTTCGCATAATGTTCATTATTCTCATTGTGACGATGTTGTTTTCCCGGGTGCCGCACAAACGGCTGCACCGATCGCTGCACCGATCAAACTCGGTGACCTTCTCCAAGCACAAACGGCTGCACCGATCGAGATTTAACGGATGTTTATATAAATCGTTTAAAAGAAAAAAAGCCTTCAATTTCTGATATTTAGCCTTTTAATTTGGGCCTCCCAATTGAAGCCCCGCCCATAGGGCGGGTACCGTTGCTAGTATGTATAATTTGTAAAAAAACAAAAAAGGACAAAGTAGCATGGAAGGAAGAGCACAACACGCACTAACCCATGGTAACCATGGTAACACTCAAACATTCCTATGGTGAGGATGTATTTTCAGCAGTGATGTCACTGCAAACAAGGTGTCAGCCACAGTGCTGCCGCAATCCCCCTCCAATATGAATTGACAACATACCAAATGAGACCTAGGATTGACACAACAGCACCATTAATGAGAGAAGCTTGTGAATCCTACACATTATGCAGTCCCACTGCGCTCCCAAAAGCATTAATTTAATTTAATTACAGTGAAATTAAACAACTGCCAATGAGGGTTCCACCTGCAAAAACCCACAATTTGGACGCGTCACTACCTGCAGCGCCAACTTCCAAATGTAACGGGTGCTGACAAAATGGAGGATTATTAAATGGAGTGGGCTTAACAATTGAGGTGAGTTCCACATTGGGTGGGTTAACACAAAAAGTTAAAGTCGACAGAGGAAAGGATATCGGAAAGCAGATTTTTGCACCGCAACAATGACAGCAAGTAGGAGTTATCTTTATTTTATACTAGCAACGGTACCCGCCCTATGGGCGGGGCTTCAATTGGGAGGCCCAAATGAAAAGGCTAAATATCAGAAATTGAAGGCTTTTTTTTTTTCTAACGATTTATATAAACATCCGATCTCGATCGGTGCAGCCGTTTGTGCTTGGAGAAGGTCTTTGTCTGAGGTCACCGAGTTTGATCGGTGCAGCTGTGCAGCGATCGGTGCAGCCGTTTGTGCGGCACCCGGGAAATCAACATCGTCACAATGAGAACAATGAACGTTATGCGAACGGACCCTTATGCGAACGGAACAATGAAATGTTATGCGGGAGTCCAAACCTGAGAATGCTGGAGACTAAAGCTGAAATTGGGAAAACGAAATAGTGAAGGAGCCGGGGCTCCCACGTCGATCGGAAGAATGGATGCGACAAAAAGCTAGAATTCATCTGAGTTGCTTTAATGAAATCAAACACTCAGGCACTCTGAAAAACCGTTTATCAGTCAGCAATATATATCTATTCCGCCAGGGGGTTTGCCCAGGCCCGGCGCCAGGGGGCGTGGCCCAGCGTCCTGGCTGCGGCCTGGCAAGTTGAGGGCGAGCCTGGGCGTCCTGGACGAGCCCGGCATGGTGATCGCTCCGCGTCCTTGATAGGTGCAAGGCGATTGTGAAAACTCAGCGGCAGCCGCTACACACGTCCCCCCAGAATCGACTTGCACCGGCAGGGTCAATTTGAGGGGGGTCCTGATGACCCGGCCGAAGCGACCCCTGGCGGGTCGTGGGAGGGGGTCCGGTGAGGTGGTGGGCGGTCGAGTGGGGGGCACCGTGGACGGGGGACGGCCTCGCCGCGGCGGAAGGGCCACCCGTGGTGGGTGGTCGACGTCCACGTGCGCCGGCTTGAGGCGGTCCACAGCAATCCGGTCCGACCTGCCGCCGATGTCGATGACGAACGACTTGTCGTCCCGTCGCAGCACCCGGAAGGGCCCGTCGTACGGCGGCTGGAGTGGCCACCGATGTGCGTCGTGACGCACAAAAACATACTCCGCTGTGCAGAGTGCTGGGGGGACGTAGGACTGGGGGTCACCGTGGTGGGATGTTGGCACGGGGGCAAACCGTCGGGCGGCCTCCTGGAGGTCCGAGCGCTGGTGAGCTGCGGACCAGGGACTGGTAGCGTCGGGCACAAATTCGCCCGGGACGCGTAGCACCTGGCCATAGACAAGCTCGGCGGTGGATGCCTGGAGGTCCTCCTTGGGGGCCGTGCGAAGGCCCAAAAGGACCCACGGCAGCCGGTCGGCCCACCCGACGTCTTGAAGGCCGGCCATGAGCGCGGCCTTCATGGAGCGGTGGAATCGCTCGCACAACCCGTTTGCTTGGGGGTGGTAGGCCGTAGTACGGTGGAGCTTGATCCCCAGGTTGCGGGCGACCGCGCCCCACAGCTCGGAGGTGAACTGTGGACCGCGGTCTGACGAGATGTCCGCCGGTGCGCCGACCCAGGTGGCGATGAAAGCCTGCGCCACGTCGGCGGTGGTGGTGGAGACGAGGGGAACGGCCTCCGGCCACCTGGTGGTCCTGTCCACCATGGTGAGCAGGTGTGTGAACCCCCGTGACGGGGGGAGGGGGCCCACCAGATCCACGTTGACGTGGTCGAAACGTCGTTCGGGCACGGTGAAAGGTGCCAGCGGGGCCTGGGTGTGTCGGTGGACCTTGGCCCGTTGGCAGGCCGTGCAGGCGCTGGTCCAATCGCGGACGTCCCGACGAAGGCCGTGCCAGACGAAACGCGCCGACACCAGCTTCTGGGAAGCTTTCCGGCCCGGGTGGGAAAGGCCGTGGAGGGAGGCGAAGATGCGGCGTTGCCAGGCGACGGGCACGATGGGGCGAGGCTGGCCTTGGGAGACGTCGCAGAGCAGGACAGTGTCCGCGCAGGGGATGTCGGCCAGGCGGAGGCCCGTGTCCGCCGCCCGGAGGGCTTGCACCGTGGTGTCGGTGGTTTGGTCCCCCGCCATAAGCGCAAAATCCACGCCCAGGTGGACCGCGTTCGCGCTGGCCCGGGAAAGACAGTCGGCCACGGCGTTGTTTTTGCCGGCGACGTGCCGGATGTCCGTGGTAAACTCCGACACGGCGGAGAGGTGGCGCTGTTGGCGGGCCGACCATGGCTCCGTGACCTTGGCCATGGCGTAAACCAACGGCTTGTGGTCGACGAACGCCGTGAAAGGTCGGCCCTCCAGGAGGTGGCGGAAATGGCGGACGGCCAGGTGTAGACCGAGGAGCTCCCGGTCAAACGTGCTGTATTTGAGCTCGTTCGGCCGGAGCTGCCGGCTGAAAAAAGCGAGTGGCTGCCAAACCCCATTCACCCATTGCTCATGTACGGCGCCCACCGCGTAGTCGGAGGCATCCGTGGTGAGGGCGATGGGAGCGTTGAGCACCGGGTGAGCGAGCAGTGTTGCGTCGGCGAGGGCCCGCTTTGAGCCTTGGAAGGCCGCATCCATTGCTGCGGACCAGGCGATGTCGTGCTTGGCCGGCATGCCCCGGAGGGCTTCGTAGAGGGGCCGCATGAGCTGAGCAGCGCGGGGCACGAAGCGGTGATAAAAATTCACCATTCCCAGGAATTCCTGCAGGGCCTTTATGGTGCGGGGACGCGGGAACGTGGTGATGGCCTCGACCTTGGTTGGCAGCGGCACGGCCCCGTTCTTGGTGATGTGATGGCCCAAAAAATCAACGGCCGTCGTGCCGAAGTGGCATTTGGCCGGGTTGACGATGAGGCCGTGCTCGCTGAGGTGCTCGAACAGCGTCCGGAGGTGGAGGAGGTGCTCGGCCCGGGACGTGCTGGCGACGAGGATGTCGTCCAGGTAAACGAAAAGGAACGGCAGGTCACGCAGCACGCCGTCCATCAAGCGCTGGAACGCCTGAGCCGCGTTCTTGAGACCAAACGGCATCCGCAAGAATTCGAATAAGCCGAACGGCGTGATGACTGCCGTTTTAGGGACGTCGGCCGCCCTGACAGGTACCTGGTGATATCCCCGTATGAGGTCAATTTTCGAAAAAATGACCCGTCCCGCCAGACGGGCGGAGAAGTCTTGGATATGCGGGATCGGGTACCTGTCGGGGGTGGTAGCGTCATTGAGACGGCGGTAGTCGCCACACGGGCGCCATCCACCCCCCGGCTTTGGCACGATGTGCAGTGGCGAGGCCCACGCGCTATCGGAGCGCCGCACGATGCCGAGGTGCTCCAACGCGTCGAATTTGGCCTTCGCTACGGCGAGCTTGGCTGGGTCGAGGCGGCGGGCCCTGGCGTAGACCGGCGGGCCCGTGGTTGGTATGTGGTGCTCGATCCCATGCCGTACTGCGACGGCCGAAAACGTCGGCCGCGTGAGGGCCGGGAACTCCGTGAGCAGGCGAGCAAACTCGTTCGCCGCCGGGACGGCGCATGCCAGCTCGGTCGGCGCGGAGCTGCTCAATGTGCATACCAGGGAGCTGAAGGTTTCAGCGTTGATTAAACGACGCCGTTGGACGTCCACCAGCAGTCCGTGTGCGCAGAGGAAGTCGGCGCCTAGCAGAGCCACGGGCACGTTGGCGGTTACAAACGTCCAAGCAAAGCGTTGGCCGCCGAAGCAGAGGGTGACGTTGCGCGGGCCGAAGGTGCGGATAGTCGATCCGTTGGCCGCAACTAAGGAGGGGCCGCAAACCGCGGATTGCCTGTCCTGGTCAGAGGCGGGTATGACGCTCAGTTGGGCGCCGGTGTCGCACAGGAAGCGCCGTCCGGACGCTTTATCCGTGATGAACAGTAAGTTGCCCGTGTGGCCGGCGCTCATGGCTGGTAATGAACGCCGGCCCGGCCGTTTCCCGGCCTGCCGAAGGTGCACGGGGGTCGGCATGTCCGGGCCTTCTGTCCGAACCTGGCATGATAGTAACACCACGCTTGGTCAGGTGGAGGCCTCGGTCGTCGTGCCGGAGGTGGTCGGCTCGGTAGAGCGGCCGCCAATGGCGTCGGCAGTTCGGCCGTCGACCGTGCCGGGTGCTCGGGCGCCCTGGGTGTTGCGTCGGACGGCGGTGGGTCCCATGTCGCCGCTACGATGCGCTGTCCTGCGGCGGAGATCTTGTCGGCTTCTCTGGCAAGGGCCCGGGGATCTGTGATCGTCGTGCTTGCCAGGGCGAGGCGTACCGGGTTAGGCAGCTGACGGAAGAACAGCTCCCGGAACAGGAATGCCGGAGAGTGCTCGCCGAGCAGTGAAAGCATGTAGTCCATGCGCTCGGAAGGGCGCGTGTCGCCGAGCTCAGGCAGATCGAGCAGGCGCCGTGCGCGTTCCGCCGATGGGAGGGCGAAAGTATCGAGGAGCAGCTTCTTAATCGCGCCGTATTTGTCAGCGGCTGGCGGGCTTTCGAGGAGGCTCAGGGCGCGGGCCGCGGTAACCGACCCGAGCGCAGCTACCACATGGTGGAAGCGGGTGTCGTCGGCCGTGATGCCTCGCAGGGCGAACAGGGACTCCGCCTGTGCGAACCAAACCGCCGCGTGAGCCTCCCAGAAGGTAGGCAGTTTAAGGGCGACTGCCGTGTCCATGTCGATAGGTCACCAATGAAGGAGCCGGGGCTCCCACGTCGATCGGAAGAATGGACGCGACAAAAAGCTAGAATTCATCTGAGTTGCTTTAATGAAATCAAACACTCAGGCACTCTGAAAAACCGTTTATCAGTCAGCAATATATATCTATTCCGCCAGGGGGTTTGCCCAGGCCCGGCGCCAGGGGGCGTGGCCCAGCGTCCTGGCTGCGGCCTGGCAAGTTGAGGGCGAGCCTGGGCGTCCTGGACGAGCCCGGCATGGTGATCGCTCCGCGTCCTTGATAGGTGCAAGGCGATTGTGAAAACTCAGCGGCAGCCGCTACAATAGCCTATTTTACTCCTGGAGATCCCAGGATTATCCACCCAAAATATCTTTGCGATCGGTTCAGCAGTTTTTAGGGTACCTTCGAACAGACACACGGACATTTGGTGAATTATAGTAAGATATTAGCTGAAGGGTCCGTCTATGAATTAAACAAAATGGTTTGGTCATGTGTTGAGGAAGGATGAAAGTGACTGGTTGAGAAGAGAGATGGAAATGAATGTAGAAGGAAGTAGAGGAAGGGGAAGACCGAGAAAGACTTGGCCAAAGATGGTGGAAGAAGAAATGCGGGCAAGGGGGTTAACAAGGAGAGATGCAGAAAATAGGGCAAAATGGAGAAGATTGTCATGGGGACCGCAAGGCTAACCCCCGCTCTAGCAGGGGAAATGGCCTTAAAATGCCTGTTGTTGTTGTTGTTGTTGTCCGTCTATGAATTGTTGAAGGGCCTGTTTCTCTCAAACAGATCATATAACCATGTTCTGTAATAGTTGCATTCATTAATTATTTTAAAATTGAATTATTTTGTGTGCACATACGTATTTACAATTGAATTATAGATTCCATTTCCCATCAACTTCTGGGCTAGCACAAACACCACCAGGGGGTGATATTTCGGGTACAACCATACACACCCACATAAATACATCCATACACACCCACATACATACATCCATACATAAATACATCCATACACACCCACATACATACATACATACATACATACATAAATACATCCATACACACCCACATACATAAATACATCCATACACACCCACATACATACATACATACATCCATACATCCATACACACCCACATACATACATACATACATACATACATACATACATAAATACATCCATACACACCCACATACATATATCCATACATAAATACATCCATACACACCTACATACATACATCCATACATAAATACATCCAAACACACCCACATACATACATCCATACATAAATACATCCATACACACCCACATACATACATCCATACATAAATACATCCATACACACCCACATACATACATCCATACATAAATACATCCATACACACCCACATACATACATCCATACACAAATACATCCATACACACCCACATACATACATACATACATAAATACATCCATACACACCCACATACATACATACATACATACATAAATACATCCATACACACCCACATACATACATCCATACATAAATACATCCATACACACCCACATACATACATCCATACACAACCTAAATACATCCATACACACATACATACATACATACATACATACATACATACATACATCCATCCATCCATACACACCCACATACACACATCCATACATACATACATACATCCATACATAAATACATCCATACACACCCACATACATACATCCATACACAACCTAAATACATCCATACACACATACATACATACATACATACATACATACATCCATCCATCCATACACACCCACATACACACATCCATACATACATACATACATCCATACATAAATACATCCATACACACCCACATACATACATCCATACATAAATACATCCATACACACCTACATACATACATACATACATACATACATACATACATAAATACATCCATACACACCCACATACATACATCCATACATAAATACATCCAAACACACCCACATACATACATCCAAACATAAATACATCCATACACACCCACATACATACATCCATACACAACCTAAATACATCCATACACACATACATACATACATACATACATACATACATCCATACACACCCACATACATACATCCATCCATACATAAATACATCCATACACTCCCACATTCATACATCCATACATAAATACATCCATACACACCCACATACATACATACATACATACATAAATACATCCATACACACCCACATACATACATCCATACATAAATACATCCATACACACCCACATACATACATCCATACACAACCTAAATACATCCATACACACATACATACATACATACATACATACATACATACATCCATCCATCCATACACACCCACATACACACATCCATACATACATACATACATCCATACATAAATACATCCATACACACCCACATACATACATCCATACATAAATACATCCATACACACCTACATACATACATACATACATACATACATACATACATACATACATACATACATACATAAATACATCCATACACACCCACATACATACATCCATACATAAATACATCCAAACACACCCACATACATACATCCAAACATAAATACATCCATACACACCCACATACATACATCCATACACAACCTAAATACATCCATACACACATACATACATACATACATACATACATACATACATACATCCATACACACCCACATACATACATCCATCCATACATAAATACATCCATACACTCCCACATTCATACATCCATACATAAATACATCCATACACACATACATACATACATACATACATACACACATACATACATACATACATACACACATACATACATACATACATACATACATACATACTGTTGCGGATATGAGGATGGCATTTTTTTTATTGTGTGTATTGGATTGTGGTAAACTGCTGTGTACCATTGGTTGGATATGGCCCCTCTTGCCTCCAGAGTTGTATAAAGGTAAAAAGGGCGTCTCGGTAATTAGTCCATAAGCATACACGTCAGCCAATCATAGAATGCCCCTGTTCGATAGCTTATATCTTATTATGTGTCTTAGGGTAAGGCTGTGTCTCCCATTAACTTAAATACTCCATTGTACCAAGTGAAATAAGAATAGGTCCCCTTTCATTTCATTTCGATGGCCAACTGCATTTTGGGCGGTTTTTCTTCAACCACCATTGGCCACGAGGCAGGGTTGGGGAAGAAAGGCGGGTCCCCACCTCGTCAGAGAGGGGAGGAGTGAGCCAGCCCCACTCGACCAACCATGAACAAGGGGTTTGGCTTGAGAGGGCGGAGGAAGAGCGTTTGGGGGAGGTTCGCAAAGGTTGAGGGGCGGGGCCTATATAACCCGCCGGCGGGGCGTTCCCGAAGGAGTTGAGACAAGGAGGGAGGAGACAAGAGCTGGGTCGTCAGAGAGTTGCGCTTTTACTGAGTCCAAAGAAAGAGCTGGGTCGTCAGAGAGTTGCGCTTTTACTGAGTCCAAAGAAAGAGCTGGGTCGTCAGAGAGTTGCGCTTTTACTGAGTCCAAAGAAAGAGCTGGGTCGCCAGAGCAGATGCGCTTTTACTGAGACAAGCAGCTCCGACCCGTGACTCCGCGCACACGACAGGCTCGGTGGCATCAGCGGCCGTCGAGGTCCAGCCCGACGTCCCGTGCGGGATCAAGCTCCAGCCAGCTCCGTGCCGTCCTCCCCCTCCAGCCACACACCTCCTTCCAGCAATCCACTCTGCAAATCCCCGCGTGAGTCAGTGTCTTTGTTTGTTCTGTCCTGGGTAGGTAATTAAGCTTGTATAAGGAATTCACTGTGTCACCTGCGTCTCATGTCCCTGTAAATAATCGTGACTGCTCCTTTTTGCTTGTGTGTGTAAATAATAAATCCCGTTACTCTTCTGTACGTCTTCTTCCTCTTTGCATTCGGTCGCTTTAGAGTTTTCCCGATTGAGTAGCTGTGGCGCGATACGGCCAACGTTTGGGTTGAATCAGGTTTTAGTCGGGGAATAACTGTTCGGCCGCGGTTACACCACCGCTCGGTCAAAATAACATCTAATCCGCGGTCCGTAACATACATACATACATACATACATACATACATACATACATACATACATACATACATACATATGTATGTACACACATACATATGTACACGCATACATATGTACACACATACATATGTACACATACATATGTACACATACATATGTACACATACACATACATACATCCATACACACATACACACATACACACACACACACACATACATACACACATACACACACACATACATACATCCATACACACATCCATACACACATACATACATCCATACACACATACATAAATACATCCATACACACCCACATACATACATCCATACATAAATACATCCATACACACCCACATACATACATACATACATACACACATACACACATACATACATACACACATACATACATACATACATACATACACACACATACATACATACATACACACATACATACATACATACATACACACACACTCACATATGCAATACCTGCATTATAATAACAATGAAAGAGGTACTGCAAGTGACCATGATAATGACCCAACCACGTACCCTTTTTAAAAAGGTTCGGCGGGACGTTTCAACGACACATTAATGCAGGCGGGATGGCCGACTTAATGCACTCTTTTTTGACGAAGTCTCCGGAAGACGTTGACGAAGTCTCTGGAAGCATTTAATGTTTTCAGGTTGTCCGTCCGGCTGTCCGTCCGTCCATTATAGGTTTTCACTGACGCGGTAACTTGAGAACGGCTGAAGGGATTTTAGTCAAACTTCGTGCAGGTATGTATAATGAGATAAAGACGAACTGATTAGATTTTGGGGTCACGAGGTCAAAGGCCGAAGGTCAGAGGCCGTGTTAGGTACAAATCCTGTTATCGCAATAACTTGTGAACCAGTGATGGGATTCTGACCAAAGTTGGTACACTTATGGAGAATGATGCAAAGATGATTAGATTTTGGGGTCAAGAGGTCAAAGGTCAAATCTGTAACATGTCTATAACTTGAGAATGGCTGAAGTGATCTAATTCAAACTTGGTGCATGTATGTATGATGATGTAAAGATTAACTGATTAGAATTTTGAGTCAAGAGGTCAAAGGTCAAAGTCTGTAATCGGTCAAAAACTTGAGAACGGCTGAAGTAATCTAATTCAAACTTGGTACATGTATGTATAATGAGGTAAATATTAACCGATTCGATTTTGGGGTCCCGTGGTCAAAGGTCAGAGGTAATGTCAAGAAAAAATGTGATAACTTGTGAACAGCTGAAGGGATTCAAATGAAAACTTGGTACAAGTATGTACAATGATGTAAACATGACCTGATGGAATGTTGGGGTCAAGACGTCAAAGGTCAGAGGTCATGTCAGGTAAAAATGCAATAACTTGAGAACAACTGAATGGATTTAAAGCAACTAGGTACAAGTATTACAATGATTTAATAATGTGGGGCGGAGGCACATCGGTCGACGTCGTGACTTCGAAGAGTGCTGTTCTAGTTGAATAATAGTTTGCTATCCAATGAGGTTTGGCGAGACATTTCGCCTGCACATGAATACAGAAGGGGATGGCCGACTTGATGCACCCTTTTTGAATGATAGTTTGCTATCCAATGCTGCGCCTCCTGCTGCATTGATCGGTAAAGGTAGTGAACCTAAATTGGCCTTTCCCAAGCTTTCCCGAGCTGGGTCTAGTTGTTTATGAGGTTTAAACTTTATAATCAGAAACAAAAGGGTATTTCAAATGGAGTTTTCTAAAAAAAAACAAGTGTTTTAAAGGTTTTAAAGCAATACAAAATAGGATTTATGAAAGTTTTGCTTTCACTGGTCAAGGGAGAGGGATTGCAACTTGGATAAGAAAAAAGTAATGTTGATACTGTTGGACCATTCAAAATGTTGAATAAAATCACAAATGCAATGAAAATTGCAAACGACAACTGCCCGGGAGGCATAACCAGTCATTATAAAAGTTTGGCTTTCAAATAAGCAGCATTCTTCCTTTACATCGACACAAATCCTGCAGTAAAAATATACACATTTTAATGATAAATGAATAAATGTTAGCGTGGTACGGCTTGACAGATGGGAAAACTCCATGTGTATGTATGTGTGTGTGTGTGTTTGCGTTTGTGTGTGTGTGCATGTGTGTGTGTAAATGTGTGTTCACGTGTGTTTGCGAGTGTGTGTGTGTGTGTGTATTTGTGTGTGTGTGTGCAGCACATAGAGACGGTATTGGGAGGGAGAACCACCTTTTAGACCACCTTTTAGAGGCCATTTTTCCCCGCAAGCGGGGGTTGGCCTTTTTCGGGAACTGTGGTTGTTGTTGTTTTTCGGTCCCCTTTTTGAAGCAATGTTTTACGGCCGGATGCCCTTCCTGACGCCAACCCTTTTTGCCGCCTTTAACGACAAGCAGGGAATTACCAGTGAACTGGTACTCAATTTGCCGACCTCGGAAGGATGACAGGCTGAGTCAACCCCCCTGGCGTTAATTCAGCGATTGACCGGGATTCGAACCCAGGATCCTAGGATCCTAAGCCGGCACCCTAGCCGCTAGCCCAACACCAGGGAGGGAGAGGTGTACAATAATTGATTTATTAATTGCGGGATTAAATAAATAATAATCGTAAAAAAATTATTAATCAATTGGCTAAACTAAAGCATACCTCAACCACTAGTGTTTCATCTGAAGCTGTAATTTTTTGAAAATTAATTAAATAAGTCATTAATCAAAATAAATGAAATAATTCATTGATTAACTGATTAGTCAATAAATAAAAATATCATTTAGAGCCACATCACTTGGTCAATGTCGTGTCCGAATATCAGCTTCCTCGCTCAAAAGGGGCCTGAGATATTGCCCAGAAGAGAACGACAGTAAAGTGACTAATAACGAAAATAAATAAATAATAATGTTAAATAATTAAATTATTAACCAATCGGCTAATAGAATACCTAAACCGCCACCGTTTCATCCGAATGGCCCTGAATAGGTTTCTCTCATCTCCTCTTCCTGTTCAGGCTGGAGTTCCCCAAGGCAGTGTTCTGGGCCCTATGCTTTTTCTGGTCTTCATCAATGATCTCTCTGACTCTCTTGAAAATCCTCTCGATCTCTTTGCTGATGACTCTACTCTCTGTCGCTCCATTCCTCATCCCTCAGACCGGCAGACTGCAGCCTCCTCACTCTCTGCAGACCTGGACAAAATCACAGACTGGTCAAACAAGTGGAACATGTCTTTCAATCCTGACAAATCTCACACTTTTACGATGTCTCTCCGAAAAGATCGACTGGAAAACCCTCCCATCTACTTTCTGAATAATCCTCTCCAAGAAGTTCTGTCACTCAAGCTTTTGGGTCTCACTATCTGCCATGATCTTTCCTGGGAAAACCACATTTCAAATCTGGCCTCCAAAGCCAGTCGCCGACTGGGCATCCTCCGTCGTGCGAAGTCCTTCCTTGGCACACCTGAGCTCCTCACCACATACAAGGCTTTCATCCACAGCTCAATGGAGTACTGCTCTCCCCTCTGGGCTGGTGCTTCTGCCTCACACCTAGCTCGTCTTCACGCTGTTGAAACCAAAGCGTTCAGAATCATTGGAATCACCCGCGATGAAGCTAACTCCGAGGGCCTTTCACTTACTCACCAAAGGCAGGTGGGTGGTCTTTCCGTCTTCTACCGACTCCTCTCCGGCTTTGCTCCCCCAGCTCTCTCTGGGCTCTGTCCCGCAAATATTCCTACAGGTCGCACAAGATCTGCCTGCAACCCTCTGATGGTTAAACTGCCAAAATCAAGACTCTCTGCTCACCTTCACTCCTTCATTCCTCTTTTCTCCCGCCTCTGGAACAAACTCCCTCACTCTCTTCAATCCCACTCCTCCCTCCAGGTCTTTAAAACGGCTGTTCACCACCATCTCTTATCTTCCCCCATCCAAAACCTTGATCTTTTCTACCCCCGCTAATTTCACCCCAAATCCACTTTTTTGAGGTGCCGACTTCTTTCCTGGAAGTCCTTGGTGTCCTTGCGTTTTATGCCTATCCTGCCTCCCCCCAGGCCCTCTCCCTCCCACACATCTCCCGATGTCCCTGCTCTCAAATGTTGTGTTTATGTGCTTCCTCCCCTTCTCTCCCCATCTTGTCGACCGCTCCCCTTTTTATATACTTTGTTTGCTTGTTTGTTTGATTTGTTTGTTTGATAAATGTTAGCTCTTTCACGAGCCTCGACTCTGTATACAAAAAAAGAAAAAAAGAAAAGAATCTAACTTAAAAAAATTAATTAAGTCATTGATCAAATAATTAAATAATTAATCGATTAATTGATAAATCAATAAATCAAAAATATCATTTAAAGCCACATCACTTGGTCAATGTCATATCCAAATATTAGCTTCCTAGGTCAAAAGGTGCTTGAGATATTGCCCAGAAGGGAAAGAAAATAAATAAGTGACTAATAACGAAAATAAATAAATGATTATGGTGTAGCGGTTACCGGTAGCATGACACAATTACCCTGCACCGGCCGATGACGCAACCGGCGAGCGGTCACGTGTCCGGACTCGCCCGGGCGTGTTGAGACTTGCCTTTACCGGGCGAACGCTTGCCTTGCATACCACGCCCCGTTGAGAGGCGTGGCTTATCTATTTGTATACCACGCCCCGCCTGAGAGGCATGGCTTTTGTGTGTTGAGTTTCTGATATATATTGCCGCCCGTTCGATGGGCTGATTCAGTGCTTTGGAGTTCGTTTGAGTGACCTGGGAATAAATAGCTCAGAGAAACTTAATTCCTGGCGTCGTCCATTTTGTCCGATTTTATCGTGCGAGCACAGCTCCCACAGTGGTAAAGTAATTAAATTAATAATCAATCGGCTAGTAGAATAGCTAAACCGCCACCGTTTCATCCAAAGCTGTAGCTTTAAAAAATATATTGATGAAGCAATTTATTGAATAATTAAATAATTAATCGATTAATAAATAAATCAAAAATACCCTTTACAGCGAAATGACGTGGTCATTGTCATGTCCGAATGTCAGCTTCCAAACTCAAAAGGTGCCTGAGATATTGCCCAGATGAGAAAAAATATATATAAATGATTAATACCGAAAAAAAATAAATAATGATGGTAAAATAATTTAATTATTAATCAATCGGCTAATCGAGAAAACTCTGTCTGAGGCCTTGAACCACCCTTAGAGGCCATTTCCCCCCGCAGAGCAGGGGTTGGCCTTTTTCGGGCACCGTGGTCCCCTTTTTGAAGCAATGTTTTACAGCCGGGTGCCCTTCCTGCCACCAACCCTGTTAGTCGCCTCTTACGACACACAGGGAATTACCAGGTTGGTAAAAGTTACTAATATCTAAAATTACTACTATGAAGTTACTAATATCCTACTATGAAGAAAACCACCTTCGCGCAAACCCAACAAAGACTCAAGTTTGTGCATTCCACCTCAGAAACCGTGAAGCCAAACGCTGGCTTAAAGTAACCTGATGTGGAGCAACACTGAGGCATTGCGAGCACCCTATCTATTTCAGAGCCACTCTTGACCGATGCCTTACCTTCAAGAACGACATCGAGAAGACAAAGGCAAAAGTGAGCGCACGAAACAACATCTGAATAAGCTCACTAACACAAGATGGGGAGCAAGCTCGAAAACATTGAAAACCAGTGCACCTGCTCTTTGCTATACGACTGCTGAATACGCCTGCCCTGTATGGGAAAGATCACCTCATGCTAAGAAGATGGATGCCATTCTGAATGCAAGCTGCCGATCCTATCACAGGTTGTTTAAAACCAACAAACACCAACAGCCTATATATCTTGGCGGGTATAGCTCCTCCTGATATAAGAACAGTAGCCAGCAAGAAAGAGCGACTCGGTCAAACATCAGATGAAAGGCACTCTCTGCATGGTCATACACCTACACTCAGCTGCCTAAAGTCAAGGAAGAGCTTAATTAACAGTGTTGTTTCATTACAATCAACCCCATCTGAAGCCCGCATCGCTTTGTGGAAAGACCGGCTTGCCAGTCTCGAACAACTCCCAGCGATGGAAATTCTACCTGATGAAAGCCTCCCCCCCATTGTGAATGTGGAACAGCCACAGACCATGCAACATCTCCTGCAATGTCCATCGCTCGAGAAACCCTGCACTGTTGCAGATGTCACCGAATTCAATAACAAGGCGCAGAAATGTGTCCAGTTTTAGATGGGCCATGTACAGACTGTCTGTGGACGCAATAAGAAGAAGAAGGCGAATATAATACCGAAAATACCATCGTTTGATCCGAATCTGTAACCTTCAAAAAATTAATTAAGTCATCAATGAAATAATCAAATAATTAATCGGTTAATTGATTAATCAATAAATCAAAAATAGCCTTTACAGCCAAATCACTTGGTCACTGTCATGTCCAAATATAAGCTTCCTAGCTCAAAAGGTGCCTGAGATAATGCCCAGAAGAGATAGGAAATAAATAAATACTTAATTAATCTATATACAGTATATATAAAACACAGTTTGTGTGTGTGTGTGTGTGTAATGTTACCGATAGACTCCTAAACGGAGAGGCTTACGTGCTTGATATTTGGCATAGACATGGCCATTGAGCCTGGGACGAACATGGCCGAACTCAAAATATTTGAGGATCCATATTTTTTATTCATATTTACCTCAGTGCATTTCAGCGCACGGAATCAACGGAATCAGAGCAGGTGGGCGCTGATTCGCTCAGAGCGATCACGTGATGACGCTATGACGCTATGAACGCTATGACGCTATGAAAAAAAAAATCGCTATGATGCTATGAAACGCTATGAACGCTATGACGCTATGACGCTATGAAACGCTATGACGCTATGAACGCTATGAACGATATGAATCTATGACGCTATGAAAAAAAAAATCGCTATGACGCTATGAAAAAAAAAATCGCTATGACGCTATGAAACGCTATGACGCTATGAAAAAAAAAATCGCTCGCTTTACCAAGGGGCTCGCTCTCCCCCCGTTCCCCTCCCCTCCCCCGCCCGGCAATGCCGGGTACTTCTGCTAGTCGAAAATAATTAAGTAATTAATCAATTAATTGATTAATCAAAAAACAAAAATATTGTTTTTGCCAAACTACTTGCTCACTATTGTGCCAAAATTTCAGCTTCCGAGCTCAAAGGATGGCTGAAATGTCGCCCGGACAAACAAACAAGAAAACAAATAAGCGGAGTGAAAACTGAGTACTCCCTTTGAGTGCGCGTCATCGCCGGGCTGCTTCTGTGCCCCCTTCGGTGCCCGGCGATGACTTCATGCAGCGCCTGGAGATGGAATAGGAAAGGAGTGGTGTACAATAGACTGTCACTCTTCACAAGTGTGAAAAGAGACTCCAGGTCTGCAACACGAGGATACATGGAAATCACGATTTGTAGAACCTTCATCATTACCGAGTCTGGGAACGCAAAGCGAGTCGATGATGAAATCACCTGAATTAATGACTCCCTTTGACATTCATTCCATGAAAGCTTTGCAAACAGCAAAAAGCTACAGAAAAAGACTCAAGGTCGATGAAGAACTCCAGCACATGAGATGGAGGATTAAAAACTTGGGAAGTGCAGGGAATATGGATAAGAGGAGGCTTAGATGTTTAACCCATTCAACTACTGCAGAATGTGTATTATATGCTGTGCCAAGGCACATATTAAAAGAGAAATTGTGGGTATAAGTATTTACTTACGCATCTGAAGGAAATGCACAAGGAACTAGAACGGCACTCGGTAGAGACCGAGAGAGCATACCTCTATCAGGATGAATTGTTCACATTTTGTATCCCAGTGATAGGCCGGATCTGGATTGGGACCTGAACCAAAATCTACTCACCTTGTTCTTCTCACCTACCCAACCCATTCACCAAGTTTTGTCATAACTCATCCACGACTTTTTGAAATATCATGCGATACAGTACTGTATATCGTTTTTGGTACCGTCTCTCAATGATGAAGAATCACTTGAAAAATTAGAAAAACAATTCTCGCATCCGCATCCAGATGCAGATATACACCAATATCGAATCATTTCGTCCTTGTCACACACCCAACTTGTCCACCAAATTTCGTCCCAATCCGTCCACAACTTTTTGAGAAATCCTGTTAACAAACAAACAGACAGATATACAGACCGGGGTGAAAACACAACATCCATACACCTTCGGTGGTAGAAGCAAAAGCACAGTTACTGAACCAAGACATGCACTATGTAGTAAAAGTAGGACTCCACTGTTGTTGCAACAAACACAAAGAGAGCAGACCATTCAAACTCAGCCTTGGATAGATAGGCTGACACCACCTGAGAATGTTTTCGTTTTTTTTTTTTTTTTCTTTCTTTCTTTCTTTCTTTCTTTCTTTCTCTCTTTCTCTCTTTCTCTCTCTCTCTCTCTCTCTCTCTCTCTCTCTCTCTCTCTCTCTCTCTCTCTCTCTCTCTTTACCTTTCCATTTCTCTTTCTCCCACTCCCCCTCCCTCCATCTTCATCTCCCCCTCTTTCTTCCCCCTCTCTCCTCTCTCCGTCTCGTTGGTTCCAAAGTCGGTGGAGTCATACTTGATGCAAAGTTTATTATTCGATACTTTATTTTCTTTCTTGAGTATCACAATTATCACTGAATGCTACGTACGAGGTATTAAGGAAAAATCTGACTTGGGAATGAGAATGCAGCAATTGGGAATGATAGGGAGCCAAATAACAATGAAGGGGTTAATAATGATAACTGAATAAGGCAAATCCAACATAAAAGTCAGCGACGGCACGGTTTTTCGAAGCTGTCCACGCTCTCACGCTTTCGAAGTTAAGTAATTGTTCACAATTGTATTTTTGTCGAAACTGTATTTATCTTTCGGTGTGTGTACCTATAGTGTGTCCCGAGGAAGATTCTTGGTGTTAATCTTTCATACCCGTAAAAAAATCGTGGGTTATTTCGTGCCGCATTGTTTCTTAGTACTTTCGTTTCCTAGTACTTTAGTTTCCTAGTACTTTGTTTCCTACCTTGAGGCTTTTTTTCTCTCAGCGGTCGATGTGGTCCATTTACTTTCATTCTCAGTTTTTCCCAGTCTTTTCAGTCCATACTTCCTTGTTTAAAATCTTAACAGAAAAAAAACAAAACATTTCCTTCTTTGTTCTTATTCGTTGTTCTTATTCGTTTATTCGTTTATTCGTTCGTTCTTCGACCACGTGTTTCACCCCATTTCCCCAGATAGTTTTCACTGTTCAATTTTAAAATGTTGAAACTTTCCCCTGAAGTACTGTATTCTGTCGTATATTATAACACCTTTTATTCTTCTTCTTCTTTAAAAGGGTGCTTTCGACTTGCTCACCAAATCTATTCATTCCAAAAAAAAAATTCCATCTCTCACAGTTCCTCTTTCCTACATTCCCGAAACTCTCCTGCACTCCATCCCCACCCTCCAGTGTGCTTAAACGTATCTTTGACTCGAAGGTCACAAGAAAATCATTTTGCAATAAATGTTCGTTTCCCATTAATTGTACACTTTCTAAAATCCAATCTCACCCCTCCCCTTCAAATCTTCCCCATCACCCCTCCCCTCCAAATCTTCCCCATCATCCATCCCTTTCAAATCTCCCACCTTGCCTCTCCCCTCCAGATCTTCCCCATCACACATCCCTTTCAAATCTCCCCCCTTGCCCCTTCCCTCCTAAACTCCCCCCGCACCCCTCCCCTCTGAGACTCCTCCTCACCCCTCCCCTCCTAAGCTCCCCCCTCACCCCTCCCCTCCAAATCTCCCCCATCTCCCATCCCTTTCAAATCCCCCCCCCCCCTTGCCCCTTCCCTCCTAAGCTCCCCCCTCGCCCTTCCCCTTCAAATCTCCCCACCCTCATTTTTTCTCCATTTCCCTCCTCTCACATCTCCTCCTCAAAGTGTCCTCCCCGCTTCTTCCCCCTTCCAACTCTCACCACCATCTCCCTCAACCTTCTGCCTCGCTCTGCCCCCCCCCCCCCTCAAATAACATCTCACTGTGCCTCACCCAATCACCATCAAACCTTTTGTCCACCCCATCCTTCCCTTTCTCTGAGCTATTCCGAAATCTCTGACACACTTTCAACAGCTCTCCCTACCTCTTCTTCCTCTTCCACATCTTACCCTACCCCTCCCCACCCCTATTCTGTATCAGATGCTCCCCCTTCCTCATGACTAACTTCCCTGCAAATGTCTGCTGCTCTTCTTCTGCTCCAATCGGCTCATCTGATCATGTGCTTGTTAAAGTGGACATCTCTCTGACCATTCTCAGAGAGCCTCCTCAGCGTCGACGAGTCTGGCATTTCACTCAGGCCAACTGGCACGGTCTTCAAGCAGCCATCAATCATCTGGACTGGTCTCCCATCTCTACCACCTCTGACATCAACTCATCCTGGGAATTCTTCCAAAGTAAATTGCTCTCTCTCATGCACAGATTTATCCCATCTCGTCTTCAGTTGTCATACCCTTCCTCCCGTCCATGGTACACGGAATCTTGTGGTGAGGCTGTTGCCCAGAAACAACTTGCCTTCGTCTCCTGGAAAGCAAATCCAACGGAAGGAAATCTCATTTCCTTTCACAAAGCCCGAAACAAGTGTGTGTCCACCCTCAGGAGAGCCAGGAAACAATATCTCTCCGTTCTCAAGACCGAACTCTCTTATCTGTCTCCCTCTTCCAAATCCTGGTGGTGTCTGGTCAAATCATTTTCTGGTGTTTGTTCCCCCTCCATCCCTTCGCTTACGTCAAACGGCTACACAGCTGAATCCGCACGTGAAAAACCTGAATGCCTCAACTCTGTGTTTGCCTCTAAATCTTGTGTCCAAACCCATCCCTCTTTGTACCCACCGTACACAGTTGTACCCAGCTGTTCCTGGACTCTGTGTCCTTTCCTCATGACAAGGTGGAAAAGTTTCTGTCAACCCTCGACTCTGATTCTGCAACTGGACCTGACGGCATCAGCCCATGGGTCCTAAAATCCTGCTCCGCCGGTCTTTCGCTCCCTCTCTCTTTCTCTTCACCCTCTCTTTTGCTCAAGGTCATCTGCCATCACCTTGGAAATCAGCCAACATCAGCGCTTTTCACAAAAAAGGTGCAAAAAACAGATCCTTGCAACTACAGACCAATCAGCCTTCTCCCAATTATCAGCAAAGTCATGGAATCCATCATTGCTTCGGAAATCAAATCTTTCCTCTTCTGAAATGGCTTGATCTCTGATCATCAATTTGGTTTCAGACCAGGTCACTCTACTCTGGACATGCTGCTTCTGCTGTCTCAACAATGGATGGAGGTCCTCAATGCCAAACAGGAAATTAGAACTGACTCCCTTGACATATCTCGTGCCTTCGATACAGTCTGGCACCCCGCTCTGCTCACCAAACTCTCCTCCTATGGTATCCATGGACATCTCCATGCTTGGCTTGCAGACTTCCTCTCTGGTCGTAGGCAACGTATGGCCCTGAATGGATTTCTCTCATCTCCCCTTCCTATTCTGGCTCGAGTTCCCCAAGGCAGTGTTCTGGGCCCTGTGCTTTTTCTGGTCTTCATCAATGATCTCTCTGACTCTCTTGAAAATCCTCTCTATCTCTTTGCTGATGACTCCACTCTCTGCCGCTCCATTCCTCATCCCTCAGATCGGCAGTCTGCAGCCTCCTCACTCTCTGCAGACCTGGACAAAATCACAGACTGGTGAAACAAGTGGAACATGTCTTTCAATCCTGACAAATCTCACATTCTTACTATGTCTCTCCAAAAAGACCGACTGGACAACCCTCCCATCCACTTTCTGAATAGTCCTCTCCAAGAAGTTCGGTCACTCAAGCTTTTGGGTCTCGCTATCTGCCATGATCTTTCCTGGGAAAACCACATTTCAAATCTGGCCTCCAAAGCCAGTCGCCGACTGGGCATCCTCCGTCGTGCGAAGTCCTTCCTTGTCACACCTGAGCTCCTCACCACAAACAAGGCTTTCATCCACAGCTCAATGGAATACTGTTCTCCCCTCTGTGCCGGTGCTCCTGCCTCACACCTGGGTCGGCTTCACGCTGTTGAAACCAAAGCTTTCAGAATCATTGGAATCTCCCGCGATGAAGCTCCAAGGGCCTTTCACTTACTCACCGCAGGCAGGTTGGTGGGCTTTCTGTCTTCTACTGACTCATCTCCGGCTTGCTCCCCGAGCTCTCTGTGTGCTCTGTCCCCCAAATATTCCTACTGGTCGCACAAGATCTGCCTGCAACCCTCTTATGGTTAAACTGCCAAAATCAAGACTCTCTGCTCACCTTCACTCCTTCATTCCTCTTTTCTCCCACCTCTGGAACAAACTCCCTCACTCTCTTCAATCCCACTCCTCCCTCCAGGTCTTTAAAACAGCTGTTCACCACCATCTCTTATCTTCCCCCATCCAAAACCTTGATCTTTTCTACCCCCGCTAATTTCACCACAGATTCACTTTTTTGAAATACCAACTTACTTCCTGGAAGTCCTTGCAGTTTCCTTGTGTTTTATACTTCTCCCACCTCCCCCCCAAGCCCTCCCCCTCCCACAGATCTCCCGATGTCCCTGCTCTCAAATGTTGTGTTTGTGTGCTTCGCCTTCTCTCCCCATCTTGTCTACCTCTACCCTTATTATATGTTTTGTGTGTCTGTTTGATTTTTTTGTGTGATAAATGTTAGCTCTTTCACGAGCGTCGGTCCTGTATCCCAAAAAAAAAAAGAAAAAAAAAAAAGTGAATTTTAAAATACAAAATCTACAAGGACTCCAATTCATTTACTTTTCACTCTTATTAAAACAAATTATATGAGATAAAATTTTATAAATGAATAATAAATAATGAAGACGACGTTAAGGTTTATTATTTTTTGTACATTTAAAGTCTCAAAGTCTATTTGTCTTAAGAAGTCCACATCATAAAACAGCTGACAGGAAGTGTGAATAAATAAGTACGCTACATCCGTGATGATTTGTGAGTAGGGCCTAAACGGCCTAAACCGCTCTGAATCACTAAGCCATATATTTACCAAATGTACTTTAGCTGCACTCAGCTAGAAAGGTCTTGAACAACCATCAAACCTTCTTTTGATAAGTTCGTCTGGGTTGGCAAAGAAGGCTACCAATGATTACTAGTCTGACTTTTTAGTGAAGAAAGATACTTCCAATTTCATTCAATTAATGCGGTGTCAAAATAGGCCACAGTGGACTCAATGCAAGGGTTCGCTGACCTCTTAAGGTGCACTCGGTCGACCTTACAAAAATCAATCAATGTGAATAACAAAAACGAGGGGAAACCTTTTGATCGATCATTATGCACCTTCGTAATGATTTGCTTCAAAGACAGTAGTTGTCGGTTCGAATCTCCATGGCATTTATTAAATATTAAGCCTGGTGTTGGCTTAGCGGTTGGGGTGCCGGCTTGGGATCCTAGGATCCTGGGTTTGAATCCCGGTCGATCGCTGAATTAACACCAGGAGGGTTGACTCAGCCTGTCATCCTTCCGAGGTCGGCAAAGTGAGTACCAGTTCATTGGTAATTCCCTGTGTGTCGCAAGAGGCAACCAACAGGGTTGGCGGCAGGAAGGGCATCCGGCCTAAAAAACATTGCTTCAAAAAGGGACCACGGTGCCCAAAAAAAGGTCCAACCTCTGCTCTGTGGGGAAAAATGGCCTCCAAAGGTGGTTCTCATATATTAAATATTTATGCAAAACAACTTGGTCAAACATCAATATGGCTGTGATGAGGAAGTTGTTGCTTTATTGCGAGTTGGTTAAAATTTGCTTCACCAAAAGTGATGACAAATGTGCCAATTTCATATTGGGATTAGCCTGGCATCTTGACTATAAGACAACATCACCCGCTGACTTTCACAGACAAAGCCACAGCCGGTGGTAAATCGGAACGAGTGAGATCTAAGGAAAGAACCGCAAGTCCGGACGAAGTGCTGCCACTCACCGAATGGTCATAGTGCGGCGGCGGAGGTCCGCCCAGCGCCGATTCATGTCATCGAGCCGGCGTTGAAGCTGAAAAGCCTCATCGGAGCCTTGCAAGGCTGTGACCGCACGCCGCCCATCTTCGTCGAGGCTCCGAAGCACATCTTGGTGCCCGTCAATTTCGGCCTGCAACTCCTGCTGTGCCAGAAGATAAGACTGTATGTTATGGGTATGGAAACCGATCGGACAACTACCGTTCCTGGTGACCGGCCAATGCATTCCTCACAAAATAAGCAGCAGGGTCACTGCAAAAACTACTGAACATGGTGCAGTTTCTGCCCTGCAAAGTGTAAACCACCCATCACACCACATACAGAAACCACACGATGCTCTGCAGTACAGCTACTTGCCCTCTAGTATGCCAACCACTGTGCTGTCCAAGGTATCAAAAACTTCAGGAGGCAAGAAACTTCAGTCCACCACGACACAGTAAATTTGAAATTTCAATACTCATACAAAATTCAATACTCATCTAGATTTTATAAAATGTCAGAGGAATAAACACAAAGTTCTGAATGTGGGCTACAGATACTCGCTGCTGTAATCTCTTGAACAACGAGAATGGCTCTCGGTGGAGCACATACCTCCGCCAGACTAAGTTTAGGCCGGATCTGGATCCGGACATAAACCAAAATCGAATCGACTTGTTCTCGTCACCCAACCAACTAATCCACCAGGTTTTGTCATAACTCGTCCATAACTTTTTCAAATATCATGTTATGATATTTGGTGTTGGGCTAGCGGCTAGGGTGCCAGCTTAGGATCCTAGGATCCTGGGTTCGAATCCGGTCGATCGCTGAATTAACGCCAGGGGGGTTGACTCAGCCCGTCATCCTTCCGAGGTCGGCTAATTGAGTACCAGTTTACTGGTAATTCCCTGTTTGTCGTTAAAGGCAGCAAAAAGGGTTGGCGTCAGGAAGGGCATCCGGCCGTAAAACATTGCTTCAAAAAGGGGACCGAAAAACAACAACAACCACGGTTCCCGAAAAAGGCCAACCCCTGCTTTGCGGGGAAAAATGGCCTCTAAAGGTGGTTATATACACGACCGACTGGTCAAAAGTTTAAGTATACTTTAATATGTTAAGCACACCAGTAAACCTTTGACTGTTCGTGTATATATATATATATATATATATAGTTTTTGGCCACATCTCTTAATGGTGAAGAATTACTTTTAAAAAACTATCCAGATCCAGATCGTCACCAAATCACCTAACCTGTCCACCAAGTTTCCTCTGTATCCATAAATAACGTTTTGATATATCCTGCTATATATCGTTTTTGACCCTATCTCTCAATGGTGAAGAATCACTTATGAGATTCTAAAATCCGGATGAGGATCTTCACCAAAATAGAATCATTTCGTTCTTGTCACACACCCAACCTGTCCACCAAATGTCGTCCGAATCCGTCCACAACTTTTTGAGATATCCTGCTCACAGACAAACAGACAAAAAACAAACAAACAAGCAGATAGACAGAGGTGAAAACAAAACCTTCGCCCGCCCACCTTCGGTTGCTGAGGCAATTACGGATTAAAAGACTTGAGCGACAACACTCGAGATGTTCAAAGCAACCCATGCACCTTGAAACAGAGGCCTGTTCACTTACGCCAGCAAACCAGCTACACATTTGTCCAGGAGCTCTTATGACAATTCAATAAAAACAGTTTTACACTCCCACTCTTTTATCCAGCTTGATAATAAATGATTGTCACGTCATTGCAATTCCCTCCAATGATTCATTTCCCTAGTTACACATGGCTGCGTTTATCAGTAGAACATCTTCCGAGCAACATGTGCGAACAGGGTGAAACTTGCCTTGAATGGTGGTCGGATGTCACGATCAACAAAGTACATTTTGTTTTGAAAATCTCCTGCATCGTCAAACTCGCAAAGCAGGAACGGCCCCAGAAAACAGGTCGTCGACCCAAAGACATTTTCAAATGCAAACCGTTCAGAGTAATACAGGGCAGGTTGTTCAGAGTATTGCGAACTAAATGTGGTACTTGCTTTGAATTACTACTATTTCCACATCATAAAAATATGATTGGGAAGAGAGCAATTTAAAATGTCAAAATAAGCAGGAAATATCTTTAGCACCGAGCAAACTACGCAATGCAATCTCCTCCACCTCCCGCTGGTTTATGTCCAGAACATTCAAAAAACCTGAGCAATTTCCCAAGAAGCAATCACAAAGGTCTTACCGGGAGTCGTGACTATTCTTTCATCACGACTCACACACGCAAATGAATCCTCTTCATCCAGAAGGTTCACGGCATGTGTGGCCTAGCAGAACCGGAACACGCTCGGTGCGTCGTCCCTTATGTCATCCCGCTGAGAACTTCCGAACCGTGGAAAAGCAGGTGCAACAAGACCAGGATCCGTCACTCATGCTTCCGTGGCATGTGGCAAAAGCACAACCCATCAGAAACCTAAGTTGTAAGGCCCGAGAAGAGTGGGGGAGTTTCCATTCGCTCTGCACTGTTAAATATTACAGTTTTCCCCATCTGTCTAATGCTCCCAAAATCTTTTTCCCACTGTGAATCTAAATGGCAGGAGTGAACATGGACAAGGTGACAATACTAATAAGGAGTGTGCCGTGCATCTACCGGCCGACCAAATTGCATTCCGACAAGCTCCGCTCTGGATTGATGTACCCATCACGAGGCCGTACCGTGGCAGCGTAAGCGATAAATCATTGGTGCCTGCCAACATCACTCGAGAAAAACGCAAATCTGGGAAATAATTTTACTTTCATAAAGGACCAACCGCCCCAGGCACGACCATAAGAGAAAAGTGAGCGGTAATAAAGAGGTTTCAAAATACGCAGCAGCGAGTGGTTCTGCAGCTGTGCCCCAAAAAAAAAAATGGAACAGTTTGCATTAGTGAAAAAAAAAATCTGGAAAGCGAAAAGGTTAAAAGTCATGGCCGCATGGCAGGAAGTGGGGAAAATACATTTTCATCTTAGCTGTGTGGTCACTGATCATGCACTGTACCTGCAAGGCCACAGGCCTTTGGCACCGGAGCAACGCTGGTCAATCGGCTCGTGTCTGTGCATATAATGCCCTGCTGCTCTGGACAGTCAACCATGGCCTACTTTTTTTTAAAACTAGAGTGGCAGCATGCAATGCAAGCAAGTATACCTTTTCAAAACGACCCAGGAGCCTTCGAAGGTCAAAAGTCAAGGCAACCAAAGATGCCATGGTTGAAACTGAGCCTTTACAGCGGCTCATTTTGAAACTCTCGTCACGCCCGGGGAATACATCTGGAGGAGAGGGAGCAATAACAAGCTGGACCTGGAAAGCAGTCAATGCAAGAAAGGTCCGCCCGATGAACTCTGCTCAAAATCTCACAGTTTGGTCGAGGACGGAACACGGACTGCCCTTGCAAAATGAGAGACCCAAGAAAGCAGGGTGAAGAGATTCTGAAGGAAATCCCCTTGTGATGAACAAAGCTTTAGGTTTGTGTGCACAGGTAACAAAGGCAGAGAGGAGACATACACAAGGCCAAAGGCAAGTTTTCCAGGCTCTGCTACAATAAAGGTTCAGCCATTAGAAAAAAAAATTGGTGCTTTAACATACACCGTAGCAGTTAATTTAAGGAAGAAAAGTTGTTCATCCATGTGCCACTTTCCTCCGTTAAATTAAAATGTGCAATGTGGCAAAGCAGTTAGGAATTCTTTTTCTGCTTTAGCAAATGTTTCCCACTGAGTCTCATCTCGGCATCTGGCTCCTGTTTCGCAGCAGAATCTCTTCATAATTCATACAAGGTCTTGTGGTTTTTAGAACCTGGTAAAAGCGAGGACCTGCCACGTACGACATCTCTTCTTTTCTGCGCCTCACATCTTCGAAAATTAAGGAAAGTCACATCTTCAGCACAAGCACCTCCGAACCTCTTCCAAATGCTCCCACAAGGCTTTCCTTGAAGATGTCATTTTGTTTGAAAGTGCAGCATGATCCGACAACAAATGATCATTTCCCATCACTTTTCTTGCCCTCTTTCTCTTTCAGCACGCTAGAACAGCAGCGGAAGAATCATCTCCCTTAATCTCGAGGCGAGGTCTCAGTCGTCTCGGCTCTCAGCCACGTGTAATGACCCAAAAGAGAACGCATGCCATGAAAAAGCCACTGGGGAAGGAGAGAAGAACAAAGACATGCTGCAGAAAGCCATCGGCCTGTATAGAGATGCCTGGCCAACTAGATCCCGGGGCCTAGTGCAGTCCAGAACATCAGGATTTGTCCATTTCTACCCGGAAATATCCATTACTTTTGCCATACATGTTCTGGCGCTCTCTGCTAATGGTATAGAAGCTTGCCAGTAACTGATTCTATGCCGGCATGCCAGAGCACGCTTTGACAAATTGCCCGCAATATTGATCATCCGCCTATCATGTAGCCATTTGTGGTGGGATTTTTTTTTTCTCTTTTAATGAAGAGCACATATTTTAGTGACCCCAAGAAGCAGTGCCACTGTGAATCAATGACATCAACATACATCTCATCTTGCACATGCTGCTTGTTTAATCTCCTAATAGCTACAGTGCTTGCTTTATGAAGAAGTATTTGTCATCGTATCGGCAAAAAGCTCAGGAAGTTATTCCTAGCGATACTTGAATATGCTACACACAAGGTGGCCATGTAGTGCTACCTGAGGCCTGGACATAAATCACCTGCCACACTTAAAATTAGTGGGACAACAAATTCTGGCGAATTTGGGGGGTTTGGGAAATGGTGGCAGGAAGAGGGGTTGAAAGGGAGCAGGGATTAAAATTTAAATGTCAGGACTAAACCAGAGTTGAACTGAAATTCCTATAAAAGCAAGTAAGATGACAATAACAAACACAACATAGCGTGGGTCAACAAGCAGACAAATTTCAGGGTTTTTGTCTCAACACACAAAATGGAAGGCACTGCTAAACTGCCTCCATAACAAGCAGCATTTAAAAAGCAAAGTGTGGCCAGGGTCACTGCGTGCTGCTGATACGGCGAGACATTGCTCGGTGAAATTACATTTACCTCGTGGTGTTGGGGTTCTTGCAAAGGGATTGGAGCAGATTATTTTCCAAGAGGTGATACAATTACTTCGGCTGACAAGCAGACAAAGGTGTCTCGCGGGTTGCTTCGTGGTATCCCGCAGGGCTGCGCTCACTTCCCAGATGAGCTTTCTCGCCTTCACAGTGAAGCTGTGCCTGGTAGATATTTGCAATTAACTTATGGAGTGTTGAGGAACACCAGAGGAGACTTTGGCCCAGAGTTTGCTCTGCTGATGTACTCATTTGCAACAAATGGTCTATTAAACACCTTGGTTGCATTACAGTTCTGCTTTCGGTCACATGTGCTCACACAAGCCGCAACCAATGCTCTTAGTATTCAGAGGTTGAAACTCTTGTCCTGTTCTCACACATTCGCTCATCCACGTATATTTGTGGATTTCACTTTGACAATGACCACGATTCAGTCGTATTCATGACTGGTAAACAAAACAAAACAAAATAAACGAGAACAGCAATCGGTAGAGCGCATACCTCCGCCAGGCTGAACAGTTTGTTTTGTATCCACTGATAGGTTAGATCTGGATTCGGGCCTGAAACAAAATACAATCGGCTCGTTCTTGTCACCTACCCAACTCATCAAACCAGTTGGTCATAACTTGTCCGCAACTTTTTTGAGATATCCTACTAAATATCGTTTTTGGCCCCATCTCTTAATGGTGAATAATGACTTAGAAAATTTAAAAAAAATCCTTGTATCCGAATCCAGATCTTCACCAAAATCGAATCTATTTGTCCTTGTAAGACACCCAACCAGTCCATCAAGTTTCGTCCAAATCCGTCCACAACCTTTTGAGATATCCTGTTTTGTATTGTTTTTGGCCCTATCTCCCAATGGTGAAGAATCACTTAAAAAATTATGGTAGCCGGATCCGGAACTTCACCAAAATCGAATCATTTCGTCCTTGTGACATACGCTACATCTCTGCCAAATTTCGTCCGAATCCGTCCACAACCTTTTGAGATATCCTGTTCACAAACAAACAAACAAACAAGAGGTGAAAGCATAACCTCCGTTCATCGCAGATGGCGGAGATAAAAATCAGAATAACCCAGAACAGCACAAGACACTAAAATAAACCAAACAGAGGAAATGGACTCCGATTCATTCGGTGCCAAAAACGCAGTTATAGCAAGTATCCCGTACCTGGGCACGAGGTCGGCATGGACGCCATCTTGATGTAGCTTCACCTCATTCAATCCGCAATGGCTCGTGTTGGCAACAATGACCAAAACTTGCTGAACATTTAAGTTGTGATTACCCGGGTCTCACTGTTTACTGGAACATCCGATTCGTGAAGTCCAACGGCTCCTGGCTCAACAGACTGGTGGATAGCGGAAAGGCATCACAGCCCATCCATTCAAAGATGGTCCCACCGATTTGTCAGGGCAAAAGCTGCACATTGGGCACGATGAAAGATCTTCAACAACAAAGTCCAATGGCTCTAGAATCAACTGCATAACGAAACATAACTAATGCAGAAGACATTTTGTGAACTAATAGCAGCTACTTGTTGTGCAGTGGGCCCTGGCTGGCAGCACTAAACGCCTATTTTATGCAAGTCCAAGCCCTGGTCCATCTGTCACAGCTGTGGTGTGCCTTCTGTGCCTGGAGAAATTAAACAGAAGGGGTGGAGTGCAGTTCTTATTTACTGGGCAAAATCAGGGCAACAGGAAACTGGTGGGTGCCCTCTAGACGCAGCCACACCTCTCGGGGCAGCCACTTTGACATCAAGGTAATTGCTGCCATGGCATGCAATGAACAATACTTTCTCATCTTCGATCTTCATTTTCAGACTTAATGACCTACTTTGAAAATTTACAAGTAAAATGATGAGATGAGTAAAACCAAAAGATTGTACATAAAACCAATGGTGAAATATCCAACATAACACTAGCTTTGCTTTGCAATTTATTACCTGAGCCATCAAAGGTGGATGGAGGTTATGTTTTCACCTCCGTTTGTTTTGTTGTCTGTCTGTTTGTGAACAAGATATCTCAAAAGGTTGTGGACGAATTCGGACGAAATTTGGCAAAGCTGTAGTGTATGTGACACGGACTAAATGATTAGATTTTGGTGAATATATGGATCCGGATCCAGATAGTAGAATTTTTTAAGTGATTCGTCACCATTGGGAGCTAGGGCCAAAAACGATACATGGCAGAATATCACAAAAAAGTTGTGGACGGATGATTTTGATTAAATATGATTCTGTATTGTGATTTTCTGGTCTACTCTGGGATACAAAACGTAAACTGTCCACCTGGCGTAGGTATGCTCTCTACTGAGTGCCGTTCTAGTTTTAAGGTTGAAAATGCAACAAAAGAGAGAAAAGAAATATACTGTATATGTATATGTATAAAAAAAAAAATTATACATATATATATATAGATACTTGTTACTATATATATATATACTTGTTACAATTATGGGGGTAATTGAAGGAATCCCATAGTAAAGGTAGGACTGTATAATTATAGCATGGCCCATGGATGCGTAGGAGAAATCTTGATGTATTTAAGTAGGGAAACTGTAGCTTAAGATTGTTTATGTCTTCAAACAAGGAGTGAAGCTGTCATAACTAGTTAAGGATTGAGGTTAGTTTTCCCCAGTAAATGATATTCCCTCTGTGATCTTCCCTTTACGTTTTGCTTACAAGGCCGGCCATCAACATCCCCGATGAGGCCATGCTCAGAGAAGTTCTACAATCAGTGCCGGCGCAATGAACACTCATGGCAACGAAGCCCCGCCAAAATTGACACTATAGGCAAAAGGCTCCGCCCAGTAGAGGCGGAGAATCAGTGGGCAGTCAAAAAAGGCCATGAGGCCACGCCCCGAGGGACGTGATTCGACCATGGGATGTGGGTGGGGCGAACTGGGATGCGGACGATACGATTGGCTCTGAGGAGAAAAGAAGAAGAGCACATCTCTCTAGCTCTCTCTCTCTCTCAGCTGGTTCTTGCTCGAACAAGAAGGAGCTTGGCCATTGTGTGTTTGTGAGGAGATTTTTTTGAGCTTCAGGAGCGGTTCTGCAATATCGCTAGTGAGGAAGTTTTTGCTGTGGTGTTCTTTGGAGGCGGAGGAGGGCGCGAGCTAGGCGAAAGAGGCAGTCCTGTCTGCTTGCCTCACGCTGGTGGCTACTTCGGGTGTGGCGGGCTGCCATCTTGTGCCAGGCTCCCGCCGGAGGGACATCGAGCTCTGAGCATTGTCCCCAGCTGCAAGCCTTGCAGAGGAACTTGTGAGGCCAGAGCTAAGTGCCAGCACTATCAAAAGGGGATTTTGTTTTATTTTAACCAGGTCCCTTTGTCTGTTTTTGAGTCAGCACATGAGGATCCTCAAAGTAGACATTGGTTTTTACCTCACCTTTCATTTTTATTCTTTGATTTTTTTTCATTAAATCTTATTTGTTGAATTTCCTTGTCGTGTTTACTTGTTTGTGGTTTCGGAATAAACCCATGTGTTTCGTGAGATAAATACCTCTCATATCTTCCATCCCGCACGCGCCAAAAATAACCGCTATCGGCTGATTGCCTTGGAGTTAAAGCAGTTCCGCTATCTGTCACAAGCGACGCGTCAATACATATATTTTACCACCCATTCCATAGACCATGCCTTCCCTCAGCATCATAAGCACCACCTTTCAGCCAAGCCACACCTCTCTACACACACACACACACACACACACACACACACACACACACACACACACACACACACACACACACACACACACACACACACACACACACACCCCACCCTATAAAAAGTATTCTTGGGTAAAATGCCAGGGGCATAGAAAAAGACTTTATATAAGGGTATGTGCCATGTGGCAAAGTATAGAAAAGAAGGGACATTCCATAGCTTATAGAAAATGCCAAACAATACAAAATAAGGAACATTCAAAAAATCTCGTGTGCATGCTGGACTACCGTTGTGTTCCGAGGAGGAACCAAGTAATGCTCTAGAAAAGTTCATATGTGTTGGGTTTGTGCCAAATGTAATGTTTTGCATTTAGGCCAAAAAGTTCCATATTGGTTTTGTTCGACCAAAAAACTTTTTGCCACATGGCTTCAGAATCTCCGGAGTGTATTTTTGCATAACTCAAATGGGACTGAAGGTTGGCCTTTTTGAGTAATGGCTTATTTTTCCCACCCTGCTGTGCAGGCCAGACTTGTGGAGTGCTTGGGATATTGTTGTCACATGCACATAGTGACTAGTCTTTGCCATAAAGGCCTGTAGCTCTTTCAAAGTTGCCATTGGCCTCTTGGTGGCCTCTCTGATCGGTCTCCTCCTTGATGGGTCATCCAGTTTGGAGGGACGGCTTGATCTAGACAGGGTATTGGTGGTACCATACACCTTCCACTTATTAATGATTGTCTTTTTTTATACCTATCCCCTGACCTGTGCCTTTCCACATCTTTATCCTGGAGGTCTTTTGAGAGCTCCTTGGTGCTCATGATTGAGTCTTTGCTGTGAAATGCACTACCCAGCAGAGGAAACCTACAGAAACAGCTGATTTTATTCTGAAATATTCAGAATCACTGCAATTTAACATAGGTGGAGGCCAATTCACTTGGTGTGTGATTTTGAAGGTGATTGGTTACATATGAGCTAATTTACAATTGCTGTTATAAAATAACTTCACTGCGAAGCTTGGAGTTGTTTGCTTTGGTTTGAATCTCCGTTTAAAATAAGTGAAATGAAACATTTTGAAAATTTCGAATTATTCCCAGATTTCACAATCACCATAATCCATTGTTAAGTTGTTGACATTTTCTTTATATAAGAAGATGATGATTTGTAATACTGGATACCACCATGGGCACTATATGATAACATTTACATGGAGAGAATGGCGGTCTTCCTTCACCCTGATTCTGTACCTCCTTCTCCAGATAGGCTACACCAATAGAAACCATACTTGGAATACCCTTAGGCAACATGCAAAATTTGGTTGGATTTGGCTAAGTAGGTTTTAGTTTTTGAAGCATAAACAAACAAATAAACAATTTTCTTTTGATATACTGTATACGCGCGTACGCGCGTACACACACACACACACACACACACACACACACACACACACACACACACACACACACACACACACACACACACACACACACACACACACACACACACACACACACACACACACACACACACACACACACACACACACCAATAGTCTTTCCCCCCTTGTGTTTTGTCTGGCTCTGGACCCACTAAATAACCTCATCAATGATTGAGGACACGATACACCCCAACAACCAATAGAAGAAAAGCCAAATAAATAGGGAAGGTGTCACATCTACTATACATGGATGATTTAAAGCTCTTCTCACCAAATGACCAAAAATTGACAGAACAACTAAAACTAGTAAACCGGTTTTCCGAGGACTTTCAAATGGAATTTGGACGAGACAGGTGCGCCAAGTGCACATTTGTACAAGGTAAACCAACAGAAACACACAACATAAAAATTGACCTTGAAACAACAATACATCAGTTAGAAAACAAAGCATCATACAAATACCTCGGAGTAGAAGAGGGCCACCAAATATGTCACAAACAAATGCACAAAAAAATCGCCAAATAATACCTACGTATAACGAAGCTGATCCTGAAAACATACCTCTCCCCAAGAAACAAAATCAAAGCCATAAACCAGCTCACAGTACCAGTGTTCCAATATAGCTGCGGAATAATAAACTGGACCAATCAGAAATCAACAAGTTCGACATCAAAACAAGAAAACTCCTTACCATCCACAAAATGTTTTACAAAAACCAGTGCATCCTGAGAATGTATCTGCCAAGACGAGAGGGAGGCGGGGGGTGAGGGGGGGGGGGGGAGCGGCCTGATGGAACTCAACCAGGTGCACAGAGCAATGAGTGTAGGACTAGCTGAGTATGTGAAATGTTCAACAGACTATCGGATGCAATTTGTAAACAAACATGAACACATCAAACCTGAAAATAATTTCCACAAACAGGTGCGAATAGAAGATGCCACACAGGAAAATGAAACAGCAACAAATGTAGCCCCAACAATTGCAAAAAAGTCAAAATAAATATATAAAAATAAATATCAAGAAATATACACCAACAACTGGGAGAATGACAAAAGAGCAGGAAAATGCAAAAAACAATTGGACAGAGTGGGGATAGACAAAGAAGGCTCATTGGAATGGCTAAGAAGAGGTCAGCTCAACTGGAACAGAGAACGAATCATAAAAAATAGCCAAGATCAAGGACATTACACCAATGGATTTTAAAAGATGGCGGGACTGAGCCAGACGGACAAGTGTAGATTATACAAGACAGAAACAGAAAGTACTAGTCACTTACTCTCGGGATGGAAAAAACTATTATCAGAACAACTTTACACACAATGGCACAACAAGGTATGCAAATGATTCATTGGCAAATCTGCAAAAATTTAAACATCCCAGTACCAGAAAACTCATGGAAACACGAACCAAGGGCAATCATTGAAAATGACGACGTCATGCTCATGTACGACCTGATGATTCAATCGAGCATGAACACAGAAAACAAAGCATTGCGTCCGGACATTGTACTCAGGAAAAAAAAGGAAAAGACAGCATTGATGATTGAGATATCAGTACCCTGCAATTTTAGCCTAAACAATGCAGAAATCAGGAAAATGACCAAATACCGGGACCTCAAAAATGAGGTCAAGAGATCTTGGAAGCTGAAGAGCATCAAAAATTTACCAATGATAATTGGAGCAACAGGAATGATGAAGAAGAACCTCACTGAGATTTTGAAAACCATCCCCAGAAATATTACCACAAATTAACAGAGATGGCCATAGCTTTGTATACATGATGATTCTCTTACAAGGAACTTCAACACAGGAGGAAGTCCCTTCGGCCAATCAAAGCCTTTGGTATTATTGTCAACTTATGGTTGCTTGTACATGCTCTATCCTCTATAAATGCAGAGTGTCAAGCAAGGAAAAAGCACGTACCATTTTCAAGGTCTTTGGTATGACTAGGCCGGGGTTTGAACCGCCGACCTACAGAACTAGACTCAGAGCGGACGCTCTAACTCTTATGGTGCCGAGCACAAGCTTCTGGTGATGGATAATATGAGGGAGAGAGTGTACGAATAGGCAGGAATGAGAAGGAATACAGATCAGGCTTGCTCAGATAATAATGGGTGACTTGGGCAAGAGAGACACGATTCCCTCATTTGATCAACTATACTGTGGTGACTGGGGCAGATAAAACAGAACATGGACATGGGTGTCCTCATTTAGGAACTTGGATACAGCATATTCCATTTAAAGTGGGATATATAATTAATGAAAATCTCATCTGATGTGTTCTTAGGGTCTCACCATTCATAGAAACTCACGCTATCACTGTGAATGAGATGAAATTCTCATCAGGGATTTTTAAATGATGCAAATTTATCAGCTGGATGCTGCCACATAAACCATGGAGGCAAAACTGAGGATAGCATCCACTCAGAAAGCTGTGCTGATGGATGGAGCACAAATTGCTGCTGTTGTGAGATGGTGCTCTCTTATCCTATATTTCCATACTGGATGCTGTGGTGACACGGACGGACGGACGGACATGCACGCCAAAATTGTGCGAGTGATAATTGGAGCAATGGTAATGATGAAGAACATCACATCTTTATGGAGATCTTTTTTAAAAATCCTGGGACGATTACCATAAACAAACTACAGATGGAAGCTGTTCAGGGCTCGGTGACAATCCTGAAAAGAGCCCTCGGAAGAAAACTTTGAGAACAAGAAAACTTCACAACTGTTAGTCCGTACATCATGATCACTTAATGAAATGGAGGTGGATAATTCGAGACCTGGGGAGGACTCTGTTCTAAGTTCTGGGGGATAATAACCAAGAGACAGACAGACAGACAGACAGACAGACACACACACACACACACACACACACACACACACACACACACACACACACACACACACACACACGGTAAAGACATGCGGTTGGGTGTAAAACCTCAGGCACAGGACCAAACCACTAAAAAGTAATGGCAACAACCATACAGGTTCTTTAGAATAGTTATTTCATAGCAGACCATTATCTTAGTCCCTTTCCCTTATTTCGGGTTATTATGTCATTATGCGTTGGGGATAGGGAAAGATAGGCCCTCCACTCATAAGGGATAATTTGCCAGTCGATGCACCAGGCTCAAAGGCACACCATCCAATCACCAGGTAAAAGTTCCTTCGAGAGAGTTTGTGGGGGCAAGGGAAGTGAAACCCACCAATCAGGGCCCGAGTCACTTCGGGGGAGCTTTTGGGGTGGAGTAACGGGCTCCACCAATCAAGAGCCAGGACACATCCAAGATCCCCTCCCCCTCCAACCTTTGGTGAGGGTGAACAAAGGGAGATTGAACACGTTTATGCAGACTCTGGGCCTGTCTCTCTCTGCTGGGTTCCCCGAACTCGTTTTTGACTCTCTTCGGCCTGGGACATTGTTGATTTTGCCATTGAGCACGTGTGCTACACTCTTGGACCTGGATTGTTCACCTAGCACGTGCCTGCATTATTGACTCTTGGTTTTTTGGACATTGTGGACGTCCCCTTTTTGCCGGTCTCTTTCTGCCCCCTCAGCACGTGTGCATCCGCTCCTGACTGGACTATCATACAGGCCTCTGCATTATTCTGACGCTCTTGGTTCTTGGACATTGTTGACCTGGACATTGTTCAGCTTGCCTCTGCACGTGATTGACTTGCTTGGCTGGTTTCATTCTTGCACGTGTTTACGACGTACACTTTACCCTGCACGAGATCACGACATACTCACTCTGCACATGTCCCTGGCACTCTTCTCTGCATGGTTCCCAACACTACTCACCTGCTCGTGTTTGTGCTGGGATCGCCACTACCTGGCGACACCGGAACGGGGACGTTGTGAGGAGAGGCATCCTGGGCATCGTAACCGTTTTGCTAGCAGGTTTCCAACGTTCATTCATTCCCCCCCACCTCCCTCCCCTAACCGAGTGAAAGTGTGCTGGACCCATGTCGTGTTTATTTGTTGTAATCGGAATAAGGCTTAGAATAAGCTAAGAGTCTGCTTATCGTCCCTTTTTCTTTCTTTTTGAATAATTACACTGTAAATATTTGTAAATAAACCAAACAGTCGAAACGTTTCCTTTCTCTCTGTCCGTGAAAGTCTTTTCTTCCATTGGTCCACCATTGCCCGTGTCCCACGTTAACAATTGGCCGTAACAGAATTAGCATTAGCCCGGTGGTTACCAAAGGGGTTTTGCTCGGCCGTCTAAATTCCCATCAAGGAACAAAGGAAAGTGGTGTACCGCCGGAGGGTACGGTGCATTCCCCGATTGAGACCATCACATGGTACAGGTAAGCTATCGCGCAACGGACCAATTGGCGTTCGTAGTTGCTGGTTCACAACCTGCCTAAGTACGAAGTTATTCATGCGTGGCAGCCGCAGGTCCGGTAAGTTCGGGAGGGAACGGAGGCCAACCCCCTCGTAGTAAACCCGAACCGTAACATATTCGGTTTTCAGGAGTGGAATTCCTGTCTTAGGACTGTAACAAAGTATATATATATCATGGAAACCATTGTAATACCAGTATTACGTATTGACTAAGTTATTTAGCTTGATCGGCAGTGGTGGTGAGATTTAGGAATATCCTCAAGCACCATTTGTCAGGCCTGACATGTATTATGAGCAAACGTAACATGCGAAAAAGTGGCCAAAAGTGACCCCCTCGTCCCCCACCCCACAATCATACAGATGACACAACTGCTCCTTAAAAAACCCCACATTATTCGATCACCCACAATCTTTGAAGCCAAAACCAATAGACTCCGCAAGTTCACCGACTTGACACCGATTCTGAAAAGCCAAGCGCAGGCCGCCTCGCATCCTCCAAATTACTTTCTCCAACGCTAACCCATCCAATGCCGAACAGGCATCCCGGGCAGATTTGCATTCAAGAGCTGCGAGGGCGATTTGTAGGATTCAGGGCACAGCCATATGGCATGCCTGTCGCTCGTCATTTATCATTCATCATTACCTGCTGCTCGGTACCACCTTGCAGGCACACAAGCACAATGAAATATGCAGGGAAGGGAGTAATACAGCATGATTTAGAGAGTCAATATTCCCTGACATATTCCATTCTTCACTTGACAAGACATGGACAAAGTGGGTGATGAAGGGACAGGTGTGCGTGCTGTTGAGCGCAAACCAAAACGTTGCGCCACGCACCACGTGCCAAGCTGTCAGCTTCACTGCACCTTGCAGAAGGTAATCTGCTAAATCTTTTCCTTTTTTTGCTTGACATCATCTATCATCAAACTTGCAAAGCCCAGGATGGCTGTAAATCGTCCTGGTAAATTTAGCAGCTGGCTCAGCTCGACTCAAAGAAAAAGTAAAAATCCTCTGGAGACTGGGAAACTGAATAGGTGTGATTAGCATCTCAAAGAGCCCAACTGGTGGTGAATTTAAAGATTCCATTAAAGCACCTTTTCCAGGCACATTACCAACAGTGATTGGCCAAACATAACTGACAGAAAAATGGTAAACTCCCTCAGTGACATTCTCACTTCTGCTCCACCTTTCGTCAATGAAGAAACTTTCAGTTGAATCCAATTGCATTTTGTCCTTTTCCAGCATATGGATCTGGTCTTGATGAACCAAACAACCCAGTCGGTGTGTTTTCTTGAATTGTTGAAATAAAAGTGGAACAACAGCACGAATGTAATAAAGGAAATCCGGCACTCCACATTGATCTCCCAACTCTCCGCTTATGGCACCCAAAGCCACCTCCTCTCATGGATCGCCAAATTCCTCCACTCCCATAGTCAGCGTGTAGTTCTTAATGGGATCCTCTCATCAACTCTCCCTGTCAAGGCTGGAGTGTCCCAGGGAAGTGTCTGGGGCCCAGTCTTGATCCTCATCTTCATCAATGATCTTTCTGATTCCCTGGAAAATCCTATCACTTTGCCCATGATTCCACCCTTTGTCGTATCATTTCTCATCCTTCAGACAGGCAGGCAGCAGTCTCTTCCCTCTCTGCAGATTTTGATAGAACCAGCTTGTCTAACACTTGTCGTGAAGGCATTTCATTGGCCTACCTGAACTTTTGACAACCTACAAGGCCTTCATTTGCAGCTTGATGGAGTCACTTCATTTGCAACTCCCACCTTTGGGCTAATGCCCCTGCCTCACACCTTGCCCTTCTTGATACCATATAAAGCAAGGTCCTCTAAATAAATTGGAACTCCAGCAACGTAGCTGAGTGTCTGTGTCTGTTACTTTAACATCACAGACAAGATGGTGGCCTGTCTGTATTCTGCCACGTCCTTTTAAGTCTTGCTATATCGCTATGAGGCTTCTGTAGGGTGCACACGGCCTGCCAGTACCCTCTTCTTGTTACACTCCCAAAATTCAGGCTCATTGCTCACCTTCACTTATTACTCCCGCCAGGGAGTAATGCATTCGATCGTGTCCGTCCGTGTGTGTGTGTGTTTGTGTGTTTGTGAACAAGATATCTGGAAAAGTTCTGAAAGGATTTGGATGAAAGTTGGTGGGATGATTGCCCTTGGGATAAGGAAGAATTGATTAGTTTTTGGTGAAGCTCAGGATATTATTCCAGATCCAGGAATTTTTTGAAGGATTTTTTTACCATTGGAAGATAGGGCTCATTTGTTTTTAACATTATCTTCTATATATTCTATATTTAACATTGTGATATGAAAATAGTTTTCATATTTGTTGTAAATGTAGTTCAAACTCGTGGTTATGCGTTAGAGCGGTGTATTTTGTTAGCAGCGTCATCTTCAAAGTTCTTTTTTGTTTTTTTTAAAATAAAGACATATTCTGTCATTTTAAAACCACCAAAGTGTGTATTCGGTTTCCCCGTTTCATAAAATGTATCGTTTGATACGTATAATGCTTTAAAACTGTTTTTTTTTGTTTCTTTTACCTTAGAAGAGATATCAACATTTACCTCAGCGAATGTCAATCGCGTGTCAGTATTTGATGAACTTATAAAGATTTAGGTGAGTTATAAGTGTGACGAGCATGTGCACGGGATTCTTCCCAGAAGAATGAGTGGTCGCATTAGCTTGTGCGACTTAAAATGAGCGAGTTTTGTTTTGACGTTTGGGCCAGTTTTACATGTTGTATCCCTAAGGAATGAAACGAACGTTTTCCTGGCTTACAATTTTATTTGAAGTCACACATGCCTCAAAATACACTCACTTATATAGAGTTGAACGCTGAATCCGAAAATGTAAGTGAAATTGCCTCTTTTTTTTTAAACATTATCTTCTATATATTCTACACTCCCAAAAGTGTCTTGTGTTGTCTTGTCTTGTGTCGTCACTGAACTACTCCCTCAAACTTTTGTGAAATCGTACTATTCCAACTTTACCCACGGCGGGAGTATGTGCTCTACCGAGTGGCGTTCTAGTTCGTTCCTGTTTTATCTTGCCCGTAGCACCAACTTCCCCACTCTGTTCAGTCCCATTCTTACCTCAGGGCTTCAAGACCACTGTTCGCAACTACCACATGTAGTTATTATACCTTCATCCATACTCATGATCTCTTCTACTCCAAACGACCCCATTCCGAAGCACACACTTTTTACAGGTTATTGTGAGCCCCCTCCCCACCCCTCTTCCTTACCTACTTTTGCTTGTCAGTTACCTTTGTCACCGAAGGTGGGCGGAGGTTATGTTTTTACCCCTGTCTGTTTGTGAACAGGATATCTCAAAAGGTTGTGAATGGATTCGGACGAAATTTGGTGGAGAGGTTGGGTTGTGCGACAGAACAAAATGATTAGATTTTGGTGAAGATCCAGATCTGGAACCGTGAATTTTTCCAGATCCAGATCTGGTGATTCTTCACTTTTGAGTAAAGGGCTAAAGACTTTCCATAGCACAATATCTCAAAAGGTTGTGGGCGGATTCGAACGAAATTTGGAGGACCGGTTGTGAGATGACAAGAACAAGCCGATTCGATTTTAGTTCAGGTCCGGATCCAGATCCGGCTTTTCAGTGGAATACAAAACGTAAAGAGTTCAGCCTGGTGGAAGTTTGCACTCCACTTCCACCAGGTGTGAGTGCCGTTGCTGTTGTCGGTTATTGTTTTCCCTTTTCTGTTTCATCCAAGCTTTCCGCTGCCTCTTCTTGCTGTGTTTTATTCAGCTTGTTAATTGAAAGGATACGAAGCGACAGTGTTCGATAATCCGAATGGTCTTTTTCTTGCGCAAGTTTCCTTTCTGTGATGAGATTGTAACAAGATTCTATCAAACACTGTGCAAAGGTGTGGCCGTGGCAGGAAGTAAATGGAAGTTTGGTTACGCCGAGTGGGATGGCATTTTGGCGATACGCGTGTGGGCAACAGCACGGCAAACGGACTTCCCTCCAGATGCACTTAGTCTGACCCGTGCTCGCGACCTCGAAGTGTCCGGAGCAGCAAAAAGCGTTGCCAGAAAAATCGCGAAGGATCGGACTGCGCATCAGCATGCGTGCTGGCGTGCCCCTCGGCCGCATCCGTCTGACATGCTCATCGGATGTGTCATCCTGCCAAGATCGCTAGCTTTGCTTCATAGTCTGTGAACAAGCGGAGAATGCGTCCGAACATGGTCGAAGATCAACCCTATCAATTGATCTTGCAATATTTGCAAAAAAATAAATAAAAATAAAATAAAACTCTTCTTTGGCATTTCAAATATTGTGAATAATTCAAAATAGATTTGAAAAAAACAACAACATTCATCCTTTGATTGGCGAGCGAAGGGATGGTAAGTGAATCGGTGGCACCAATTTGGACAATGCATGTTCGTTCGCAGCGTACTCACTGCTTACTCACCCGGCCAATAATCCCGAGGTATGTTTTGACGAGAGCAGGTCAGAGCTAAATTGGGGATTGCAGCGCAGACGATTGGGGAGGAGGGAAAATAGCATCACCACACCCGCCAAAAACACGCAAACACATGGCGTGTGCCGCAGGCGTCCAAACGAACCTGGCCAACAGGAAGTGGGGCTAAAGCGGCAAAACGAACCTGGCCAACAGGAAGTGAGGCTAAAGTGGAAAACGAACCTGGCCAACAGGAAGTGAAGCTAAAGTGGAAAAACGAACCTGGCCAACAGGAAGTGGGGCTAAAGCGGAAAAACGAACCTGGCCAACAGGAAGTGAAGCCAAAGCGGCAAAACGAACCTGGCCAACAGGAAGTGAAGCTAAAGCAGAAAAACGAACCTGGCCAACAGGAAGTGAGGCCAAAGCGGAAAAACTATACTGGCCAACAGGAAGTGAGGCTAAAGCGGCAAAACGAACCTGGCCAACAGGAAGTGAAGCTCAAGCGACAAAACAAATCTGGCCAACAGGAAGTGAAGCTCAAGTGGCAAAACGAACCTGGCCAACAGGAAGTGAAGCTAAAGCGGAAAAACAAACCTGGCCAACAGGAAGTGAGGCTAAAACGGCAAAACAAACCTGGCCAACAGGAAGTGAGGCTAAAGTGGAAAAACGAACCTGGCCATCAGGAAGTGAGGCCAAAGCGGAAAAACGAACCTGGCCAACAGGAAGTGAGGCTAAAGTGGAAAAACGAACCTGGCCATCAGGAAGTGAGGCCAAAGCGGAAAAACTATACTGGCCAACAGGAAGTGAGGCTAAAGCGGCAAAACGAACCTGGCCAACAGGAAGTGAAGCTCAAGCGACAAAACAAATCTGGCCAACAGGAAGTGAAGCTCAAGTGGCAAAACGAACCTGGCCAACAGGAAGTGAAGCTCAAGTGGCAAAACGAACCTGGCCAACAGGAAGTGAAGCTAAAGCGGAAAAACAAACCTGGCCAACAGGAAGTGAGGCTAAAGCGGCAAAACAAACCTGGCCAACAGGAAGTGAGGCTAAAGTGGCAAAACTAACCTGGCCAACAGGAAGTGAGGCGAAAGCGGAAAACTATCCTGGCCAACAGGAAGTGAGGCTAAAGTGGCAAAACGAACCTGGCCAACAGGAAGTGAAGCTCAAGTGGCAAAACGAACCTGGCCAACAGGAAGTGAGGCCAAAGCGGCAAAACGAACCTGGCCAACAGGAAGTGAGGCCAAAGCGGCAAAACGAACCTGGCCAACAGGAAGTGGGGCTAAAGCGGCAAAACGAACCTGGCCAACAGGAAGTGAGGCCAAAGCGGCAAAACGAACCTGGCCAACAGGAAGTGAAGCTAAAGCGGCAAAACGAACCTGGCCAACAGGAAGTGAGGCCAAAGCGGCAAAACGAACCTGGCCAACAGGAAGTGGGGCTAAAGCGGCAAAACGAACCTGGCCAACAGGAAGTGAAGCCAAAGCGGCAAAACGAACCTGGCCAACAGGAAGTGAAGCTCAAGCGGCAAAACGAACCTGGCCAACAGGAAGTGGGGCTAAAGCGGCAAAACGAACCTGGCCAACAGGAAGTGAAGCCAAAGCGGCAAAACGAACCTGGCCAACAGGAAGTGGGGCTAAAGCGGCAAAACGAACCTGGCCAACAGGAAGTGGGGCTAAAGCGGCAAAACTATCCTGGCCAACAGGAAGTGAAGCTAAAGCAGAAAAACGAACCTGGCCAACAGGAAGTGAGGCCAAAGTGGAAAAACGAACCTGGCCATCAGGAAGTGAGGCCAAAGCGGAAAAACTATCCTGGCCAACAGGAAGTGAGGCTAAAGCGGCAAAACGAACCTGGCCAACAGGAAGTGAAGCTCAAGCGACAAAACAAATCTGGCCAACAGGAAGTGAAGCTCAAGTGGCAAAACGAACCTGGCCAACAGGAAGTGAAGCTAAAGTGGAAAAACAAACCTGGCCAACAGGAAGTGAGGCTAAAGCGGCAAAACAAACCTGGCCAACAGGAAGTGAGGCTAAAGTGGCAAAACTAACATGGCCAACAGGAAGTGAGGCGAAAGCGGAAAACTATCCTGGCCAACAGGAAGTGAGGGTAAAGTGGCAAAACGAACCTGGCCAACAGGAAGTGAAGCTAAAGTGGAAAAACGAACCTGGCCAACAGGAAGTGAAGCTCAAGTGGCAAAACGAACCTGGCCAACAGGAAGTGAGGCCAAAGCGGCAAAACGAACCTGGCCAACAGGAAGTGAGGCTAAAGTGGAAAAACTAACCTGGCCAACAGGAAGTGAGGCTAAAGACGTAAAGTGGCAAAACAAATCTGGCCAACAGGAAGTGAGGCTAAATCAGCAAAACGAACCTGGCCAACAGGAAGTGAGGCTAAATCGGCAAAACTAAGCTGGCCAATAGGAAGTGAGGCTAACTCGGCAAAACGAACCTGGTCAACAGGAAGTGAGGCTAAAGTGTCCAAACGAACCTGGCCAACAGGAAGTGAGACTAAAGTGTCCAAATGAACCTGGGCAACAGGAAGTGAGGTGAAAGTGTCCAAACGAACCTGGCCAACAGGAAGTGAGGCTAAAGCGGCAAAACAAACATGGCCAACAGGAAGTGAGGCTGAAGCGGCAAAACGAACCTGGCCAACAGGAAGTGAGGCTAAAGTGGAAAAACGAACCTGGCCAACAGGAAGTGAGGCTGAAGCGGAAAAACGAACCTGGCCAACAGGAAGTGAGGCTGAAGCGGCAAAACGAACCTGGCCAACAGGACGTGAGGCTAACTCGGCAAAACGAACCTGGTCAACAGGAAGTGAGGCTAAAGTGTCCAAACGAACCTGGCCAACAGGAAGTGAGACTAAAGTGTCCAAATGAACCTGGGCAACAGGAAGTGAGGTGAAAGTGTCCAAACGAACCTGGCCAACAGGAAGTGAGGCTAAAGCGGCAAAACAAACATGGCCAACAGGAAGTGAGGCTGAAGCGGCAAAACGAACCTGGCCAACAGGAAGTGAGGCTAAAGTGGAAAAACGAACCTGGCCAACAGGAAGTGAGGCTGAAGCGGAAAAATGAACCTGGCCAACAGGAAGTGAGGCTGAAGCGGCAAAACGAACCTGGCCAACAGGACGTGAGGCTAAAGCAGCAAAACGAACCTGGCCAACAGGAAGTGAGGCTGACGCGGAAAAACGAACCTGGCCAACAACAGGACGAGAGGCTAAAGCGGAAAAACGAACCTGGCCAACAGGAAGTGAGGCAAAAGTGTCCAAACGAACCTGGCCAACAGGAAGTGAGGCTAAAGTGTCCAAACGAACCTGGCCAACAGGAAGTGAGGCTAAAGTGGCAAAACGAACCTGGCCAACAGGAAGTGAGGCAAAAGTGTCCAAACGAACCTGGCCAACAGGAAGTGAGGCTAAAGTGTCCAAACGAACCTGGCCAACAGGAAGTGAGGCTAAAGTGGCAAAACGAACCTGGCCAACAGGAAGTGAGGCTAAAACGGCAAAATGAACCTGGCCAACAGGAAGTGAGGCTAAAACGGCAAAACGAACCTGGCCAACAGGAAGTGAAGCTAAAACGGCAAAACGAACCTGGCCAACAGGAAGTGAGGCTAAAACGGCAAAATGAACCTGGCCAACAGGAAGTGAGGCTAAAACGGCAAGACAAATTCAAACAAAGCGGGTAAACAATCCGAATTGAACTGTGAGATTGACTGTCAGTATGAACACCAGTGTGGCCTAGCTCGTTGTTACCTGGAATTTAAACGTGTCATGACAAGATAAACACGGTACCAGATGCAGGTTTGTCGTTAAGCCTCCATTTACTTAGCATATCATTACAACTTGCTTTGAACAAAATGTTCACAGTGCATTGCATTTTCTCTTTGGTGTGATAAAGTATGACTGTGAAAACTCAGGGCACAATTAAGGAGATGATTAAATCAAACATAAAAGAGCTAACACATTTACAAACCCGAACACGTCATTGCAGGATGAAGTAGGCAATTTATGAACCGTTTCAGTGTTAGCTAATTAATGGAACTATGCACACACCTACACGAAGGAAAAGGTAAATTAAATTCCGCTGTATTAGTTGAGTTCAGTAACAAAGTCAAACAAAAATTGATCTGTTCACACAAGTTTAAGGAATGAATGAGCCACAGAAACTATAACAAAGGCCTCGTTTTGATGCATAACAATTGGATTCATAACTCTGAAAACTACACTGGCTGGATTGCTTGAAATATCACAATTATATATTTTAGAATTCTTCTTCCTCTTCTTGTCCTCCTCCTCCTCTTCCCTTTTTAAGGGGTGAGCTCCAATGGCTCTGCCTTGACCACGATACTCCTCCACTCCCGTCTGTGCTCAGACAACTCTCTCCACTCTCCAACCACCCCTACCTTACTGATATCGCTCCTCACACAATCCTCCCATCTCAACCGTGGACTACCTCTTTTCCTCCTACCTTGTTCCCTCAACATATCCGCTCTCTTTGCCATTCTCTCTTCCCCCATCTGCACCAAGTGTCCAGCCCATCCAAGCCAGCATTTCACCAATCTCCCCATCAAGCTCATCTGCACATCAATCTCCTCCCTCAGTTCATCCATGCTCCTTCTATCCACCCTCTTCCCACAGTTATTCTTGCAAACCTGCAGCCTCCGTTGTTGCCTCTCTGTCAGTGACACCATCCCCAGACCGTATAGGTATGCCAGCGTTACACAAGACATCAGAACCTTCTCTTTCAATCTTGAAATCCTTCTGTCTGTCATTACATCCTCCTCCCTCCTCCACACATTCACACCCACCTGAATCCTCCTCCGCACCTCTGCCTCCGACTTACCATCTCCGGGCACTGTTCCCCCCCGACACTCAAACCTATTTCCTTGTCTAATCTCCTTCGTCTCCTTTATATTTATTTCTTTTTTCTGCTGCCCAACCCACATCACCTTAGTCTTCTCCATACTCATCTTCAGCCCATGCTTCCCAAATAACTAATTCCACTCCCCTAGTATTTTCTACATCTCCCGCCTACTAACTACCACAATAGCAAGTTCGTCCGCATGCAACCTTCTCCCCAGAATACCTTCATGCCAACCTTCCTGCTTACCAGCTCCATTGCCATGATAACCAGGACTGGGCTGAGAGCACTTCCCTGCATAAACCCGATATTCACATTGAACTCCTCAGACATCCCAGGATCAACCAAAACTCTTCCCTTCGTTCCGTTGTACATCCTTTCCATCAACCTAACTTCTGTCTCTGGCACTCCCATCAATCTCAGTATCACCATCACCATATCTCAGGACAATGTTATAGGCTTCTTCAGATCCACAAATCCCAATGCCATTTCAACTTGCACCTCCAACCTCTTCTCCACCAGCTGTTTCATCGTGAACATCCCATCCATTGTCCCCCTGTCCTTTCCAAACCGCTGATGCTCTTCTCCAATAACCAAACCTGCACTCTTCCTTATCCTGCCATCCAAAATACTCTCCAGAACCTTCATGACTTGACCAAGGAGCGTAATGCCCCTGTACTTCCCCGGATCTTGAACATTGCCCTTCCCCTTCCATATCGGAACAATTAACCCTGTCCTCCACTCCTCCGGAATTTAACCCACTCTCTCACAAGCATGCATTCAACAGCCTCTTCGTCCAACTGATTCCGACTTCGCCTGCTGCAAAAAACATCTCTGCACACACCTCATCAATGCATGGCACTCTTTCCTTTTTCGTCCTCTTCAATGCTGTCCACAGCTCCTCCTCCATGATCTCTACCAAATTCAGCTTCCCCGCCACATAATGCAATAGCTCCAGCTTGCCGATGCTTCCTTCCTGGTTCAACAGCTGCTTGAAATATCCTTCCTGCACCTCTCTCTGTCACTAGCATCCCACCAACATCCTTAATCACCTCCGGCCCCCTTCACGTCCTTGCTCTCCTCATCCCTATCACGAAGGAATTTTAAAATCATCTTCCTTCCACCATCCTCTTCCAACCAACCCTGCTTCTGGTTGCCTCCCTCTGTCCTTTATTTTTCCTATCTTCCAAACCTCCTTTTCACCAAATGCTTTCGCTACTTCCTCATGTACACTATACCCGGTTTCTATCCATCGACAATGCACCATTTCTTGATGTCATTCCACACAAAACTTCTGCAATTGCCCTCAATTGCCGTACTTCTTACACTCCTCCTCCAAACCTTCCGCTTCTTCGCTAAGTTGCTCATACCTGCCTGCCACTCTCCCTCTACACTCAACTACTCTCCTCTCTCCCACCATCTAGGCACTCATCCCTACCACTACCTACTCCCTCCCTCTTCTATTCCTATCCGCACTCCTCCCCCTTCCTTATGTCCTGCTCTCCCCTCTCTCCTTAATACCTTCAAGTTGTGCCAATTCAGCTTACAACAACAAGTAAATGCTTTTTACAAAAATCACGAAGTTTAAAAGCCAATCAGTTCGACCTTCAGCACACTCCTCGACTCCCCCTCCCAGACCTCCTCGACTCCCCCGCTCAGACCTCCTCAACTCACACTCTTGGACCTCCTCCACTCACATGGTCGGACCTCCTCGACTCCCCCTCCCAGACCTCCTCGACTCCCCCGCTCAGACCGCCTCGACTCACACGCTTGGAACTCCTCGACTCACATGGTCGGACCTCCTCGACTCTCACGCTCGGTCCTCCCGTTCGTTTTGGGGTAAATTCACGTTCATGAAAACTGCCAAGCCTCACACTTTCCTTCGTTCACTTTCTTGCCATGCAGGGTCGATTCCCAAAGGAAAACCGATCAGAGTCCACAATAACAAGGACTAAATGCAGCCCGAACTGCCGAGTCACTCCACTGTCTGGTGGTCCAAGCCAAGTCCACAGGCACAAGGACCAAAGGCAGTCCGAACCACTGAGTCACAACACTTTCCTGTGGGCTGAACTTTGTCCACAGGTACAGGACTAAACGCAGTCCAAGCCGCCGAGTCACTCTACTGTACCAAGGACCGAGCCGAGTTCACAGGCACAGGACCTCAGACCTAAATTGTTCACAGGCAGGCTGAAAGTGTACACTAAATGATTTATCTGCCAAAGAGCAGCAATCCTCAACAGTGATTTGTGCATCACTTATAAAGAAAATAAATAAATAATAAACAAGAAGACGTCATGCAGAGTACGATACATGCAAAATCCACCCTCCCCCCCCACCCCCCCAAAAAAGGTTGCCATTGATCCATCAAATTGTCTCTTGCATCAAGATTAAAATTGACGATTTTGATCAAAGCTATGGTCAATAGGATGAAAAGTGACGATTTTAAAATGAAAATTGATGATTTTGGGAGTTTGACCTAGAGTTGACCTTTGACCTTTTGAGCTCAAAAATAGTTGGTTTCCCCATTTAGTAACTCAATGTGCAAATGCTGTTCAATAATCAAGTCAATCAGATGAAAAATGACGGTTTTTCAGATGAAAATTGATGACTTTGTAAGTTTGACCTTGAGTTGACCTTTGACCTTATGACTTCAAAAATTTTTGGTTTCCCAATTTATTGACTCAATATACAAATGCTGTTCAATTTTCAAGTCAATCGGCTGAAAAATGGAATTTTTAAGAACTTTGACCTCCAGATGACCTTTGACCTCAAAATCAATAGGCTTCTCAATTGTGACGACCTCTACGGCTTAGTGAAGTTTCATGATGGTCGGTTTGTATTGTTACCTGTAGGCGAGTGACAGACAGACGGAATAACAAAGGGAACCGACAAATATACTTGAAAAATATTCGATTTTGCAAATAAAAAAAATAAAGACGTTGACACATTTAAAAGTGAGAAGAAAAACCAGGTGTACAAATGCCAATGCTGTATATAAAACATGTGCAATTGATGCAAGTGCTGTACTTAAATCAAATGGGATGGCGGGCAGAAGATGCTGTTTCCTTTTGGGTTGTCTAATGCTGGTATAAATTCCAGGTTGAATCGGATCAGCCAAAAACTGCACTGAAGTGCCCAAAACAAATCCTTCTTTTTCTGGGGTCAAGCCGGATTCTTCTTCTTTCGTAAGGAGCACAAGGCTGCTGGGCTACATCATTGGCTGGAACCTGTGCCGCTGATGCAATGCACCTTGCAGGTTAGGGGAGGAATTTGCCATTTGTTCAGGGTGCTGGCGATAGCACAACTACTCTTCGAGAAGGTGATCTTTAACGTCCACCAACTGATGCCGGCAGACCGGACACCCGTTTTAAAATCCATCCTAGGAATCCACGAAACATCGGGATGACAATTTATACCTGGGTCAGTATTCAATCCCAGGCTACAGCTTAGAGGCGAATGCGCATACCTCTGGGCCTTCCTGTCACCCCTTTAAGTCGGCTGTCTCATCTGCAATGTGGATGATAAAGAAATGTCCATTTCTCTTGAATCCACCTGCTTTTCCTCAAGTGAAAGGTTGACCGCCACACCTTGTTGGGACCCTTTCTCGTCTCAAACCCCCTCGGTAGCACTGTGAAGCTAAAACTTATGAAGAACATTATGATTTATGAACAAATGCAGATTCAATTTGATGTAAATTATAGATAAATTAAAATATACCTCGATAAAGAGCACAAGCAAAAATTATCTTAAGGTAAAAGGTAAAATAAATGAAGTTGAAGCTGAACTACATTTAATTATAAAGCAGAGCGAAGTCGATGAGACACCATCGCATGTCTGCACACTTCCCACATGAAGCAAAGTTGAAAGATGGCATAGCGTGTCTGATGGATGGAGCCGATTACATTATCCATAATTTTTAGCTTATCTGGAATTTCAATCCCAGATAAGGTATTGTCTTTGTCCACTGTCGGTCTGTCCGTCCGCCTTTCAGTCTCCTAATTCGACTTCCCCGGCCAAACTGCTGGCCCGATCCAGCTGAAATTTGGCAGCGAGGTTCTGCTCCTGACTGGCAACGGGGATTGCAAAGCTGGTTCCGCCGTTCCGGTCACATGACTTTAAGTAGGTCAAAATGGCAAACTTCGTAAATTCCTTCAAAAATCCTCTTCTCCAGACTCACCAGTCAGAATGCTGCCACATTTGGGTTACAACATGAGGCTAGCCCCAGATAACCTACAGGTCCAGTGGTTTGATTTTTTTTCAAAAAGCGTGGGGATAATAAGCCTTAAAGACACTGTGACTCAAGCTTAACGGCAACAACAAAATAGTGCAAATAAAGTAAGTAAGTCGATGTAACAAAGGAAAGGATTTCACCGTGACGCAAGGATGGCTGGCATTACGAGCTGGTGCCCCAACATCACATGTGTCTGTCTTGGTTTCTGTGGAATGTAAAGCTCTCACCATTAATGAAATGTCCTCTGATGAGGCCGAGGCACAAGGTCTGTCGCTTCATATCACAAGCAGGTTGGTGGTCTCTTTGCTTATTATCATCCATTCTCCAATATTGATCCCTTTGCTCTTTCAGTCGTGTGACCCTCCTTATCTACTCCAGGATGTATGTGTTCTTACAGTAACCCCCTTCTAGTTAAACTTCTAACTTCAACTCTTTTATTCCTCACTTCTCCAGTATATGAAACCACGTTCTACCGAGGCTAGTCTGTCTCGCTCTTCCCAACAGGGATTTAAGCGAGCAATGCACCTCCATCTTATCAACCCCCAATTATGACCCGAAAGCATTGTACCTCCATCTTATCAAACCCCAATTATGACCCTAAAGCAGTGTACCGCCATATTATCAAACCCCAATTATGACCCGAAAGCAGTGCACCTCCATCTTATCAAACCCCAATTATGACCCGAAAGCAGTGCACCTCCATCTTATCAAACCCCAATTATGACCCGAAAGCAGTGCACCTCCATATTATCAACCCCCAATTATGACCCGAAAGCAGTGCACCTCCATATTATCAAACCCCAATTATGACCCTAAAGCAGTGTACCGCCATATTATCAAACCCCAATTATGACCCGAAAGCAGTGCACCTCCATCTATCTATAATTCCAGTAATCTCTGTGTGTCTGTGTGTCTGTGTGTCTGTGTGTCTGTGTGTCTGTGTGTCTGTGTGTCTGTGTGTCTGTGTGTTTGTCTGTGACCGCTGTTTCTCGACAACCACGGGTCCGATATACTTGAAACTTGCCAGGTATATTGCTGGGGACCCGAGGATGTGCCTTTTCAAGGTTTGAAATTAATCGGACAAGTACCTACCGAGCTATGTCCAAAAAACGCTTCAACCAATCAGAGAGCAGCGAGCTATCACGTGTGCCGAACCGTTAATGCAATGCAAGCGTTAATGCGTTAATGCAAGGCTTTTCTTTTTTTCCCTCTTCTCTTTCTACTTTTCCTTGCGATTAAATTGCAAACAGCCAAAATACGTTGGCGCTAATTGAATAATTGGCCATTAACACTAAAATAATCGTAACTGCGATATGCCAACTTCCGGACAGTGCAGCCTTCCCTGTTGTTGTTGTTTGCAGCAGCTGTTTGCAGCAAGGCAAGGCTTTTCTTTTTTTCCCTCTTCTCTTTCTACTTTGCCTTGCGATTAAATTGCAAACAGCCAAAATACGTTGGCGCTAATTGAATAATTGGGCATTATGTTTTACAACTAATAAAAACGAATTTGCGATTCATTCGCTTTCCTGCGCGTTTGTGTACGCGATGGCGATTTCTTTACCAAACTCCGGAAGCCGTTCGCTTTGGACCGAACCATTGCATGTAAATAGAGGGGGGGGATTGTCACCACTCGCAAGCCGTTCGCTTTGGACCAAACCATTTCATGTAAATAGGGGGGGGGATATAATTTTAGATATATATATAGTACGGGCATGCCCTAGTCTTATCAAACCCCAATTATGACCCGAAAGCAGTGCACCTCCATCTTATCAAACCCCAATTATGACCCGAAAGCAGTGCACCTCCATATTATCAAACCCCAATTATGACCCTAAAGCAGTGTACCACCATATTATCAAACCCCAATTATGACCCGAAAGCAGTGCACCTCCATCTTATCAAACCCCAATTATGACCCGAAAGCAGTGCACCTCCATCTTATCAACCCCCAATTATGACCCGAAAGCAGTGCACCTCCATATTATCAACCCCCAATTATGACCCGAAAGCAGTGCACCTCCATATTATCAACCCCCAATTATGACCCGAAAGCAATGCACCTCCATCTTATCAACCCCCAATTATGACCCGAAAGCAATGCACCTCCATATTATCAACCCCCAATTATGACCCGAAAGCAGTGCACCTCCATATTATCAAACCCCAATTATGACCCGAAAGCAATGCACCTCCATCTTATCAAACCCCAATTATGACCCGAAAGCATTGTACCTCCATCTTATCAAACCCCAATTATGACCCTAAAGCAGTGCACCTCCATCTTATCAAACCCCAATTATGACCCTAAAGCAGTGTTCCTCCATCTTATCAAACCCCAATTATGACCCTAAAGCAGTGTACCTCCATCTTATCAAACCCCAATTATGACCCGAAAGCAGTGCACCTCCATCTTATCAAACCCCAATTATGACCCTAAAGCAGTGCACCTCCATCTTATCAAACCCCAATTATGACCCTAAAGCAGTGTACTTCCATATTATCAAACCCCAATTATGACCCGAAAGCAGTGCACCTCCGTCTTATCAAACCCCAATTATGACCCTAAAGCAGTGTACCTCCATCTTATCAAACCCCAATTATGACCCTAAAGCAGTGTACCTCCATCTTATCAAACCCCAATTATAACCCTAAAGCAGTGCACCTCCATCTTATCAACCCCCAATTATGACCCGAAAGCATTGTACCTCCATCTTATCAAACCCCAATTATGACCCTAAAGCAGTGCACCTCCATCTTATCAAACCCCAATTATGACCCTAAAGCAGTGCACCTCCATATTATCAAACCCCAATTATGTCCCGAAAGCAATGCACCTCCATCTTATCAACCCCAAATTATGACCCGAAAGCAGTGCACCTCCATATTATCAAACCCCAATTATGTCCCGAAAGCAATGCACCTCCATATTATCAAACCCCAATTATGACCCTAAAGCAGTGCACCTCCATATTATCAAACCCCAATTATGACCCTAAAGCAGTGCACCTCCATATTATCAAACCCCAATTATGACCCTAAAGCAGTGCATCTCCATCTTATCAAACCCCAATTATGACCCTAAAGCAGTGCACCTCCATCTTATCAAACCCCAATTATGACCCTAAAGCAGTGCACCTCCATCTTATCAAACCCCAATTATGACCCTAAAGCAGTGTACCTCCATCTTATCAAACCCCAATTATGACCCTAAAGCAGTGCACCTCCATCTTATCAAACCCCAATTATGACCCTAAAGCAGTGTACCTCCATCTTATCAAACCCCAATTATGACCCTAAAGCAGTGCACCTCCATCTTATCAAACCCCAATTATGACCCTAAAGCAGTGCACCTCCATCTTATCAAACCCCAATTATGACCCTAAAGCAGTGTACCTCCATCTTATCAAACCCCAATTATGACCCTAAAGCAGTGCACCTCCATCTTATCAAACCCCAATTATGACCCTAAAGCAGTGCATCTCCATCTTATCAAACCCCAATTATGACCCTAAAGCAGTGTACCTCCATCTTATGAAACCCCAATTATGACCCTAAAGCAGTGCACCTCCATCTTATGAAACCCCAATTATGACCCTAAAGCAGTGTACCTCCATCTTATCAAACCCCAATTATGACCCTTGATCTTTATTACCCCCATTAACCTATCCTAACCCAACTACCATACCTACCTACCCTCCTCCTGCGGTTCCTGTTCATTCATTCCCTTGAAGTTTTTTCCACTTTTAGATCTACCTTGCTCTTCAATGAGCCTCACCTCCTGTAAAGAAAACAGGAATTAAAAAATGATTCAGAGAAATAAGAAGGAAGAACAACAGATTATGAGGAGGAAGATGTCCTGAAGACGTAGTTATTTAGATTTCTTCACAACAATGAACAAGCCGATGATGCTGCAATTTGTTTTGTCAAGTTAACATTGTATCATAAAAAAAAAAACAGAAATATTTTTGTGAACTATGTGGCTGATGAAAGTTTCTCCAACACCAACTCTCCAAAGTTTTAGCTCTTTCACGAGCCTCGACTCTGTATACAAAAAAAAACAAAAACAAAAAAACATAAATCGCAAGATTGAAAGAGGTCACGAGTTCATGAACAGAGGTTATTTGGATCGTGCAGCAGAGGCAGAGCACATCGAGTGGAGACATTTGTTTGGCTATTTGAAGCTGGATTATGTGGAACTCGTTAAATGAAAGGATGAGGGTATTATAAAGTGTTAGACAAGACCTTCCGGGGTGCAAAATTTGCACTTTTGGAACACAGCAAGTTTGAAAAACACAGCAACAAGTCACCTTGGTTCTGCCTCTTGGAATATTGAAGGGAGAAGCTTTAAACAGAGACTGTTTCCAACACACAAACTGAGCTAATCCTCATTGCAGCCCATTTTCAATATATCCTTCCAAAAAAGATATCGACACTGAACGAGGCCGAGAAGAAGAAGAAGAAGAAGAAGTGGAAGAAGAAGACTGAACCACCTCTCTGCCCTAAGATATTATGAACCTTGAAACCATTGGAAATAATTTGAAATTAAACCGGGAAATTTAACCATGTTGAAGATAAGATCACAGACTAAATGATCCGTCTCGTGCATATTATGGAGTAAACTTTTTTCCTCCCACAACATTGCGGAAGCTTTTAATGAGAAAAACGCAACAGGAACGAATGAATTAGTCATTGCTGTGCTCATCAATTCGTCTTTCCGTCAAACTCGCCTCGGCATCGCCAAGTCAATGATATTTACTCCCGCCAGGGAGTAATGCATTCGATTCGATCGTGTGTGTGTGTGTGTGTGTGTGTGTGTGTGTGTGTGTGTGTGTGTGTGTGTGTGTGTGTGTACAAGATATCTGGAAAAGTTCTGAACGGATTTGGATGAACGTTGGTGGGATGATTGCCCTTGGGATAAGGAAGAATTGATTAGTTTTTGGTGAAGCTCAGGATATTATTCCGGATCCAGGAATTTTTTGAAGGATTATTTACCATTGGAAGATAGGGCTCATTTTTTTTTTAACATTATCTTCTATATATTCTATATTTAACATTGTGATATGAAAATAGTTTTCATATTTGTTGTAAATGTAGTTTAAACTCGTGGTTATGCGTTAGAGCGGTGTATTGTTTAGCAGCGTCGTCTTCAAGGTTATTATTATTATTTTTTTTCTAATAAAGACATATTCTGTCATTTTAAAACCACCAAATTGTGTATTCGCTTTCCCCGTTTCATAAAATGTATCGTTTGATACGTATAATGCTTTAAAACGGTTTTTTGTTTGTTTGTTTGTTTTTTACCTCAGAAGAGATATCAACACTTACCTCAGGGAATGTCAATCACGGTGTCAGTATTTGATGAACTTATAAAGACCTAGGTGAGTTATAAGTGTGACAAGCATGTGCACGGGATTCTTCCCAGAAGAATGAGTGGTCGCATTAGCTTGTGCGACTTAAAATGAGCGAGTGTTGTTTTCACGTTTGGGCCAGTTTTACATGTTGTATCCCTAAGGAATGAAATGAACGGTTTTCCTGGCTTACAATTTTATTTGAAGTCACACATGCCTCAAAATACACTCACTTATATAGAGTTGAACGCTGAATCCGAAAATGTAAGTGAAATTGCCTCCGTTTTTTACATTAACTTCTATATATTCTAAATATATATCTGTGCAGCGTCTGTCTTGTGTTGTCTTGTCTTGTGTTGTCACTGAACTACTCCCTCAAACTTTTGTGAAATCGTACTATTCCAACTTGACCCACAGCGGGAGTATGCGCTCCACTGAGTGGCGTTGTAGTTTACTTTTTTACGATTCGTAACGGAAGGTGAAGTGTGACAGCAAAACTACATGTTAAAACAAACAAGCACCGACACCCCCAAAACAGAATGAAATCCAGAAACTCCAGAACATCACACAAGTCCGTTCCCTCTGGATCTCTCCTTGAACACGCCAAATCAAATTACCATCCAATTGGAGTTTCATTCCTTTGAAACCTCCTCTCATCTTTTTTATGTTGCATTTTTTTTCATCTCTATGTTTTAATGTCCGCTAAACCATGCTTGTTTTGCCGTTTGGTTCGTTTTGATAATCACTTATTAATGTCTGGGTGCACAGCAAGTACTGTACACGAGAGAGACAAGAGGGAAAGGGCCAACAAGAACCGATTGGCTCTGACCGGGACGATGCCGCCATGAAGATTCCAGGCGAGCAGGGAAGAATGGGGAAGATTTGCCCCGAACTTGTGTTGAGGGGTACACCCATCGCAAATAAGCGTCCCCGATAGTTGTCCCAGGGATGGTTTTTAAGATCTCTGCAAGGTTCTTTTGATCATTCCTGTTGCTACAGTAATTACTGGTACAATTTCAGTGCTCTTCAGCTTCCAGGATCCTTTCACTACTTCCAGGATCCTTTCACTACTTCCAGGATCTAGGAGCCTGGATCGGGCGGGTTCATTGCGCTGAGGAGCTCGCTGTTTGTGAGGAGAACATGGATGGGTCTGAGGAGATTGGAGTGTGTTAAGAAGGTGGAGAGCTCTAATGAGGTCATCCTGCCTGCCTTCACCATGGGCCTGTGTTCATCGTCCTGTGCGTCTCCTCACCACCTCTTTGTCGTTCTGCTGTCTCCTCATCACGTCTTTGCCTGCTCTGCGCCCATCCTCCCCTCCTCTATTACTGCTCTCAACAGAGATAAGTCACCCGGTTTTGTCCCTCACCCCATCTGTGCTTGTGACTGCAGTGAGGCGCCTTAGTTTTTATTGCATTTATATTACCTCATTGTTTACCTCATTCATAGTAATTTGTTGTTCCTTGAATTCCTCATTTTCCCCTCTCCCAATCCCATCGGGTCAATCTTTCCTGCATATTATTTGTTTGGGAATAAGCCCATTCGGTTATTTGTGGGGATTTGAAGAAGTGTGGGGATTTGCGATGGCGCTCCGTCAACAGTGCTCCAGCTGTTATTGTTATTATAGAAAATAGTCGGATGACCAAATAAATTGTCGTAAACATAGAGGCAACATAAAACAACAATAACAACAACAACAAAAAGAGCCAATTTGAGCCATCACACCGGTGCTATATGCAATCCTCAGTCACTCAGCATTCCCAATCACTGCAGCAGATTGTTTGGATCAAAGTGCTGACAATATATATATATATATACTATTTTTATTGGATCTTCAACTTCCACGGTGTCAATGCAGAAAGGACAACTGTATTTGTGTCCCTCTCTGAAGTATGGTGTACTATGAGGTGCAGTGCGGCCTATTGAGTGGCGTACTATATTGGCGACCAAACTCAGATAAGGGGCGACCAAACTCAGATTAGGCAGCTTATTGGCGACTGGCGAACCCACTAACTACCAACTGAGATAATTACATCACAGGGCAATTTTAACGTAATGATAGAGCACATTATACTTTGAATGAATAGACCATGGGAAGAAGCCAGATTACACCATACCAAAGCAAACATTCAAACAAACTGTAAACACATTTCAATCCCAATTGATAATTCCAGTAATTGGAGGCCCCCAGACACGTAAAGCCCAATTCCTGGTCTCATTAGAAGGTCTCCAATGGCCTCCCTGGACGGGTGGTCACACAGTGTGAGCGTGGGATGCGGAGCACATGGAAACGATGTAAAACACTCAACTGCTCCAACAACCCTTGTTGTTGTTTACATTACACAAGGCAACGACCATGAAGGGAAAACAACTCGCAGCCTACTTTATGCACCCCTGTACAATTAGGTTGTTTAGTCTTCAAATATAATTTTCGATACCAACTTTCAAAGACATCAGGAAGGCTCTTGTGTTTGGGTTTTACAACATTGTAACACAATAGTTAGTTAGTTATTATATCTAAACACAATAATTAGATAGTTATAATATGTAAACACAATAATTAGTTAGTTTATATTATTATAATATGTAAACACAATAATTCGTTTGTTATAATATGTAAACACAATAATTAGTTAGTTATTATATCTAAACACAATAATTAGTTAGTTATAATATGTAAACACAATAATTCGTTTGTTATAATATGTAAACACAATAATTCGTTTGTTATAATATGTAAACACAATAATTAGTTAGTTATAATATGTAAACACAATAATTCGTTTGTTATAATATGTAAACACAATAATTAGTTAGTTATCATATGTAAACACAATAATTCGTTTGTTATAATATGTAAACACAATAATTAGTTAGTTATAATATGTAAACACAATAATTCGTTTGTTATAATATGTAAACACAATAATTAGTTAATTATCATATGTAAACACAATAATTCGTTTGTTATAATATATAAACACAATAATTAGTTAGTTATAATATGTAAACACAATAATTAGTTAGTTATAATATTTATCAAAAACAATAAGTAGTTCGTTTTAATATGTAAACACAATAGTTAGTTAGTTATAATATGTAAACACAATAGTTAGTTAATTATAATATTGTTATAATATTTCTTGGAAGAAACCCGCCTCCTGGTCCTTTGGTTCATCCATTTATATGTAACACCCACAAACATAAATCGGGTGTTATATTATGGTAAAGCAAAGTGTTGTCTAAATACAAAATCTTATGAGTGCCAGTAACTTGGAACAATCGTCTAAGACTGGGGTGGGGAACCTCCGGCCTCCGGGCTGTATACGGCCCGCGAGACCGTTTGATCCGGCCCGCGAGGCAATTCATCTATCTATAATTCCAGTAATCTCTCCTTTTCAAGGTTTTAAATTAATCGGCCAAAGGGTAACCAAGTTATGGCCAAAAACGATTCAACCAATCAGAGAGGAGCGAGCTTTCACGCGTTGTAACAGTCAACGAATGCCGAACGTGGCGAGCAGACGCTGCCTCGGACGGCACATTTGAGAACTTATTCATTTATTTGACGTTGGCAAAATATGTTGGCGCTAACAGAATAATTGCCATCAAATTAAAACTAATTTGCGATTAATCGTAACTGCGATATGCGACCTTCCGGACAGTCAAGTGATCGCGTGATCTCATGCCATCATTTCATTCAGTATATGCAAACATGGCGACTAACAAGAAAAGAAAGGTAGATGCGGAATGTCGCGCTTTCCAGGACATGAAAAGTAAACAAAGGGAACTGAACATATTTGCCGTTTAATGTGGAACCAGCTGATGTGCCTGACAACCTACAACACGAAATCATTGAGCTGCAAAGCAATGACGAGCTCAAACCTCGGTACAACAACCTCCCTTTGCTCGAGTTCTACAAACTGTATGTACGTGCTCAGGATTTTCCCATTCTGAGGAGACATGCACTGAAGTTTGCATCACTGTTCGGGACGACCTACAGCTGTGAGCAGTTCTTTTCAAAACTGACTCGTGCAAAGACTCGGTTCCGCTGAAGACTGACTGACCCAAACCTGCAAAACCAGCTGCGAGTAGCATCATCATCACTACCACCTGACACCAAACGCCTCGCCAAAGAGAAACAGTTCCAGCCATCGCATTAGGTGAGTCCGATATATGTATTCAATAATTTAGCATGGCCCTCGAAGGATGTTCTAAAAATCGAAATGGCCCTTGACAGGAAAAAGGTTCCCCACCCCTGGTCTAAGAGAACATGTGCACCATGGCTCAAATAATCAGGTGTGGAGACATTTTATATCAGTGATACCTGTGAAACAACAGGAAGAGTGAAAATGAGTGGCTTTGTGAAACAGGTGAACGTATCGGCACAGCAGAGATGAGAGGTGGTGAAAAAGAGGGTGAAAGGAAAGGTGTGTGTGTGTGTGTGTGTGTGTGTGTGTGCGTGTGTGTGTGTGTGTCTGTGTGTGTGTGTGTGTGTGTGTGTGTCTGTGTGTGTGTGTGTGCGTGTGTGTCTGTGTGTGTGTGTGTGTGTCTGTGTGTGTGTGTGTGTGTGTCTGTGTGTGTGTGTGTCTGTGTGTGTGTGCGTGCGTGTGTGTGTGTGTGTCTGTGTGTGTGCGTGTGTGTCTGTGTGTGTGTGCGTGTGTGTCTGTGTGTGTGTGTGTGTGTGTGTGTGTGTGTGTGTGTCTGTTTGTGTCTGTTTGATATGGCACCGGCAAGACAGATTTCGAATTACCAAAAACAACGATATCAAGGGGGACCTGTGGCACCCTGCATTTTAAGGCTCAGTCTTACATTGGCTGTAATAATGTGAAAGTCTCAAAGAAGGAGAAGGCACCATGGATAGTGGGGATGTGGAGGAGAAAAGGAAAATACCTTTACAACACACCAGTCAATTTGGAGAATGTTCAATGATAACTCGGATTTACAAAAGATACACGAATCAAATGCGAACGAAACATACAACCATGTATGAAGCATTCATTCATTTCATATGCAGCCTGTGGCTGCTGGTTGCATCATTGCTGGGAGGGCTGCTGTGCTGCTAATGCAGTGCCCTCTGCTGGTTATGGCAGGAATCTAATTTGTTCATGGTGCCGGTGATGGCTCACCTACTCTTCGCGTAGGACACCGTGGGATGTTTAAAGTCGACCAACAAATGCTGAATGATTTCAAACACAATCAAATAAACGGTTTTTTCTACCAAACAAGATAAGAACAGGTTGTAAAAAAAAAAGAACGAGAACGGCACTCTGTGGAGAGCATACCTCCACCTGGTTGGCCATATCACCCAATGGTGAAGAATCTCGTAAAAAAATTATACTAGCCGGATCCGGATCTGGATCTTCACCAAAATGGAATCGATTCTTCCTTGTCACACACACAACCTGTCAAACAAGTTTCGTCCAATCCGCCCACAACGTTTTGAGATATCCTGATATGTATCGTTTTTGGCCCAATGTTTTGGCTTCACCCAATGGTGAAGAATCACTTTAATAATTTTAGTCGCCGGATCCGGATCTTCACCAAAATCTAATCATTTCGTGGGATGTTTACCACCTCCACCTCCACCTCACCTCTCTGCCAAATTTTGTCCGAATCTGTCCACAACTTTTTGAGATATTTTGTTCACAAACGGACAAACAAACAAACAGACAGACAGACAGGGGTGAAAACATAACCTTCATCCACCTTTAGTGGTGGATGTAAACAGGAAATTAGTACCAGGAAGGTACTAAAAGGAAGAAGGAAAGAAAGGAAAGAAAGTATAATATTAAAAATAACGGAAATATTTGGTTTTGGATGTTAAAGATCCCTCTGTATCTTTCAAAAAGAGCAGGCCATTATGTGATAGTATCCTATAGTCAACTACGAAATACCTGTGTCCTGTTTCTCTACCTCAATACTATTACAGCTTACCTTAAAATTACCAGAAGGGGAGAAAATACAAAAAACCATGTTTATCAATCCAGGCCACCAGAAAACACACACCTGCAGATGAAATAACAATGGGAAACGTTTTTAATTATGATCATTATTTGATGAGTTATTAATTATGATCATTACTTGATGAGTTATTAATTGTGATAATTATTTGATAAGTTATTAATAATTGTGATCATTACTTGATGAGTTATTAATTATGATCATTATTTGATGAGTTATTAATTGTGATCATTATTTGATGAGTTATTAATAATTGTGATCATTACTTGATGAGTTATTAATTGTGATAATTATTTGATAAGTTATTAATAATTGTGATCATTACTTGATGAGTTATTAATTATGATCATTATTTGATGAGTTATTAATTGTGATCATTATTTGATGAGTTATTAATAATTGTGATCATTACTTGATGAGTTATTAATTATGATCATTATTTGATGAGTTATTAATTGTGATCATTATTTGATGAGTTATTAATAATTGTGATCATTACTTGATGAGTTATTAATTGTGATCATTGCTTGATGAGTTATTAATTATGATCATTATTTGATGAGTTCTTAATTATGATCATTATTTGATGAGTTATTAATGATTGTGATCATTATTTGATGAGTTATTAATTGTGATCATTACTTGATGAGTTATTAATTGTGATCATTATTTGATGAGTTATTAATAATTGTGATCATTACTTGATGAGTTATTAATAATTGTGATCATTATTTGATGAGTTATTAATGATTGTGATCATTATTTGATGAGTTATTAATTGTGATCATTACTTGATGAGTTATTAATTGTGATCATTATTTGATGAGTTATTAATAATTGTGATCATTATTTGATGAGTTATTATTAATTGTGATCATTACTTGATGAGTTATGAATTATGATCATTATTTGATGAGTTATTAATTGTGATCATTATTTGATGAGTTATTAATAATTGTGATCATTACTTGATGAGTTATTAATTGTGATCATTGCTTGATGAGTTATTAATTATGATCATTATTTGATGAGTTCTTAATTATGATCATTATTTGATGAGTTATTAATGATTGTGATCATTATTTGATGAGTTATTATTAATTGTGATCATTACTTGATGAGTTATGAATTATGATCATTATTTGATGAGTTATTAATTGTGATCATTATTTGATGAGTTATTAATAATTGTGATCATTACTTGATGAGTTATTAATTGTGATAATTATTTGATAAGTTATTAATAATTGTGATCATTACTTGATGAGTTATTAATTATGATCATTATTTGATGAGTTATTAATTGTGATCATTATTTGATGAGTTATTAATAATTGTGATCATTACTTGATGAGTTATTAATTATGATCATTATTTGATGAGTTATTAATTGTGATCATTATTTGATGAGTTATTAATAATTGTGATCATTACTTGATGAGTTATTAATTGTGATCATTGCTTGATGAGTTATTAATTATGATCATTATTTGATGAGTTCTTAATTATGATCATTATTTGATGAGTTATTAATGATTGTGATCATTATTTGATGAGTTATTAATTGTGATCATTACTTGATGAGTTGTTAATTGTGATCATTATTTGATGAGTTATTAATAATTGTGATCATTACTTGATGAGTTATTAATAATTGTGATCATTATTTGATGAGTTATTAATGATTGTGATCATTATTTGATGAGTTATTAATTGTGATCATTACTTGATGAGTTATTAATTGTGATCATTATTTGATGAGTTATTAATAATTGTGATCATTATTTGATGAGTTATTATTAATTGTGATCATTACTTGATGAGTTATGAATTATGATCATTATTTGATGAGTTATTAATTGTGATCATTATTTGATGAGTTATTAATAATTGTGATCATTACTTGATGAGTTATTAATTGTGATCATTGCTTGATGAGTTATTAATTATGATCATTATTTGATGAGTTATTAATTATGATCATTATTTGATGAGTTATTAATTGTGATCATTATTTGATGAGTTATTAATAATTGTGATCATTACTTGATGAGTTATTAATTGTGATCATTGCTTGATGACTTATTAAATATGATCATTATTTGATGAGTTATTAATTATGATCATTATTTGATGAGTTATAAATAATTGTGATCATTATTTGATGAGTTATTAATTGTGATCATTACTTGATGAGTTATTAATTGTGATCATTAATTGATGAGTTATTAATTGTGATCATTATTTGATGAGTTATTAATTGTGATCATTATTTGATGAGTTATTAATTGTAATCATTACTTGATGAGTTATTAATTGTAATCATTACTTGATGAGTTATTAATTATGATCATTACTTGATGAGTTATTAATTATGATCATTACTTGATGAGTTATTAATTATGATCATTACTTGATGAGTTATTAATTATGATCATTATTTGATGAGTTATTAATTGTGATCATTACTTGAGTTATTAATTATGATCATTGCTTGATGAGTTATTAATTATGATCATTATTTGATGAGTTATTAATTGTGATCATTACTTGATGAGTTATTAATTATGATCATTACTTGATGAGTTATTAATTATGATCATTATTTGATGAGTTATTAATTGTGATCATTACTTGATGAGTTATTAATTATGATCATTATTTGATGAGTTATTAATTATGATCATTATTTGATGAGTTATTAATTATGATCATTGCTTGATGAGTTATTAATTGTAATCATTACTTGATGAGTTATTAATTATGATCATTACTTGATGAGTTATTAATTATGATCATTATTTGATGAGTTATTAATTGTGATCATTACTTGATGAGTTATTAATTATGATCATTGCTTGATGAGTTATTAATTATGATCATTATTTGATGAGTTATTAATTGTGATCATTACTTGATGAGTTATTAATTATGATCATTACTTGATGAGTTATTAATTATGATCATTATTTGATGAGTTATTAATTGTGATCATTGCTTGATGAGTTATTAATTGTAATCATTACTTGATGAGTTATTAATTATGATCATTATTTGATGAGTTATTAATAATTATGATCATTAATTGATGAGTTATTAATTATGATCATTATTTGATGAGTTATTAATTATGATCATTATTTGATGAGTTATTAATTATGATCATTGCTTGATGAGTTATTAATTGTGATCATTACTTGAAGAGTTATTAATTATGATCATTATTTGATGAGTTATTAATTATGATCATTATTTGATGAGTTATTAATTGTGATCATTATTTGATGAGTTATTAATTATGATCATTATTTGATGAGATAGTAATTATGATAATTATTTGATGAGTTATCAATTGTGATCATTACTTGATGAGTTATTAATTATGATCATTATTTGATGAGTTATTAATTGTGATCATTATTTGATGAGTTATTAATTGCGATCATTGCTTGATGAGTTATTAATTATCATCATTATTTGAGGAGTTATTAATTGTGACCATTATTTGATGAGTTATTACTTATGATCATTATTTGATGAGTTATTAATAAATTGTGATCATTACTTGATGAGTTATTAATTGTGATCATTACTTGATGAGTTATTAATTGTGATCATTACTTGATGAGTTATTAATTATGATCATTGCTTGATGAGTTATTAATTGTGATCATTAATTCATGAGTTATTAATTGTGATCATTATTTGATGAGTTATTAATTGTGATCATTATTTAATCAAAACCACATTTCCAAGCTGGCCTGCAAAGCCAGTCGCCGACTGGGCATCCTCCGTCGTGCGAAGTCCTTCCTAGGCACACCTGAGCTCCTCACCACATACAAGGCTTTCATCCGCAGCTCAATGGAATACTGTTCTCCCCTATGGGCTGGTGCTCCTGCCTCACACCTGGCTCGGCTTCACGCTGTTGAAACCAAAGCTTTCAGAATCATTGGAATCTCCCACGATGAAGCTATCTCTGAGGGCCTTTCACTCACTCACCGCAGGCAGGTAGGTGGTCTTTCTGTCTTCTACCGACTCCTCTCCGGCCTTGCTCCCCCAGCTCTCTCTGTGCTCTGTCCCCCAAATATTCCTACAGGTCGCACAAGATCTGCCAGCAAGCCTCTGATGGTTAAACTGCCAAAATCTCGGCTCTCTGCTCACCTTCACTCCTTCATTCCTCTTTTCTCCTGCCTCTGGAACAAACTCCCACACTCCCTTCAATCCCACTCCTCCCTCCAGGTCTTTAAAACAGCTGTTCACCACCATCTCTTATCTTCCCCCATCCAAAACCTTGATCTTTTCTACCCCCACTAATTCACCCCAGATCCACCTTGTTTTTAATTCCAACTTCTTTCCTGGTAGTCCTGGCAGTGTCCATATGTTTTATGCCTCTCCCACCCCCTTTCCCATGCCTCCCCCCCAAAGCCCTCTCCCTCCCACAGATCTCTCGATGTCTCCATGTCTCTCGGTTCCTGCTCTCAAATGTTGTGTTTGTGTCCTTCCCCCTCTCTCCCCATCTTGTCTACCGCTCCCGATGCTTTTTGTTTTATGTGTCGGTTTGTCGGTTATGTGTCGGTTTGTCGGTTTGTCTTTCTGTGTGATAAATGTTCGCTCCTTCACGAGCCTCGATCTTGTATACAAAAAAAAAAAAAAAAATAAAAAAAAAAAATTAGTTATTACTTATGATCATTACTTGATGAGTTATTAATTGTGATCATTACTTGATGAGTTATTAATTGTAATCATTACTTGATGAGTTATTAATTATGATCATTACTTGATGAGTTATTAATTATGATCATTACTTGATGAGTTATTAATTATGATCATTACTTGATGAGTTATTAATTATGATCATTATTTGATGAGTTATTAATTGTGATCATTACTTGATAAGTTATTAATTATGATCATTGCTTGATGAGTTATTAATTATGATCATTATTTGATGAGTTATTAATTGTGATCATTACTTGATGAGTTATTAATTATGATCATTACTTGATGAGTTATTAATTATGATCATTATTTGATGAGTTATTAATTGTGATCATTACTTGATGAGTTATTAATTATGATCATTATTTGATGAGTTATTAATTATGATCATTATTTGATGAGTTATTAATTATGATCATTGCTTGATGAGTTATTAATTGTAATCATTACTTGATGAGTTATTAATTATGATCATTACTTGATGAGTTATTAATTATGATCATTATTTGATGAGTTATTAATTGTGATCATTACTTGATGAGTTATTAATTATGATCATTGCTTGATGAGTTATTAATTATGATCATTATTTGATGAGTTATTAATTGTGATCATTACTTGATGAGTTATTAATTATGATCATTACTTGATGAGTTATTAATTATGATCATTATTGGATGAGTTTTTAATTATGATCATTATTTGATGAGTTATTAATTATGATCATTGCTTGATGAGTTATTAATTATGATTCATATTGGATGAGTTGGTAATTATGATCATTATTTGATGAGTTATTAATTGTGATCATTATTTGATGAGTTATTAATTATGATCATTATTTGATGAGTTATTAATTGTGATCATTATTTGATGAGTTTTTAATTATGATCATTATTTGATGAGTTTTTAATTATTATCATTATTGGATGAGTTTTTAATTATGATCATTATTTGATGAGTTTTTAATTATGATCATTATTTGATGAGTTATTAATTATGATCATTGCTTGATGAGTTTTTAATTATGATCATTGCTTGATGAGTTATTAATTATGATCATTATTTGATGAGTTTTTAATTATGATCATTATTTGATGAGTTTTTAATTATTATCATTATTGGATGAGTTTTTAATTATGATCATTATTTGATGAGATAGTAATTATGATCATTATTTGATGAGTTTTTAATTATGATCATTTTATTTGATGAGTTATTAATTATGATCATTATTTGATGAGTTTTTAATTATGATCATTATTTGATGAGTTATTAATTGTGATCATTATTTGATGAGTCATTAATTATGATCATTATTTGATGAGTTTTTAATTATGATCATTGCTTGAGTTATTAATTTCTGATCATTATTTGATGAGTTTTTAATTATGATCATTATTTGATGAGTTTTTAATTATCATTATTGGATGAGTTTTTAATTATGATCATTATTTGATGAGTTTTTAATTATGATCATTATTTGATGAGTTATTAATTATGATCATTATTTGATGAGTTTTTAATTATGATCATTATTTGATGAGTTTTTAAAGAAAAAAGAGAAAAAAATACCCTGATAATTGCAAAGGGAAAATAGATTTGAAAAGGGAAGAGTCTAAAAATAATCCCCATCCGCAGAATGTCATTTCTGTATTTTCTGGAAGCTAGATTCGAAACTCTGCAGGTAAAAATAGAATTGCAGAAACAATTTGCAGCAGCAATGCAATGTACACCTGTAGTAGGTAAACTGCGCACTGAATGGTAGATGCAGGTAAATGTTGTCGACGTTAAGAGCTGATGTTAAATAAAATTCACTCAACGTGAAACCAAGAACAAATTATCACGGTATTCCAATGAAATTGGTACCTCTGCAATGCAATGGAATGAATAGATTCGTATCCATTGAAATGATGGGAATTTGATTTGCGACAATGTTGCTCTGAATCTGCATCCACCTATCAGGTGTGAAGCTGGTTCCCATCCAAGGCAGATGTTTCAAAACAGACGTCGTTAACAACACCAAACAACTTACGATGAGGCTAATAAAAACAGCAGCTTACTATGAGGGTAATAAAAACAACAACTTACTATGAGACAAATAACAACTCCAAACAACTTACTATGAGGTTAATAAAAACAACAACTTACTATGAGGGTAATAAAAACAACAACTTACTCTAAGAGTAATAAAAACAACAACTTACTATGAGGGTAATAAAAACAACAACTTACACTGAGGCGATTAACAACTCCAAAAAACTTACTATGAGGCTAATAAAAACAACAACTTACTATGAGGGTAATAAAAACAACAACTTACTATGAGACAAATAACAACTCCAAACAACTTACTATGAGGGTAATAAAAACAACAACTTACTATGAGGGTAATAAAAACAACAACTTACTCAGAGTAATAAAAACAACAACTTACTATGAGGGTAATAAAAACAACAACTTACGCTGAGGCGATTAACAACTCCAAAAAACTTACTATGAGGCTAATAAAAACAACAACTTACTATGAGGGTAATAAAAACAACAACTTACTATGAGACAAAAAACAACTCCAAACAACTTACTATGAGGGTAATAAAAACAACAACTTACTATGAGGGTAATAAAAACAACAACTTACTATGAGACAAATAACAACTCCAAACAACTTACTATGAGGGTAATAAAAACAACAACTTACTATGAGGTGATTAACAACACCAAAAAACTTACTATGAGGGTAATAAAAACAACAACTTACTATGAGGGTAATAAAAACAACAACTTACTATGAGACAAATAACAACTCCAAACAACTTACTATGAGGGTAATAAAAAAAACAACTTACTATGAGACAAATAACAACTCCAAACAACTTACTATGAGGGTAATAAAAACAGCAACTTACTATTAGATGAATAACAACTCCAAACAACTTACTATGAGGGTAATAAAAACAACAACTTACTATGAGGGTAATAAAAACAACAACTTACTATGAGGCGATTAACAACACCAAAAAACTTACTAGGAGGCTAATAAAAACAGCAACTTACTATGAGATGAATAACAACTCCAAACAACTTACTATGAGGGTAATAAAAACAACAACTTACGATGAGGCGATTAACAACACCAAAAAACTTACTAGGAGGCTAATAAAAACAGCAACTTACTATGAGATGAATAACAACTCCAAACAACTTACTATGAGGGTAATAAAAACAACAACTTACTATGAGATGAATAACAAGTCCAAACAACTTACTATGAGGGTAATAAAAACAGCAACTTACTATGAGGCGATTAACAACACCAAAAAACTTACTCGGAGGCTAATAAAAACAGCAACTTACTATGAGGCGATTAACAACACCAAAAAACGTACTATGAGGCTAATAAAAACAGCAACTTACTATGAGGCGATTAACAACACCAAAAAACTTACTAGGAGGCTAATAAAAACAGCAACTTACTACGAGGCGATTAACAACACCAAAAAACGTACTATGAGGCTAATAAAAACAGCAACTTACTATGAGGCGATTAACAACACCAAAAAACGTACTATGAGGCTAATAAAAACAGCAACTTACGATGAGGCGATTAACAACACCAAAAAACTTACTAGGAGGCTAATAAAAACAGCAACTTACTATGAGATGAATAACAACTCCAAACAACTTACTATGAGGGTAATAAAAACAACAACTTACTAGGAGGCTAATAAAAACAGCAACTTACTATGAGATGAATAACAACTCCAAACAACTTACTATGAGGGTAATAAAAACAGCAACTTACTATGAGGCGATTAACAACACCAAAAAACTTACTATGAGGGTAATAAAAAAAACAACTTACTATGAGATGAATAACAACTCCAAACAACTTACTATGAGGGTAATAAAAACAGCAACTTACTATGAGATGAATAACAACTCCAAACAACTTACTATGAGGGTAATAAAAACAACAACTTACGATGAGGGTAATAAAAACAACAACTTACTATGAGGCGATTAACAACACCAAAAAACGTACTATGAGGCTAAAAAAACAGCACCTTACTATGAGATGAATAACAACTCCAAACAACTTACTACGAGGGTAATAAAAGCAACAACTTACTATGAGGTTAATAAAAACAACAACTTACTATGAGGCGATTAACAACACCAAAAAACTTACGAGGAGGCTAATAAAAACAACAACTTACTATGAGATGAATAACAACTCCAAACAACTTACTATGAGGGTAATAAAAACAACAACTTACTATGAGGGTAATAAAAGCAACAACTTACTCTAAGAGTAATAAAAACAACAACTTACTATGAGGGTAATAAAAACAGCAACTTACTCTAAGAGTAATAAAAACAACAACTTACTATGAGGGTAATAAAAACAGCAACTTACGATGAGATGAATAACAACAACAACTTACTATGAGGGTAATAAAAACAACAACTTACTCTAAGAGTAATAAAAACAACAACTTATTATGAGGGTAATAAAAACAGCAACTTACTCTAAGAGTAATAAAAACAACAACTTACTATGAGGGTAATAAAAACAGCAACTTACTCTAAGAGTAATAAAAACAACAACTTACTATGAGGGTAATAAAAACAGCAACTTACGATGAGATGAATAACAACAACAACTTACTATGAGGGTAATAAAAACAACAACTTACTCTAAGAGTAATAAAAACAACAACTTACTATGAGGGTAATAAAAACAGCAATTTACTCTAAGAGTAATAAAAACAACAACTTACTATGAGGGTAATAAAAACAGCAACTTACTCTAAGAGTAATAAAAAAAACAACTTACTATGAGGGTAATAAAAACAGCAACTTACGATGAGATGAATAACAACAACAACTTACTATGAGGGTAATAAAAACAACAACTTACTCTAAGAGTAATAAAAACAACAACTTACTATGAGGGTAATAAAAACAACAACTTACAATGAGGCGATTAACAACACCAAAAAACGTACCATGAGGATAATAAAAACAACAACTTACTATGAGGGTAATAAAAACAACAACTTACTCTAAGGGTAATAAAAACAGCAACTTACTATGAGATGAATAACAACTCCAAACAACTTACTATGAGGGTAATAAAAACAACAACTTACTATGAGGGTAATAAAAACAACAACATACGATGAGATGAATAACAACTCCAAACAACTTACTATGAGGGTAATAAAAACAGCAACTTACTATGAGGGTAATAAAAACAACAACTTACGATGAGATGAATAACAACTCCAAACAACTTACTATGAGGGTAATAAAAACAACAACTTACTATAAGGGTAATAAAAACAACAACTTACTCTGAGGGTAATAAAAACAGCAACTTACTATGAGATGAATAACAACTCCAAACAACTTACTCTGAGGGTAATAAAAACAGCAACTTACGATGAGGGTAATAAAAACAACAACTTACTATGAGGGTAATAAAAACAGCAACTTACTATGAGACGAATAACAACTCCAAACAACTTACTACGAGGGTAATAAAAACAACAACTTACTATGAGGGTAATAAAAACAACAACTTACTATGAGGGTAATAAAAACAACAACTTACTATGAGGGTAATAAAAACAACAACTTACTATGAGGCGAATAAAAACAGCAACTTACTATGAGATGAATAACAACTCCAAACAACTTACTATGAGGGTAATAAAAACAACAACTTACTATGAGGGTAATAAAAGCAACAACTTACTATGAGGGGAATAAAAACAACAACTTACTATGAGGCGATTAACAACACAAAAAAAACTTACTAGGAGGCTAATAAAAACAGCAACTTACTATGAGATGAATAACAACTCCAAACAACTTACTATGAGGGTAATAAAAACAACAACTTACTATGAGGGTAATAAAAACAACAACTTACTCTAAGAGTAATAAAAACAACAACTTACTATGAGGGTAATAAAAACAGCAACTTACTATGAGACGAATAACAACTCCAAACAACTTACTACGAGGGTAATAAAAACAACAACTTACTATGAGGGTAATAAAAACAACAACTTACTATGAGGGTAATAAAAACAACAACTTACGATGAGGCGAATAAAAACAGCAACTTACTATGAGATGAATAACAACTCCAAACAACTTACTATGAGGGTAATAAAAACAACAACTTACTATGAGGGTAATAAAAAAACAACTTACTATGAGGGTAATAAAAACAACAACTTACTATGAGGGTAATAAAAACAACAACTTACTATGAGGGTAATAAAAACAACAACTTACTATGAGGGTAATAAAAACAACAACTTACTATGAGGGTAATAAAAGCAACAACTTACTATGAGGATAATAAAAACAACAACTTACTATGAGGCGATTAACAACACCAAAAAACTTACAAGGAGGCGAATAAAAACAGCAACTTACTATGAGATGAATAACAACTCCAAACAACTTACTATGAGGGTAATAAAAACAACAACTTACTATGAGGGTAATAAAAACAACAACTTACTATGAGGGTAATAAAAACAACAACTTACTATGAGGGTAATAAAAACAACAACTTACTATGAGGGTAATAAAAACAACAACTTACTATGAGGGTAATAAAAACAGCAACTTACTATGAGGGTAATAAAAACAACAACTTACTATGAGGGTAATAAAAACAACAACTTACTATGAGGGTAATAAAAACAGCAACTTACTATGAGGGTAATAAAAACAACAACTTACTATGAGGGTAATAAAAACAGCAACTTACTATGAGGGTAATAAAAACAACAACTTACTATGAGGGTAATAAAAACAGCAACTTACTATGAGGGTAATAAAAACAACAACTTACTATGAGGGTTATAAAAACAGCAACTTACTATGAGGGTAATAAAAACAACAACTTACTATGAGGGTAATAAAAACAACAACTTACTATGAGGGTAATAAAAACAACAACTTACTATGAGGGTAATAAAAACAACAACTTACTATGAGGGTAATAAAAACAACAACTTACTATGAGGGTAATAAAAACAGCAACTTACTATGAGGGTAATAAAAACAACAACTTACTATGAGGGTAATAAAAACAGCAACTTACTATGAGGGTAATAAAAACAACAACTTACTATGAGGGTAATAAAAACAACAACTTACTATGAGGGTAATAAAAACAACAACTTACTATGAGGGTAATAAAAACAGCAACTTACTATGAGGGTAATAAAAACAACAACTTACTATGAGGGTAATAAAAACAGCAACTTACTATGAGGGTAATAAAAACAACAACTTACTATGAGGGTAATAAAAACAGCAACTTACTATGAGGGTAATAAAAACAGCAACTTACTATGAGGGTAATAAAAACAACAACTTACTATGAGGGTAATAAAAACAGCAACTTACTATGAGGGTAATAAAAACAGCAACTTACTATGAGGGTAATAAAAACAACAACTTACTATGAGGGTAATAAAAACAGCAACTTACTATGAGGGTAATAAAAACAACAACTTACTATGAGGGTAATAAAAACAGCAACTTACGATGAGGCGATTAACAACACCAAAAAACTTACAAGGAGGCTAATAAAAACAGCAACTTACTATGAGATGAATAACAACTCCAAACAACTTACTATGAGGGTAATAAAAACAACAACTTACTATGAGGGTAATAAAAACAACAACTTACTATGAGGGTAATAAAAACAGCAACTTACTATGAGACGAATAACAACTCCAAACAACTTACTATGAGGGTAATAAAAACAACAACTTCCTATGAGGATAATAAAAACAGCAACTTACTATGAGACGATTAACAACAACTTACTATGAGGTGATTAACAACAACTTACTATGAGGCTAATAAAAACAGCAACTCACTATGTGACGATTAACAACAACTTAATAAGAGACGATTAACAACAACAACTTACTATGAGGCTAATAAAAACAGCAACTTACTATGAGACCATAACAACAACAACTTTCAATGAGACTATACGCAGCAAAAACGAGACCAGTGCAAGCTCGAGGCCCAGGGATTGTGTCAGGTGATTCAAGCACTGTCGTTGATGTTGTAACCTTTTCACAACAAATTGTATATTTGCTCGGACACCATTAAGGAAATCCTGTTGGAGGCAGGCGTGTGAGGTCACACTGAGAATGTTCTGACGAAGCCCGAATCACGAATTTTCCCCCCAATTGTTAATCAATGTTACACAATCAATAAAACATGGCGTCATAGTTCCCTGGTTCACAAATACATACTCAAATAAACTAATAACAAAACGAAAATTGTGAACAACACCACAAGTGTTGCAGGTTACAGGAACAACACAAGCAGGTTGTGAACAACACCAGAATGAATGAATCAGTGCAAATTGCCTTGTATTTTCATTTGCGGCATAGCTGAAACCGAGGCACCACCGACTCCATTCGACGGCAGCAGCAGGTGTGCAAGGGCATAAACCTGCCCTACATGAGAAGCATTATTTTAAAGGTGCATCATATTGATAGCTTGGAAGTTAGCCACAGTGACAGGTGACCCAACATTGGAGAAGCAGGCATCATTCATCTTGCTGGTTATTCTGCAGTCTGATGGTCAAACCATCTCATCATGGCTTGAAAAAAGCCACTCTTTCACCACAGGGCTCAATTCACAGCTCGGATGGCTTAACAGGCACTCCAATCTCCCATTCTATGACCTTGTGCTTGGGAAGCAGTTTTCTCACAGTTCTCACAACGATCCATTGGACACGTCTTGTGCTCATAATGGGGAGCTTGAGTCGAGACCGCTCTGAATTTATTTATTTTGGTCTAAAAAACCCACGAGTGAACTTGTTTCACTGCGTCAATAAGATGTCTAGTAATGGACGAAAAACAAAACTGAGCATTTAACAAGGTAGAGCATCGCTGGGTTATATAGATTACAGTAGATTTTGGAATAAGCAATCAATATAAAGTAGTTCTGAGTGCAGGGAGACACACGCGCGTGCACGCGCACACACACACGCACGCACGCACACACACACACACACACACACACACACACACACACACACACACACCAAGGGTTCAGGGCAGAGACCAAGTACAACAGAAAAATGATGCCGGTCTCTCCCTGGAGAGAAAACAAGACCAACCCACGAACTGAAACTTACACTCACACAGACAGAACAAGAAGGAATAGGAGCAAAAATGGTGGACAATAGTGAGAAGGAAGACAAAGAAGAACAACTGAGCAGAAAAGAGGAAGAAGATGAGGATGATGATTAACAGTGTGTGTATACTGGAAGAAGGGTTGGCCAACAAAATAGAGAAGAACAGATTTACACCTCTCAGTGAAAGACCACAACTCCATAGAATACAAAACAACAAACGAACCAAGCACTCAGAAGAATGATACCAAAATCATCCTTGTTGAGGGAAATCAATACTGTGTGTTTGCAGCGCACTACTCATTCAAGAAAAAAAGTAACAGGCAAACAACGCCGAAAGAAGAACAAACGAGGCCCTGCAGAGAAGAATAAACGAGGCCCTAAACATCACCATGGAAACAGAGAACAATAACACAGAGCATCACCATGGAAACAGAGACCAATAACACAGAGAAAAACTGAGAAAGGAAACTGGACAAATACAACAATATGGAAGAGGAAACCAAAGCCCAATGCTGATGAAGAGAATCTCAAAAAAATAAAAAAACATAAAAAGCGAGGACAAAGACCTCCAGTCATGGCCAAAAATATTGGCACCCTTGCACTTTTTTCAAATAATGCACCATTTCTTCCAGAAAATTGTTCAAATTAAAAATATATTTTGTTATTCACATTTCTATTTCTTTGGTTTGCAGTGGAACAAAACAAAAAAAGCTGAAATAAATTACTAAATCTTAGCTTATTCCACACAGAAATCCTAAAATGGCTCGGAGAATATTATTGGCACCTTTTAGAAGCTGTTAGAAATCATTATATTTCGAGCAAGTGATTCTCCTTTCCCTTGGCATTGAACTAACAAGTGGTGAGTTACAGGTGCCTGCAATATAAAAATCACTCATTCAACCAGTTTGAAAGGAGAAAAGGAGTCATCCTGCTGTTTTGTGTCACTGTGTGTACCACAATGAGCATGGAGAAAAGAAAGAAAACCAGAGAATTGTCTAAGGAGGTCAGACACAAGATTGTAGCCAAGCATTTTACAATCTCAAGGCCAGAACTCCATCTCCAGAGACGTTGATGTTTCTGTGTCCACCGTACGCAATGTTATCAGGAAGTTTAAGGCCAATGGCACTGTAGCCAACCTCCATGGACGTGGCCGCAAGAGAAAACTTAATCGAAGATTGCGGCAAAGGATTGTTCAAATGGTGGAGAAAGCACCTCGAACAACTGCCAAACAGTTTCAAGCTTACCATCAGAAACAAGGTACGACAGTTTCAACTCGCACCATCCGTAACCAACTCAATGAAAGGGGGTTCTGCGGTAGGAGACACAGGAGGATCCCACTGCTGAGAGAGACATAAGAAAGCCCAAATGGAGTTTTCCAAAACACACCTGAACAAGCCAAAATCCTTCTGGGAGAATGTCCTGTGGACAGATGAGACCAAATTAGAGCTTTTTGGTAAAGCACATCATCTCTATGTTTACAGAAAACAAAATGAAGCCTTCAAAGAAAAGAATACCTTCCCTACAGTTAAACATGGAGGAGGTTCAGTGATGTTTTGGGGTTGCTGTGCTGCCTCTGGCACTGGGTGCCTTGAATGTGTGCATGGCATCATGAAATCAGGAGATTATCAAGGCATTTTGGAGTGCAATGTTCAACCCAGTGTCAGAAAGATGGGTCTCCGTCGAAGGTCATTGGTCTTGCAGCAGGACAATGACCCCAAACACACTTCAAAAAGCACCCAAGAATGGTTCAAGACAAAACGCTGGACTGTTCTGAAGAGGCCAGCAATGAGTCCAGATCTCAGTCTCATTGAACACCTGTGGGGAAATCTGAAAACAGCAGTTGGGAGAACTGGAGAAGTTTGCACAAGAAGAGTGGGCCAAACTGCCAGTAGAGAGATGTAGGAAGCTCATTCATGGCTATAGGAAGCGCTTGACTGCAGTTATATTGTCCAAAGGCCGTGTGTGTTACCAAATATTAAATCTTGATCTTTTCTTTCTACCCCCGCTAATTTCGGTCCCCTTGTGTTTTATACATCTCCCCCCCCCCCCCTCCCCTTCCCACGCCTCCTGCCCCCAAGCCCTCTCCCTCCCACACTTCTCACTGCTCTCAAATGTTGTGGTTGTGTGCTTCCCCTTCTCTCCCCATCTTGTCTTCCGCTCCCTCTTTTTGTATATTTTGTTTGTCTGGTTGATTTGTTTGTGAAATAAATGTTAGCTCTTTCACGAGCCTCGATTCAGTATACAACAAAAAAAAAAAAAAAAAAAAATCTTGGGTGTCAATAATTATGTCGATGCCATTTCTTTTTATTTTCTGATTTAAAAGGATATATTAAGTTCTGAATCAAAAACAAAGGTTCTGTAATATCAACAGTGAAATAAAGAATTGTGGAGACCAAATACCATTGTCAATTTCAACTTATTTTAGAAAAAAATGTGAGTTATTTGAAAAAAAGTGCAAGGATGCCAATATTTTTGGCCACGACTGCAGAGGTAATGGTTGCTGAAAACAAAATAAAAACAGAAATGATAGCAAGGAAGATTAAAAAATTAAAATGAAGTCAACAACAGGGGAAAACAAAACCAGATGTTAGAAAATTATATCGATAAAGATTAAACCGTGAACGAGGTAAACAAAAGCAAAATGTACAAAGTTCCCTTGAAAAATGTAAACTTGAACATTTCTGGAAAGGAACTAAATTAAGATCCCAAAAAAACATTGAGGAGGAGGATTGGATCCAACACTTGAAACTAAAAAAATAACATCTAAACTAAATTCCCCCAGTGATAATTGAAGAAGAAGAAAAAACCGAATTGTTAAAAAATCACCAAACTTTAAAAGTCCAGGCCCGGATGGAATTTCAAACTTCTGGCTAAACCAACTAGAATTACTAGATGCTCTCTCCAATCACTAAGCTCGAGTATTCAACAAACTTTTCCACAATGGAAAGATGATGGATGAATGGCTCACAGAAGGTAACACTTTCCTCACCTGAAAATCTGAAGAAACCCAACTACATTACAAATATAAACCAAGAACCTGTCTCCAAACAACATACAAACTTCTAACGGGAATCATCACAGAAATGATGTACCATCGCCAAACACAACAAGGAGGCCGGTAGGCAGATCAGAAGGGATGTAAGAGAGGATGCTATGCAACAATAGGCCCCCAATTAATAAACAAGTCCAAACTAAAAAACTGTAAAACGAGAAGAAACAAATTGTCCACAGCCTCGAGAGACTAAAGCAAGCTTTTAACAGCGTCCCACATTCATGGATGGTAAAATGAATGCAGGTATACAAAATCATCCCCAAATAACCAAACCAATCGAGAAAGCAATGTATCTCCAGATTACCACATTGATATTACAGCGCTCGGAAGGAAAGATCAAAATACGAGGAGAGAAGATACGTTGCAAGATCTTCCAGGGAGACAGCCTTTCCCCACTTTTGGTTTCCCTAGATCTGGTCCCACTGAGTAACCTCAAAAATGAGCAAGGACATGGTTACACCCTGATGTACAATAGAAGACAATGCAAAGAAACTTGAAAGGTGACACATCTACTGTACCTAGCATATGATTTAAAGCTCTTCGTACTGAACGACTAAATATTGGCAAAACAACTGAAATTAGTGATATGGCACTCCAATGACATCCAAATGGAATTTGGCTGAGATAGGCGTGCCAAGTGTACATTCATATGAGGTAAACCACCAAAACCGACATAAAAATCGACCTGAATACAACAATAGAGGAACTAGACAACAAAGCATCTTACAAATATCTTGGAGTAGAAAAAGGCCACCAAATATGCCACAAGCAAATGTGCAAAAATTTCGCCAAAGAATTCCTTCGTAGAATGAGGCTGATCAACATGCATTTTAAGGCCATTTTCCCTGCCAGAGCGGGGGTTTGCCTTGCTGTCCCCATGACAATCTTCTCCATTTTGCCCTATTTTCTCCATCTCCCCTGTTAACCCCCTTGCTCGCATTTCTTCTTCCACCACCTTTAGCCAAGTATTTCTCAGTCTTCCCTGTCCTCTACTTCCTTCTACATTCATATCCAACACTCTTCTCAACCAGTCACTTTCATCCTTCCTCAACACATGACCAAACCATCTCAACCTGTTTCTCTTCACAGCATCAATCACAGGCTCTATTCCCATCATCTTTCACAATTCAATTCATCATTTGTCTTCCTCTCTCAACGATACTCCACACATCCACCGAACCATTCGCATTTCCACCACCCTTTCCAGCCTTCGTTGCTGCTCTACGTTCATTACCCATGTTTCGCTCCCATAAATCATAACACTTCTCACACATGCAGCATACACCTTTCCCTTCAGCTTCAACGACACTCCCCTCCTCATCAGTACACCACTCAGTTCCCGAAACTTCTTCCTTGCACATCTCACTCCAGCAACCGTCGCCGAATCTGATCCACCTTCTCCATTCAGCATGTCTCCGAGGTAGCAAAATGTTTTCATACCTTCCATCTTCATGCCGTCTCTAAGATCCAACTCAACATTTCCTCCATCTGCAGCTCCCTCTGTGCACACCTTACACTTGAATGTAGCTGCCACACTGGTTAATGACATTCTCAGACCACCACATTTTTTCATGAACACACTCAGCACACATTGTACATTGAATGGAGTTCACTCTGACACCCTTCCTGCACACAGCACACGGCCACTTCCCAGTTCTTTCCACCTCACCACCTGCCATCACCTTCGTCTTTCCGATATTCACCTCAAGACCTTTTGCCTCCATACATTCCTTCCACTTGTTCATCTTTTCCTTCAGTCCATCCATACTCTCCACAATCAACACCAGATCATCTGCATACAACAACTCCCACGGTAAACCCTCCTTTACGTTCTGAGCCAGCACCTCCATCACAGCTACAAATAGTGATGGACTTAGTACCGACGCCTGATGCACTCCCACCTTCACCTCAAACTCACCACTGTTCCTGTCCTCCATCCGTACAGCTGTGCACGCTCTCTCGTACATTGCCATCACTACTCTGATCAACCATTCCTCCACTCCTAACTTCCTCAATGCCCATGTCAATACTTCGCGTGGAACCCTATCGAATGCTTTCTCCAGATCAACAAACCCAAGAAACAACTTCTTCCTCTTCTCCATGTACTTCTCCTGCAACTGCCTCACAATAAAAAGCACGTCTGTCGTTCCTCTTCCTGGCATAAATCCAAACTGCATTTCGTCGATCTTCACTTTCTTCCTTATCCTCCTCTCCAACACCCTTTCCAATACCTTCATTCCATGCTCCAATAACTTTATCACTCTATACGAGCCGAGGTGAAGAACGAGGCTGATCCTGACAACATATTTCTCTCCCCAGGGAAACAAAATCAAAGCCATAAGTAAACCACCAAGTACCAGTGCTCAAATACAGTTGTGGAATAATAAACCGGGCAATTGGAAATCAATAAGCTAATATCAAAACAAGGAAACTACTCAATATCCACAAACAAGACGATGAAAAAGGTGCAAGAAAACTTTGAGGAGAGTTTTGGAAATCCAGCACCGTCAAAATCAAATCTTCATCTTTTATTTGGGAAAAAGGGGATTTCATACTGGAAATGTACTCGACAGCAAGTGCAGCGGATGACCAAACATTCGTGATTTGGGAATTCAAAACATTAAAACATCCGTTCTCAGATCTCTGAAAAAATCATTACGGAAACGTTCTGCAGAGTTGGGTGTTTCGTATTCATCATTACGTCACACAACGAAAGAAGACATGAAACAAGATAAACCAACTGTCATCTGTGAATTGTCAGATGCAGATCATGAAACGAGGTTGATAGCTTGTGACCGTGCAACTGCGCAGGCCTGACCTGACCACTTGTGACAATGTTCTTTGGGGTATGTCAAAGCTAAGGTTGCAGAACATCGCATGGCATCTGTTGATGAATGGATACAATGCATTCAGGAAGCATTTGGCACCATAACATATAATTTTGCCCCACAACGCATGGTATTCTGTGTCGGTTTTCACACTGTACGTGCAGAAAAATTATCTTCTACAGTGACAACGGCGGACATCATATGGATGCACGCAATGTCTGAGGAGGTATTGCAATTGTTGTATTACTGTAATATGGTATTATTACTCCTGTTATTATGTATTACTGTTTTTACTGTAATATGTTATTACTCCTGGGGCTGATGGCTTACCTTGGTACTAAATATAATAACAACCAAAGGTGTCCCAGTCTTTTTGAAACACCCTGCATAAACAAATCTTGTATAAGCAGCTAAAACTGTGTCGTGGTACTTATGACTCACCCTGCACAGTAAGAAACTGTCCAAGGCTCGGTGACGATTCTGAAGGGAGCCCTCGGAACGAAACTTTGAGAAGAAGAAAACTTCACAACTTGGTCCATGAATCAATATCCCTTTCCAAAACGGAGGGGGGTAAAACTTCGAGTCCTCGGAGGACTCTGTTCTACCCTTTGAAGCCCACATATGGAGATAACAACCAGCAACACACACACACACACACACACACACACACACACACACACACACACACACACACACACACACACACACACACGACTCCTGCCCCTCCAAGAAAGTCCACAGAACTGACTGTACATGCGTCACAGAATTGTAGATGGACTGCAGTTGTCACACATATTTGCTGGAAGGTGAGTCACTGCAGTAAGGTTTTTGTTTGGCAAAATACACTGGCTGCATCTCAGTGGCTTTGATTCATCATAAACGACTTACAATCAGCGTTGACCCAACTTGCGGAGGTTTTCTGAAAACGTTGTGCTTCAAGGAGCAGGAAACAGATGATCTCAATGTACACATCAGTCAATGCAATTTGGCGGTGAATGTCCAAGTAACCAACCCCTCTGTGGAGTTTGGTGGTGATCAGGAACTTCATTGCTGACGACCGTCAAAAAATAATTTCACGCAGCTCTCTATAGGTGTCAATTGTTGAGATCAACTGTTGAGATCGATTGCAATGCTAGAATGCAATGCAACATCTGTACAACCGTTCCCCTCTTTAGAGAAACGTGCACTCTCTCCAGTAAGATAATCCATGTATGCAATTAATCACAAGATGATATTTACAACTTCAAAGCACAGAGATGTATAACAGAAAATAATGCAAATACCCAATGTGCTCACAAATCTTACCTGGATTAATGAAACAAAGCCACGGTGAAACTGCCATGAATAATGACAATTTGTACCCCAATTGCTTACACGCTCCCTTATTTCATTTCTAAACCAATAGGCCTCCACCCATTTGTCATCACAACCACAGGGAGCTAAACCATAACAGAAAAAACATCTGTGGTTGTGTCTTAAACATTTCACATGACATTTATTCCCAAACTTTCTGAGTTAATCTTCCAAGTGTTTAGTTTCCTCAAAGCAAAATGGAGTAAATTTCACTTTCTCAGTTTAAAATCTCATCACATTACATTCCACCACAATGGCGCTATGTGATTGATTGAGAAAAAATGTTTTAATGGCTTTTATACACATGTGGAGGGTACGTGGTACTTCCTGGATGTCAATCTTCGACTTCAACATCTTTTTTTTCCTCGTGGTGAAGTTACCCATTTCCTATCACCAACTAAACCGCACTAGACCCTGCATGAAGCAAAGCTGGACAAGTAACCCACAAAATCCTCGATGAAGTAGAATCCAAGAACCCACTCGTTGGCAAATGGCTTTTCCGTCTGTTGTGGTGAAATCAATTATGCGGGTGGGTAGAGGCTTCTGCTGGGTTACGGCCCATGATTGATCCTGCAGCGAATGATGTTTTGACATTGATATTTTATGATCAAGAAAGCTGCTACCCATTCACGACTGAACCAATCCCTGCGGAATAATCACTGAATGAATGAATGATCGTTTTAAGGCCATTTTCCCCGCTAGAGCGGGGGTTAGCCTTGCGGGCCCCATGACAATCATGGTTCCCTGTTTGAGGCAATGTTTTTATGGCCGGATGCCCTTCCTGACGCCAACCCTTAGTCGCCTCTTACGATGCGCAGGGATACGGTGTACCTATTCTAAACCGGGGTACACACCGGGATCATTCATCCCAGCAAGCTGGTACTCAATTTGCCGACCTCGGAAGGATGACAGGCTGAGTCAACCCCCCTGGCGTAAATTCAGCGATCGACCGGGATTCGAACCCAGGATCCTAGGATCCCAAGCCGGCACCCTAACCGCTAAGCCAACACCTAACAGCGGTAAAAACACGTCTACTGGATCGGAAGATTTGCACTTGCTATTGAGTACTATCTCATCGGTCGATGAATGGGGAGGAGGGGCGAAGCTCAATACATACCATACCGATACTGCATTGGCAATTTCTACATAATTGCACCGAATATCCCATATTTATAACAAAGACCACACAACTGTATAATCTCTGTGTCACTAAAGAACATTTTCCTTTGACAAAGCAACTGCTTAGATAAAGAAGCATCTTGTTCAAACAACAGTGCCGGCGAGTCTGGCAGTTGCCCCGAACAAACTGGCAAGGACTGCAAGCAGCCATCACACATCAGGACTAGTCTCCTATATCTACCACCCCTGATATTAACTCAGCTTGAGAATTCTTCCACAGAAACGTGCGCTCTCTCAAGCACAGATTCATCCTATCTCACATTTCAGATCATTCCACAAAGCCCACAAGTGTGTCCACTCTCAGGAAAGCAGGAAAACAACATCTGTACAACCTCAAAAATAAACGTTCAAACTTGTCTAACTCTTACAAAATCTGGTGGCTCCTTCTGAAGTCTGTCTCTGGAGAATCCCTTCCCTCACTTCACATGGAACCACAGCCGACTCCGCTCGTGAGAAGGCCGAATGCATCAATTCTGTGTTTGCTTCCAAATCTTGTGTCTCCAACCCCTCGCTCTCTGTACCCACCTCACCCTGTCGCACCCAACTGTTTCTGGATTCTGAGTCTTTTGAACCTGAGAATGTGGAGAAGTTTCTGGCAACCTTCGACTCTGACTCTGCAACTGGACCTGACGGCATCAGCTCACGTGTCCTAACAACTTGCTCTGCTGCTCTTGCACTTCCTCTCTCTGCCCTTTTACCATAGGTCATCTTCCATCTGCTTGGCAATTAGCCAACATCAAAGAATAACATAAAAAGGTGCGAAAACCAATCCCCTCAACTACAGACCAATCGGCTTACTTCCAATCATCAGCAAGGTCATGGAATTCATCATTACAGTCGAAATGAAATGCTTTCTTTTCTCCAACAGACTCATGTCAGATCATCAATTCGGATTCAGACCTGGTCACTGGACATGCTGCTTCTACTCTACCAACAATGGATGGAGACCCCCAATATCAGACATGAGATCAGGACCGTCTCTCTAACATGTCGAGCTTTAGAGTCTGGAAACCTGCCTTGCTCTCCAAACATGTCTGCCTATGGAATGCAAGGCCAACTCCACTCTTGGATTACCGACTTCCTCCACTCTCGTAGCTGTGTGGCTCTCAATGGAACCCTTTCATCTCCTCTCCCTGTCAAGGCTGGAGTACCCCAATCCAGTAATGTAGGCCCCATCCTATTCCTAGTCTTCATTAATGATCTTTCCGACTCTCTGGAAAATCTTTATCTCTTTGCTTATGACTCTACTCTCTGTTGTGACATCCCTCAACCTTCAGATAGCCAGGCAGCAGCCTCTTCCCTTTCTTCAGACCCTGACAAAATCACAAACTAGTAAAACACTTGGAATATGTCTTTCAATCGTGAGAAATCCCACACACTCATTCTCTCTCTCCGAAAGGATAGTACAGCAAACCCTCCCATCCACTTTCTCAACAATTAGTCCTTGAGCCAACCGGCCATTTTTTGAAGTGAATGCTCCGGCGGGGGGAGTAATTCTCATTATGATTTTCCATTAGACCAATGTCTCAAGTGTCAGAAAAGGTGTGATGGACATCTGAGAACGGTAGCTTAGTGCCCGGATGGACGCCATCTTTGAAACCACCCAGCTCGAAAATGCCCATTTGGTGGGGTACATTGTTGCACGTGTATCTGGACTTCTATACTAGCTATCGATGTGCGGTTGACGACTAAATATACGTCCGATGTGTACCGTCTAAATTAAAAATAATATGAAGCATTTTGTTTTAGATTAATTATTATAAAAATCAATTATCGAAAAAAAATCATATATTTTTCAATATTTTATTATTAGACTTGTACTTTTTTTAGTGAAACAACACTGGTATGATTTTCCAAATTATGCATTGTGCTACACCGTTTATCTGTCTATAAAAATAACTCAAAAACTAAAACATATCATCCACCACGAGTTTACAACAAATAAATGTAAAGAGGCATAAAATGACTTAGGCCGCCGCTGGCATTATCTATTCTGACGATAACGCAAGTTAGGAATGTCGTACGGAGAGGATTTTAACACCATACGATATCTAATAAGCAGGCGGAAATTGTTACATAGGAAATCTGCACTTTGGTGGCCATCTTGGATTTCAAAATGGCCGCCAATTATATTAATTATTCATTACTAGAGTTTGGAAAGACGTATGGAGCTGATTTTAACACCATACGATGTATATTCCTAATAAGCAAGCGGAGGTATCATTGAACATGTCATGTTTTAGTCAAATAACACCGGTATGATTTTCCAAATTATACATTTTGCTAAACCGTTTATCTGTCTATAAAGATTTTCAGGCAATTTGGCCTGCATTATAATAGAGAACAACATATGCTATACAATATACAGTGCACACAAAGTTAATCATCAGAGTCGCCATCAGAGTCATTGGCATCCTGAGCCACGATAGCATCATCCTGCACCATGTTGGAGCATCCCTGCAGCTTACACACAACAGTGCACTTCAACCCATTCAGTATGCAGGAGCAATCTGACGGTCGACACGTCCTTCTGCATGTGCATGAGATGAGATTCAAGACGACATCTGGAGCTGGTAGACCCGCCATCCATCGGATTGTGAGCGAACCGCCATCATCGAGTTCCCAACCATGTCCTGCTGATGGTGTTGGGACGTCTGGTAGGTTTTCAAGGCTGCGTCGCCAGATAGCCGCCTGATAGTTGGCCCTAAGCGTATGCTGCATCAAGGAGTCTTCACAAGGCGGCAATTGTCCAGATTCGATCTGGCCCTTCTTTGCACAGAACATGTGATAACGGAGCGAATTAACACCGACGATCTTCGTGTTCTTGGCGTACAGCTGACACGTGAAGGCCTGAATGCTATTGAAGACGTCTGTTGGTACATTCCACGAAGATCCCAGATCTGTGAATGCTTGAAGATACAGCTCATTCGCTTGCACAAGCTTCAAAGCCTTTATCTTTCCTTGGCTAGCCAGAGCACTCACAGTGTCACACCCGCTCCATGCATGAAGCCCTGGCAATGCACTGCAAACTCCAGACCCCAATACCGCAGCCAACTTTCCAACGTCGATCATTCTGACTCGAACCTTTGTTCGTCTGATGAAGAGCTGACTATCGATGGTTCTGCTGAGATGAAGACTGATGATCAGAACGTCGGTGTCATCTGCCACTAAGATGATCGTCTTGTAGTGGGTAGCGGCGTGCTTTGCGTGGAGAAACATACGCGTGTCTGCTTCCTCGTGGCTACATTCGAGTGCTTGCACCAACTTCCACCTATCGCGGGTCAGTACCAGACATTTTTCACCACAGGTGACATACAGTGTTCTGTTGCCTAGCTTTTCGCGATTTGTTTCATGTTTCCACGACTCCGCCAGAAACACAACCAGTTTCTCCTTTGTCTGGCTGCAAGCAAGGAGACGCCGCCAGTTCATGATTTTGTGTGCGGGTCTGATCTCGCTGAAACTGATGCCTTCATTTGAACCGCGGTTCACACGCTCAGCTGCTTTGATGGATTCTTCTGTGTATGTGTCAAAGACAACATCGATGCGCTCACTGCCTTGACCAGTGTGAAGCGCTGCAGCAAGGATGCGGTCAGATAGTTCTTCGAACGTGTCGTTCTCGCCATGCATCTTTTGTATGAGAGCCATCGCATCAATTATTGTTGCACTTCGCTTGTCAACGTTCTCGGCTGGTTCCACAAGACCTTCCATGTGTTTCGCAAGTGCAGCTTTGTTCGTTTTTTTCATTGACCCATCAACGTTTGCCAAAGACCATGGTAACGGCCCTAGTGGGTGACAAAGGACAAGTTGCATGTCGAGGTTCCTTGTCTTGGCGATGAGTATCATGGTGGCAAACAGTTGTCTGTCAGCTCTCAGGACGATCTCCTTGTTTGTGCCCTTCACAACTTTCTGCTTGATCTTACCAAAGGTCTTCAAGTTTAGCTTGTTCAATGTGTCATGAAAGCCTGGTCCCTCTTCAAGACGTTTCTGGAAGCTTTGATACGCCGCTTCCCCCTTTTGCAGGGTGTTGAGTATGTCATTAGAAACGTCCTCCCTCGCAGCCGCTCCGGTAGATATACTGAGAAGACATGACGGATCATCGGCGAATGGATTGGTCCAGTCATTTTCCAGTAGATCACAGATAGCTGTGACGCCAGACTCATCACGTTTGATGCGAGAAGTAGACAAGTCAGGGTGCTTGGCGTGAGATGTGTCGCTGCCATTCACAAGGATAGTTCACAAAATTCACAAATTCACATGATTCACATTCACAAAAATGTCTGGTACTGACCCGCGATAGGTGGAAGTTGGTGCAAGCACTCGAATGTAGCCACGAGGAAGCAGACACGCGTATGTTTCTCCACGCAAAGCACGCCGCTACCCACTACAAGACGATCATCTTAGTGGCAGATGACACCGACGTTCTGATCATCAGTCTTCATCTCAGCAGAACCATCGATAGTCAGCTCTTCATCAGACGAACAAAGGTTCGAGTCAGAATGATCGACGTTGGAAAGTTGGCTGCGGTATTGGGGTCTGGAGTTTGCAGTGCATTGCCAGGGCTTCATGCATGGAGCGGGTGTGACACTGTGAGTGCTCTGGCTAGCCAAGGAAAGATAAAGGCTTTGAAGCTTGTGCAAGCGAATGAGCTGTATCTTCAAGCATTCACAGATCTGGGATCTTCGTGGAATGTACCAACAGACGTCTTCAATAGCATTCAGGCCTTCACGTGTCAGCTGTACGCCAAGAACACGAAGATCGTCGGTGTTAATTCGCTCCGTTATCACATGTTCTGTGCAAAGAAGGGCCAGATCGAATCTGGACAATTGCCGCCTTGTGAAGACTCCTTGATGCAGCATACGCTTAGGGCCAACTATCAGGCGGCTATCTGGCGACGCAGCCTTGAAAACCTACCAGACGTCCCAACACCATCAGCAGGACATGGTTGGGAACTCGATGATGGCGGTTCGCTCACAATCCGATGGATGGCGGGTCTACCAGCTCCAGATGTCGTCTTGAATCTCATCTCATGCACATGCAGAAGGACGTGTCGACCGTCAGATTGCTCCTGCATACTGAATGGGTTGAAGTGCACTGTTGTGTGTAAGCTGCAGGGATGCTCCAACATGGTGCAGGATGATGCTATCGTGGCTCAGGATGCCAATGACTCTGATGGCGACTCTGATGATTAACTTTGTGTGCACTGTATATTGTATAGCATATGTTGTTCTCTATTATAATGCAGGCCAAATTGCCTGAAAATCTTTATAGACAGATAAACGGTTTAGCAAAATGTATAATTTGGAAGATCATACCGGTGTTATTTGACTAAAACATGACATGTTCAATGATACCTCCGCTTGCTTATTAGGAATATACATCGTATGGTGTTAAAATCAGCTCCATACGTCTTTCCAAACTCTAGTAATGAATAATTAATATAATTGGCGGCCATTTTGAAATCCAAGATGGCCACCAAAGTGCAGATTTCCTATGTAACAATTTCCGCCTGCTTATTAGATATCGTATGGTGTTAAAATCCTCTCCGTACGACATTCCTAACTTGCGTTATCGTCAGAATAGATAATGCCAGCGGCGGCCTAAGTCATTTTATGCCTCTTTACATTTATTTGTTGTAAACTCGTGGTGGATGATATGTTTTAGTTTTTGAGTTATTTTTATAGACAGATAAACGGTGTAGCACAATGCATAATTTGGAAAATCATACCAGTGTTGTTTCACTAAAAAAAGTACAAGTCTAATAATAAAATATTGAAAAATATATGATTTTTTTTCGATAATTGATTTTTATAATAATTAATCTAAAACAAAATGCTTCATATTATTTTTTATTTAGACGGTACACATCGGACGTATATTTAGTCGTCAACCGCACATCGATAGCTAGTATAGAAGTCCAGATACACGTGCAACAATGTACCCCACCAAATGGGCATTTTCGAGCTGGGTGGTTTCAAAGATGGCGTCCATCCGGGCACTAAGCTACCGTTCTCAGATGTCCATCACACCTTTTCTGACACTTGAGACATTGGTCTAATGGAAAATCATAATGAGAATTACTCCCCCCGCCGGAGCATTACTTTTGGTCTGGCTCAAGGACTAAATCCTCTCAAAGAAGTTCAGTCACTCAAACTCTTGGGTTCCACTCTCAGCCATAATCTTTCTTGGGCAAATCACATTTCAAAGTTGGCCTCCAAAGCCAGTTTCCCCTCTGATGTGTAAGTCTGGGAATCTGCATCATTACGGGGTTAGGATTTATTTATTTATCTTTTTGCACATGAGTTTACGTGTCATTCATCCCTAACTGTGTCTGTCGATTGTCGACCACTTGGTTTGTCCGTTTTATTGATCATGTTTTGTCTACCCTTATTCCCTTATTTATTTTTGCAATAAAGTAATGACTGAAAGTAATTAATAAATGTAAATAAATAAATATACACAGTAATTTGAAATATGGTACAAAATAAAAATATAGCACAAGGGGGTCATGAACACAAAATCACATGCTCGACTCCAGATCCTACTGACTCCCACGATTACAACTACCCCTGTGTGGGGCACCTTTTATTACCTCCCCTGCGGAAATGTCGACAGAGCCCAGGAATCCCTCGCTCCCAGACCCGCTTCACCAATCATATGCCATGCAGTTGCTGCTGCGGTGACATCACGATGGCTGGCATCACAGTGCTCCTTCAACCATCACCGGCCACGGGAAGGTTTATCCAATTCACACGGGGACGCAGACACGTCCAAATACACCCCTTTCCTTACCTTGCCAGGTTTACAGAGAGGACACGCACAAATTACACTTTCCTGTCTAATCCTTGTCAACTGTACCGCCTCTCAAGGCATACATAGGAACAAGACAACTTCACTCTAACGAGCCCCTGGTCACACAAAATGTTCTAACATACACAAACACACAGACCACGGTAACTTAACATACCAGCTGATGACCTCCATCACTGTGCACGTGAGATTGTTGTTTAATTCACAAATAATTTCACAGCACTCCATTCCTTTCTCTTCCACATTTCTTCTTTCCCATCTTGTTTATTCCCCTGCGCATCGCTCTTTATATTCCAATTATTTGCTTGCATTTCCCATCTTTGTGATTGCAGTGCGTGCATTCTATTATATGCTGAGGCATGCGAGCTCAGACTACGGTAAAGGTGTTATCGAAAGGAAGAAATGAAATTTTGCCAACATTGTTAATGATCATCAAACAGAACAGAACAGAACAGCTAACCCTATTGTTTGGTGCATCGCTTAAAGACAAAACCACACGGTAATTAAATATTGCACCATCATTGCTTTGTTGGCCTCCACTCCATGAAGCATGAAAAGGTAAGGAAGCCCCAGGTAATGTTATGATATTAAGAATAAAAATGCATCAGACAGAAGAAATGCAATTATACCGGCATGGGAAGAGATGTGGATGTTCAAAAGCTCGTTTAATGCTATACTCAATTTTCGGACATTGTTTGGGCGACGTAGTTGGGTTGCGTACCCAGACGCCGGCCTTGGTTACCAGGCAAGCTCTCCCCAAATAACTTGCAGCCTCCGTTCCAAAGGCCGACAAGCCAATGTTTCCTGCCTGAGGATATTGGTTCACTGTAATCGCGATAATTTGATCAGTATTACTGGGAACAATTTTATTTTAGCCAACAAGATCACTATTACCTATCTTCTCCCATCCAAAACCTTGATATTTTCTACCCCTGTTAATTCACCACAGATCCACTTTTCTGAAATACCGACTTCTTTCCTGTGTGCATGTGTTTTTTTCAACCTCTCCCACCCCCCCACTCCCCTTCCCACGCCTCCACCCCCCCTCCCCCCCCCCACAGATCTCCCGATGTCCCTGCTCTCAAATGTTATACTCGTGTGCTTCCCCCCCTCTCCCCATCTTGTCTCCCGCTCCCTTTATTTCAGTTTTTTTTTTTGTCATTAATGTTAGCTCTTACACGAGCCTCGATCCTGTATACAAAAAAAATTGCACAAAGAGCAATTCCATACATTGAACCACCTTTAGAGGCCATTTTTCCCCGCAGAGCAGGGGTTGGGCCTTTTTTGGGCACTGTGGTCCCCTTTTTGAAGCAATGTTTTATGGCCGGATGCTCTTCCTGCCGCCAACCCTGTTGGTTTGGGAGCCTCTTGCGACACACGGAATTACCAGTGAACTGGTACTCAATTTGCCGACCTCCGAAGGATGACAGGCCGAGTCAACCCCCCTGGCGTTAGGTCAGCGATCGACCGGGATTCGAACCCAGGATCCTCGGATCCCAAGCCGGCACCCTAACCGCTAAGCCAACGAACCCAGGATCCTAGGATCCCAAGCCGGCACCCTAACCGCTATACCAACACCAGTCTGCAAGCAATTCCATACATTGCTGTCCTATAAGTAGGAGGAGCATGTTGAAGAATGAACATTGATAGAAAGCCGAGGATTGATGAAGATGACAACAAGTGAGGCAGTCAATGGAAACTTGGGGATAGGGGGACACAAGCAGTTCAAGGTGTGATGTCACAAGTTATGAAGTATCCAGGCGTTTGGGGTTACCTGAAGAGCAGAAACACATCAATTCATGCATTGTGATGCTCAAGCACAAACGATGAGAGTGAATTTGCAGTTTGCTATAACTTAACGATAAAAAAAAAGCAATAGTTTTATGGATTCAAATAATCGAAAGTGTTGATGGAGTTAAAAATCAATCAACTCTATAGATAGGGAAATGGTTATAGCCCAAGCACAATTAAGCACATCTTCTTCTTTTTTAATAGCCACAATTTTTCCAACATCATGTGGGGTCGGCCAGGGGGAAGCTTGGCCCAAGTCTTTCAGGAACTGACTGGCCAGGCCTGACATTTGACTAAGGTTAGGGCAGGAATTTATAATTTGTTTCGGGTGCTGGCGATAGCTCGCCTATTCTTTGCGAAGTGCAGCATGGGGTTTTTAACCTCTACCAACTAATGCCAGCAGACAGGGCGGACAGGTCAACGCCCATCAGAGGGACGGCACACAGATCGATGAACCATCCTTCCTGTGAACCACCAGGATGACAGTTTACAGCTGGGTCGGGATTCAAAGCCAGGGGAGACCGATTAGAGGTGAGTGTGACCACAATCAAGCACATGAATGGCTGAAAAAACTTCCAATTACAACACCTGAAGTGTTTGAACATCGGTCGTGGTTGGTCATTAGGGTGGTCCAAAAATGCAAAAAAAGCACTTTTTTATCTGGATTTTGATGCTCTATTGGATTATTGTTAGAAATGGTCTCAATCATTCACCCAAAAAACATTTTGCATCTGAGTCATCCATAAACTCGTACACACTCAACATATAAATTTGTCATTTTGGTCAATTTTAATGACTTACAAAGACTTTAGAAATATTTTTTTCCTAAATAATGTCATTGATGGTACATACCCCTGTGAAGTCCTCATGGTCGAAACATGAGCCGGACATGTATGAACATGTTTCAAACATGTTTCAAGCATTGTCAAACATGTTTCGACCACGATGATTTCACACTCACAGGCGCAAGCGCATGCAAAAAGTCATGACCCACAAAATGGCTTTTAGTACAATAGTGCAGGTACTTTTTCCACCTCGGTTGCTATTGGATTGTTCTCATTTAGCCAAATTTGGTGAAAAACGCCATGTTTCAATTGAAGTGTGTATGAGTTTCCAGATGGAATTGAGCGAAAATATTTGGTGGGTGAATGTTTTGGACCATTTCTAACAATAATCCAGTAGAGCATCAAAATCGCAGAGATCGATGTTTTTTGGACCACCCTATTGATCATCGAATCTGATCCCTAATCCATAAATACTTGATACCCCGGGGTAGTAATTTCAACAACCGATATTTCTTCAGCCAATCGTGATTTGTTTTCCAGCTCTCACGAGTCACCTGACCAGAATTCCCGAGTCTCATTGGCTCCCGAGCAGAACCTTAGGGATGCAACTCCATTTGTCTGCTGATGGCATTAAGAAAAGTTTCCTTCTCGCTAACGATAAAACCCTTTTGTATGCAGGTAGCAAGGTGCGGTTGGTAGGTACCATATGCTTCTCACCCTGTGAGGCCTTGCACAAGTATAACTCATGGAGTACAACTGCCAAGTTTTTCTTTTGGTAAATGTGTTTACCTTGCAGTTCGAATTCTCTGATAATTCATCAAAAGAACGGTTATTCTCGGAATTTGGAAAACAAAGGTAATTCTCCAAATTTAATTAAACTCCGCACATCACAAAATGCAATTTGCTCCCACTCGCTACCCCAGTATGGCTCCCTTTCGTTGAGATTATTTTTGACGCGAGACTCCTCAAGAATAACTATGAAGAAAAGAAAAAAACAGATGCAAGATTATCGGCACATTATGCTCAACAAGCACGCACCTGGTACTGTCTGAGAAGCACTCGCGCTTCTGGTAGGCCTTCGGAGACTCCTTCGGCACGACCGGCTTCCTCTAGACGGCCGGCCGCCGCCTCGGCTCCGGTCAACCAGGCCAGGAATCTTTCGAGATCCAGGTGTAGCTGCTTGCTCCTTCTGATGGCCAATTCAAGTGCAGCCTCCTGGTCATTCAGCCTAAAGAAAGAAAGAAAATAATAAATAAATTAATAAATAAATAGTTAAATAAATAAATAAATAAATAAATACATAAATAAATACATAAATAAATAGTTAAATAAATACATAAATAAATAAATACATAAATAAATAAATAAATAGTTAAATAAATACATAAATAAATAGTTAAATAAATACATAAATAAATACATAAATAAATAGTTAAATAAATACATAAATAAATACATACATAAATAAATACATAAATAAATAGTTAAATAAATAAATACATAAATAAATAAATAGTTAAATAAATAAATAAATAAATAAATACATACATAAATAAATACATAAATAAATACATAAATAAATACATAAATAAATAAATACATAAATAAATAAATAAATAGTTAAATAAATAAATACATAAATAAATAAATAAATAAATAAATAAATAAATAAATAAATAGTTAAATAAATAAATAAATAAATAAATACATAAATAAATAAATAAATAGTTAAATAAATACATAAATAAATACATAAATAAATAGTTAAATAAATACATAAATAAATACATAAATAAATAGTTAAATAAATAAATAAATAAATACATACATAAATAAATACATAAATAAATAGTTAAATAAATACATAAATAAATAAATACATAAATAAATAAATAAATAAATAAATAGTTAAATAAATAAATAAATACATAAATAAATAAATAAATAGTTAAATAAATACATAAATAAATACATAAATAAATAGTTAAATAAATACATAAATAAATACATAAATAAATAGTTAAATAAATACATGAATAAATACATAAATACATAAATAAATAGGTAAATAAATACATAAATAAATAAATACATAAATAAATACATAAATAAATAGTTAAATAAATACATAAATAAATACATAAATAAATAAATACATAAATAAATAAATACATAAATAAATACATAAATAAATAGTTAAATAAATACATAAATAAATACATAAATAAATAAATACATAAATAAATAAATAGTTAAATAAATACATAAATAAATAAATACATAAATAAACAAACACAGAAACAAACAAATACATAAATAAATAAATCCCGAAACTGCAGGTGTGCAAGCCAGGTATTCCTTTCATTGGGCATGTGGAGCTGCAAATCAGAGCTCTCTTTACCACTTGCCCAGCACAAATTAAAATGCTCGATTTTTCAATTAATCTCAATTGACAAACCGTACCGTATAATTCTTTCTAGGTTATAGGAGGGTGGTGTGAGTGCGTGCGAGGGAAATGAACAGCTTTTCAGTGCTCGCATGAAGAACACATTAATATATGCAGAAATGATACAGCGTCGTTTTCATCCCATTTTGCTGATGCCGAGCATTTCCCATGGGCGTGCAGAATGGTGGTGTTGAGGCAATGGGTGTGCAGATGGTACAAGGAAACTCACTCAGCATCACAACCACACAATGAGCTCACTGCATTGCTTGGGTTGTCGAGGTGCTATGGACACTCACACGCCAAAGCAACACATAGAAACAACTGGGAAGAACACACCTCGTCTGTCCAGCACTCACACACCAGAGCAACACCTACAAACAACAACTGGGAAGAATACACCTCGTCTGTCCAGCACTCACCAGAGCAACACCTACAAACAACAACTGGGAAGAACACACCTCGTCTGTCCAGCACTCACACACCAGAGCAACACCTACAAACAACAACTGGGAAGAATACACCTCGTCTGTCCAGCACTCACCAGAGCAACACCTACAAACAACAACTGGGAAGAACACACCTCGTCTGTCCAGCACTCACACACCAGAGCAACACCTACAAACAACAACTGGGAAGAACACACCTCATCTGTCCAGCACTCACACACCAGAGCAACACCTACAAACAACAACTGGGAAGAATACACCTCGTCTGTCCAGCACTCACACACCAGAGCAACACCTACAAACAACAACTGGGAAGAATACACCTCGTCTGTCCAGCACTCACACACCAGAGCAACACCTACAAACAACAACTGGGAAGAATACACCTCGTCTGTCCAGCACACACACACCAGAGCAACACCTACAAACAACAACTGGGAAGAATACACCTCGTCTGTCCAGCACTCACACACCAGAGCAACATCTACAAACAACAACTGGGAAGAATACACCTCGTCTGTCCAGCACTCACCAGAGCAACACCTACAAACAACAACTGGGAAGAACACACCTCATCTGTCTGAATCCGGATGAAAAAAAATAAATAAATATTTTTTCATACAACATCGAGGCTCGTGTCAGAGCGAACATGAATCACGAAAAGACAAACGGACACATAAAACATAAGAAAAATGCAACGGGAGCGGGAGACAAGATGGGGAGAGAGATGGAAGCACACAAGTACAACAGTAGAGAACAGGGACATCGGGAGATCTGTGGAAGGGAGAGGGTTTGGGGGGAGGCGGCATGGGAAGGGGGAGGGGGGGGGATTTTGGATGGGGGAAGATAAGAGATGGTGGTGAACAGCTGTTTTAAAGACCTGGAGGGAGGAGTGGGACTGAAGAGAGTGAGGGAGTTTGTTCCAGAGGTGGGAGAAAAGAGGAATGAAAGAGGGAAGGTGAGCAGAGAGTCTTGATTTTGGCAGTTTAACCATAAGAGGGTTGGTTTGAACATATACCTACGTCGTCAATAAACCACATAAACACAGCAGTTGATAAACACCACACAAAATACACCACACAAACACGTCTTGGCCGGCGAGGGTCTGCAATCTTTGATTGCTCTTTCTTGTTTTCATTTGTATTGTTTTCCAATTCATTGCAACAGGATTAATTGTTAGATAAAAAATAAAAATCACCAATCAAGCATTTTAAAGATAAAGGATGATTGCTGAACTCTCTTAACGAAACATGATTTTTCATTTGCAAAAGGCATGGACCATAATGCTCCAATCACACAATCGCAACTACCTCTGTCCTTGTGCTTTCATAGCAAGGTAGATCTTATGATAATATAATCCCAAGAGACCATGAACAATAAATTAGTGGAAAATGATTAGCAAACTTAAAATCTTTGGAGAAGCATGCAGATAGAGATAACTTTTGTACTTGGAGAAGTGAATCATTGCAGCATTTTGATTCATTTTCACTGACAAAAGCTCAAATTCTTCATGTGTTCCTCTAACTCAAGTCAGAGATATCTGGAAAGTTTCACACAAGTTCTATTGATATTTTAATATTCTACAAGAGGGAAACTGATAGAAGAATAAGGTTAAATTGACAATGGTGGGGTAGCGGGGAAACAATTGGGCACAAGCAGCAAGGACATCAATCCACCAGGGAGATGGAGATATGGAGATATGGAGAGATGGAGATATGGAGATATGCAGATATGGAGATATGCAGATATGGAGATATGGAGATATGGAGATTTGGAGATATGGAGATATGGAGAGATGGAGATATGGAGAGATGGAGAGACGGAGATATGGAGATATGGAGAGATGGAGATATGCAGAGATGGAGACATGGAGAGATGGAGAGATGGAGATATGCAGAGATGGAGATATGCAGATATGGAGATATGCAGATATGGAGATATGGAGATATGGAGAGATGGAGATATGGAGATATGGAGATATGGAGAGATGGAGATATGCAGAGATGGAGATATGGAGATATGGAGAGATGGAGATATGGAGATATGGAGATATGGAGAGATTGAGATATGCAGAGATGGAGATATGGAGAGATGGAGAGATGGAGATATGGAGATATGGAGAGATGGAGAGATGGAGATATGTAGAGATGGAGATATGGAGAGATGGAGATATGGAGAGATGGCGAGATGGAGATATGGAGAGATGGAGATATGGAGAGATGGCGAGATGGAGATATGCAGATATGGAGATATGGAGATATGGAGTTATGGAGATATGGAGAGATGGAGATATGGAGAGATGGAGATATGGAGAGATGGAGATATGCAGAGATGGAGATATGGAGATATGGAGAGATGGAGAGATGGAGATATGGAGATATGGAGATATGGAGAGATGGAGATATGCAGAGATGGAGATATGGAGATATGGAGATATGGAGAGATGGAGATATGGAGAGATGGAGAGATGGAGATATGCAGAGATGGAGATATGGAGAGATGGAGATATGGAGAGATGGCGAGATGGAGATATGGAGAGATGGAGAGATGGAGATATGCAGAGATGGAGATATGGAGAGATGGAGATATGGAGAGATGGCGAGATGGAGATATGCAGATATGGAGATATGGAGATATGGAGTTATGGAGATATGGAGAGATGGAGATATGGAGAGATGGAGATATGGAGATATGGAGTTATGGAGATATGGAGATATGGTGAGATGGAGATATGGAGATATTGTTACATATGTATGTGAATTACCATTCAGGTCTTTGCTTATCCTGTGTAGTAGATTAAGGGTTGTTGTGGTTGGAGGGTCAGGAGCCCTTCTGAAAAAGTGTCCGGAAACGGAAGTGACCGGAAACGGAAAAAAAAAGACACGAGGAAGAAAAGCGACGAGTATTCTTCTTCCTCGCCCGCTCCGACGAAAGGTGGGATCGACCTTGCGCTGCGTGGAAAAGCGGCGTTCCGAAGCCCGTCTGGCGAGAGGAGTTACCGGGACGTGTACCTACCCGGTGGAGACGTCAAGTTGACGTGGGGCCGTGCATCGACCCCGCGTCTGGCACCGTTCGTGGCACCGTCTAAACAGACGCGTACGGGTCGCACGTGGGGCCTAACACGCCTTGCAAGCGGCGTGGGGCTTTTGGCTTGATTTACCGTACCCGCTTCGCGTGGCCACGAGGGGCTGCAGCCGCGGTGCCTGGTACGATACCTGCCCGGTGGCAACACGTCCACCCGGGGTTCGTTCAACCGCCCGAGAGCGGCGACGCCGACCAGCATCTCGGTCAGGAGGGGCCCAGAGACATTGTGAGGGGCAGAGACCAAAAGGGGGTCGTGAGTACAGAAGTGGACACACCTATATAAGATGGCCATCTTAAGCATATAGGGAATTGATTGTGGATTGGGGAATTGTTGATGGTTGTTTGTTGTTGATTGCTCGGGGAATATCCGTGATTGTATCATTGAAATCGTATGCTATCCTTACCCTGGAAATATATCACTGCACATCAGTTTCTCTTGGGTGGAATTCATAGGGATTGCGTTGCGAAAGCGCATCTATCTATAATTCCAGTAATCTCTGTGTGTATGTTTGTATGTTTGTATGTTTGTATGTCTGTGACCGCTGTTTCTCGACAACCACGGGTCCGATATACTTGAAACTTGCCAGGTATATTGCTGGGGACCTGAGGATGTGCCTTTTCAAGGTTTCATATTAATCGGAGAAGTAGTTACCGAGCTATGTCCAAAAAACGATTCAACCAATCAGAGAGCAGCGAGCTATCACGTGTGCCGAACGTGGCGAACAGACTCTGCCTCGGACGGCACATTTGAGAGCGTATTCATTTATTTCACGTTGGAAAACTATGTTGCCGTTAAACTATGTTTTAAAACTAATTAAAACTAATTTGCGATTCATCGTAACTGCGATTTGCGACCTTCCGGACAGTGAAGACTGCACTTCCGGCAGCCAATCACAGAACGCGTTGTTGCGTAGGCGTGGCCGATGTGAGAGCGAGCCGAGCCGAGCGCGTGCGCCATTACGGTTCGTAATTCGATTTCTTCCGGAGAAAATAATAATTTCTCGATTTCTTATGCGCATTATTTCTCCCAATTCAGTCAGAGCGAAGGGCGGAAGCGAAGAGCGTTGTTTTTTTTGTTTACGGGCGTACGGGCGGGGTAGAGCGTACGGGTAGCGTTTTTTTTTTTTTTTGGCAAGGAACGGGCACCCACGTACGGGCATGCCCTAGTATATATAATACTACTTGCTGGCGAAGGTCCTCTCACGGTCCGGGGGTCACCGAGACCAGGTAGTCACCGAGGGGACCACGTAACAGAATTGGGGGCTCGTCCAAATTACGATTACGCAATTGGGTCTACGTCCGGGATCTAAAGGTGTATTTGTATAAAATAATAAAATAATATTTTTATTAATTAAAATTTATTAATTAAGTATTAATTGGAAAATTTTTGGGGAAATTGGGGTAAAGTCTTGGGTGAAGGTTAACAGGTGTTAACGATAGTCACCATGGCGTTTGTGGCACAGAACTTTGCGGTAACACCGAGTGAGGCACAGTTCCGAGCGTTACTAAAGTCGGACCTCTTGAAATTGGCCAAACATTTTAACTTGGAGGTCCGAACTAATTTGAGGAAGGCAGAGTTGCAGGCCACGGTGATACAATCTATGGTGGGATTAGGAACATGGGACGAGTTAGCCTGGGAGTGGCTACCCGAAGAACCAGAAGACGTTGAGCTCCGGAAACTGGAGTTGCAATTACGGAGCCAGGAACGGATTAAAGAAGAAGAAAGGAAAGCAGAAGAGAGGAGAGAAGAGAAACAAGCAGAGGAAAGGAGAGTGGAACGAGAACTCCAGGAAAGGTTAGCAGAAGAAGAAAGGAAAGCAGAAAAGGAAAGAGCAGAAGAAGAAAGGAAAGCAGAAAAGGAAAGAGCAGAAGAAGAAAGGAAAGCAGAAAAGGAAAGAGCAGAAGAAGAAAGGAAAGCAGAAGAGAGGAGAGAAGAGAAACAAGCAGAGGAAAGGAGAGTGGAACGAGAACTCCAGGAAAGGTTAAAAGAAGAGGAAAGGAAAGCAGAAGCGAGGAGAGAAGAGAAACAAGCAGAGGAAAGGAGAGTGGAAAGAGAACTCCAGGAAAGGTTAGAAGGGAGAAAAGCAGAGGAGAGGAGAGCTGCAAGGGACCTCGAAGCAGAGGAGAGAAAAGCGGAAAGGGAATTAAAGGAACGTGACATGGAGCTTCAGCAAGAAATCAAATTCAAGGAGCTGGAGTTAATGAGAGAACGGGGAGAGGCACAACCCTTGCTGACGGGGTCGACACCTAACCAGAAAACCTGGGATGTGGGCAGACATGTGAGGCTGGTTCCACCGTTCAGTGAAAAGGAAGTCGCGAAATTTTTTCCACACTTTGAGAAAGTGGCTCGACAATTAAACTGGCCGGAGGAGGCCTGGACCATACTCGTGCAAAGTGTGCTGGTGGGGAAAGCTCAGGAAATTTATTCGGCGCTACCAATGGACCAATGTGCAGATTATGAGGTACTGAAGAAGCACATCCTCAAAGCCTATGAGTTGGTTCCGGAAGCTTACAGGCAAAAATTCAGGAATGCCAGGAAGAGGGAGAGTGAGACCCATGTGGAGTTTGCCAGAGTGAAAGAAAACATGTTTGATCGGTGGTGTGAGTCAAAAGGAGTCGGGAAAGACTTCGAAACATTGCGTGACTTGATCCTGGTGGAGGAATTCCAGCAGTGTGTCCACGAGGACATCAAAGTGTACCTGCAGGAAAAGAAAGTACCAAAGTTGTGGGACGCAGCCACCATGGCAGATGATTATGCCTTAACCCACCGAATAGGGGTCCACAAACCTAACTCCTCGCCTAGACTTCAGCAGGGGAGTTATGGAACACCCGGTGCGGAGAACGACCTTACATGGCGGCGGCCTCGAGATGATTATGGGGACAACTATGATACCCCACCTGTTCGAAATCAGAGGGATGCGGGCCCAAGACAAACTTATAGTTCGGGGGGCCCGAGGCAGACCACGAGTTTTTCCTCCGGGCCTACTTGCGCTTTTTGCAAGAAACCTGGACACTTGATGTCCAGTTGTTACCGCATGAAAAGGGAAGACCCAGAGCGGAGTCCGACTATTACGACTCCAAATGCAATGGCCATTGTGAGAAATCGCCATCAAAAGGGTTACCAACCATTTATTTCAGAGGGGTTTGTGTCACGGGATGGAGCCTCGACTAACCGGAAACCGGTTAGGATATTGAGGGACACAGGGGCACATCAATCTTTAATGCTTGAAGGCATTTTGCCATGGTCCGAGGAGACGGCAACGGGGGATAGTGTTCGTTTACAGGGGATCGGGGGCGGTGTTAGTGCTCCCCTTCATGTCATCCATTTGGAGTCCGATTTGGTGTCAGGACCGGTCACCGTCGGTTTACAAGCCACGCTTCCTGTAGAGGGTGTATCTGTGGTTATCGGGAATGATTTGGCCGGGGGTCAAGTTTATGGTAACCTGAGGGTTGGTAAAGAGCCCAGCAGGGAAAATAACACCACACCAGCTCGGGATGGCGACAAAAGTGCCGTTATTTGTAGGGGGACTGAACTTCAAAACAGAGGAAGAAGTTCTGACCTCTGTCTTCAACAGATATGGGCCGCTGGTGGAAGTGCGGTTGGTAAGAGACTGGGAAACGCAACAGTCAAGAGGGTTCGGCTTTGTCACGTTTGCCAGCACAAAAGACGCCAGAGAGGCAGAGAAGAATTGGAATGGCAAGGATTTGGAGGGTCGGACCATAACAGTAGGGAAGGCATTTCGTAGGCGTCGAGAGGTCTACAGGAGAGGACAACTGGGCGGTAGTTTTGGTGGTGGCCGCAATCAATATTATTATGGAGGCTCCCTGAGTTACGGCCGCTCCCGAAGGAAGGATGGGCAAAGTAGTGGCCGAGAAGGAGACCGCTATTCATGGGACTACAGGGACAAGTGGTCCCACCATAATTATTAGGGAAGTTCTGAGAAGTTGAAGCACTGAATGCGGCGGAGCCGCCGAGCCAAGATTCCTACACGGATTAACCGTGAACGCCGTTCCTAAAGGCGTCCATGTAGTGAACTTTCATGCACGGACTAACCGTGAACTCCACGTTCCTCAAGGCGCCCATGTAGAGAACTTTCCTGCACGGACTAACCGTGAACTCCACGTTCCTAAAGGCATCCATGTAGTGAATACTCGGCTTGGCCTCCCGGAAAAAGTGCTATCGAGTGGCTTAACTTTGGATCTTTGATCAACCCCTTAACCTTCATTCACAAGAAACTGACGGTCAAAGTCAGAGGGTCATGAGATGGAGTTTGATTTGGCAGGGACAATGTCGTTGCTGGTGCTTAGTCCAGAGTGAGTAATCTGGAGGGGTTGTGGGGAAATTTTGGTTGCTTTATTTTTAAGTGATAACTGTGCCCGGGGGGAACTGATAATGTGGGGGGGTTGAGTTATCTGGTTTGTTTCTCCAAATTGGCCGGCAAAGAAAGTTTTCGCGGGGTTCAAACTTTCTTTCTTGAAGGGGGGGAGTGTTACATATGTATGTGAATTACCATTCAGGTCTTTGCTTATCCTGTGTAGTAGATTAAGGGTTGTTGTGGTTGGAGGGTCAGGAGCCCTTCTGAAAAAGTGTCCGGAAACGGAAGTGACCGGAAACGGAAAAAAAAAGACACGAGGAAGAAAAGCGACGAGTATTCTTCTTCCTCGCCCGCTCCGACGAAAGGTGGGATCGACCTTGCGCTGCGTGGAAAAGCGGCGTTCCGAAGCCCGTCTGGCGAGAGGAGTTACCGGGACGTGTACCTACCCGGTGGAGACGTCAAGTTGACGTGGGGCCGTGCATCGACCCCGCGTCTGGCACCGTTCGCGGCACCGGCTAAACAGACGCGTACGGGTCGCACGTGGGGCCTAACACGCCTTGCAAGCGGCGTGGGGCTTTTGGCTTGATTTACCGTACCCGCTTCGCGTGGCCACGAGGGGCTGCAGCCGCGGTGCCTGGTACGATACCTGCCCGGTGGAAACACGTCCACCCGGGGTTCGTTCAACCGCCCGAGAGCGGCGACGCCGACCAGCATCTCGGTCAGGAGGGGCCCAGAGACATTGTGAGGGGCAGAGACCAAAAGGGGGTCGTGAGTACAGAAGTGGACACACCTATATAAGATGGCCATCTTAAGCATATAGGGAATTGATTGTGGATTGGGGAATTGTTGATGGTTGTTTGTTGTTGATTGCTCGGGGAATATCCGTGATTGTATCATTGAAATCGTATGTTATCCTTACCCTGGAAATATATCATTGCACATCAGTTTCTCTTGGGTGGAATTCATAGGGATTGCGTTGCGAAAGCGCATATATATAATACTACTTGCTGGCGAAGGTCCTCTCACGGTCCGGGGGTCACCGAGACCAGGTAGTCACCGAGGGGACCACGTAACAATATGCAGAGATGGAGAGATGGAGACACGGAGATATGGAGATATGGATATATGGAGTTATGGAGTTATGGAGAGATGGAGAGATGGAGATATGGCGAGATGGAGATATGGAGATATGGAGATATGCAGAGATGGAGATATGGATATATGGATATATGGAGTTATGGAGTTATGGAGAGATGGAGATATGGAGATATGGAGAGATGGAGATATGCAGAGATGGAGATATGGAGAGATGGAGATATGGAGAGATGGCGAGATGGAGATATGCAGATATGGAGATATGGAGATATGGAGTTATGGAGATATGGAGAGATGGAGAGATGGAGATATGGAGATATGGAGTTATGGAGATATGGAGATATGGAGATATGGTGAGATGGAGATATGCAGAGATGGAGAGATGGAGACACCGAGATATGGAGATATGGATATATGGAGTTATGGAGTTATGGAGAGATGGAGAGATGGAGATATGGCGAGATGGAGATATGGAGATATGGAGATATGCAGAGATGGAGATATGGAGATATGGATATATGGAGTTATGGAGTTATGGAGAGATGGAGAGATGGAGATATGGAGATATGGAGAGATGGAGATATGGAGATATGGAGAGATGGAGAGATGGAGATATGGAGATATGGAGAGATGGAGATATGGAGAGATGGAGATATGGATATATGGAGTTATGGAGTTATGGAGATATGGAGATATGGAGTTATGGAGATATGGAGAGATGGAGAGAGGGAGAGGGCGAGGGAGAGGGAGAGAGGGAGAGGGTCAGATAATAAATAGCCATGAGTGGGCTGACTAACATCTCTTGAAGTTGTAGTTCAGACCTCTACTGATATTTGGGGGAACCCCCCTGGGAGTCCCCTGATCCATTGGGAGTCCTCTGATGCCCTGGGCAGCCACCATGATAAGAAATCCAAAAATCTAAGACTAAGCGATCCGGTGGACCATCGAGTAGAAGCGCTGCATCTGGTTTCAAAGCAATTGGTTGGTAAATAAGGTACGAATAGAGAGCCAAAGTTTCAGGGTGTAACCCCCCCCCCCTTTCGCCTTCCCCTCCCCCCGCCCCCCCCCCCCCCACCCGGGCTCCCATTAACCCGAAATCGAAATATAAAAGCCTGAGCAATTATTCGGGCCATCGAGTAGAAAAATGCAAGTTGTTTTAAAAATGATGCGAATGTCGAATCAGCGAATGTGGGCGCGTTGTTGTAATTGTTATGGTTGGGGGAGGGGGGAAGGAAATATTATTATATATATATTTTACTTCGTGGTCTAGGCTCGTAGAAGCGTTTTGACACAGAACAAATCAGGACAACATAAAGGGAACAGCAGGGGAAGGGGAAATGCCAACAGCAGGGTGGAGGGAGAAAATATACGGAGATGGACAAACAAGGGATGCAGGTAATGATGAGGGATAAGGGAGAACACAAGGGGTGGACAAGATACATAAACAAAAATTTTGGGAGGGGTGTGGGTGGTTTAACAGGTGTAGAAAAGATCATGATTTTGGATGGGGGATGACCTGAGATGGTGGTGAACAGCTGTCCTGAAGACCTGGAGGGAAGAATGAGATTGAAGAGAGTATGGAAGGTGGTTCCACAGGTGGGAAAAAGAGGAATAAATCAGTGGAGGTGAGCAGTGGTTCTGGATTAAAGTAGTTTCAACAGGAGGGGAACAACTTTGGCTTTGATTCCCATGGAGGGAGACTTGAGGGACATGAATACCTATTTTCCAGCGTCTCCGTTTTGTGTGGACTACAAGATTAAGAGCAAAAAATGTTGTCAAATCGTCTAGGACTTGTTTTGTCAAAACTACTATTTCCTGACCGGTCATATACTATTCCTGGAAGGACAATGCATGATCATATATTCCCGGTTTCTGGACTTGATACATTCGGCGGAGATGACTCAATCTCCAATCAGCTTCCTATGTCTGGGTCCAGAGAAAGCTTTTGGGCAATTCCACGGTTACTCACATTACATATATATATATATATATATATATATATATATATATATATATATATATATATATATATATATATATATATATATAATCGTTAGATTAAATAAGACGCGGACGTAGCTTCAGGACGTCGATCTTTAATTGTCGACAAGCTTTCGACCAACAAAGGTTTTCTTCTGAGTCTACAAAAACAGCAGGCATGTATATCAGTCAAGTATGTATGGTGATATGTGTGTGAGATGTGTGATGTGTGTAGAAAATGCATACAGAAGGAAGAGCCACGCCAAAGTTCACTCACCAGCCCCAAGTTCAACGGAAGTGACCGTTTGCGTTACAGTTAGGGTGCACGTGCATATACAAATATAGAGATATACATACATAAACACACAAGCATATATTCATATCCCATTTATATTCATATAATATATTTATATATTTATATAAATGACATATAAAGGTAGAATGAATGAATGAATGAATGATGAATGAATGAATGAATGAATGAATGGGTTACGGTTAACAATTTGATTGGGTTGATGTTGGAACATAGTTTGATTGGGATAGCATAGTTCAACGGACGACATTACATTCAAACTCAAGGTACCGCTATGGGTACCCCTGTTGCACCGGCATACGCTAACATCTTCATGGGAATGATAGAGGCCAAGATCAATGCACAACCTCATCACGGAATCTTGGAAAAATCCTGGGTACGTTATATTGATGACATCCAGTTCATCTGGTCAAAATCCCCCCGTAGTCTCACCCAATTCCAAAATGAATTAAATTTGATTCATCCGACCATCAAGTTCACATTCGACAGCTCACAGTCCGAAGTTCACTTTCTAGACACATCACTCACGCTTCAAAATAACAGACTCGAAACAGAACTATACACCAAACCAACAGACACTCACTCTTACCTTCTCCCTTCTTCATCTCATCCTAAACATACAATTGCAAGCATACCATACAGTCAAGCAATCAGAGTAAGACGCATTTGCTCAACAAAAATGGCAGAAGAAACTTCTCTCTGCCAATTAGAAACACACTTCATTGCAAGAAACTATGACCCTCACTCTGTGAAAGAAGCAATAAACCGAGCAAAACGCATACCGAGAGCAGACCTTCTGACTTACAAACCCAAACCTGCAACTAACCGTGTCCCACTGGTAACCACCTACTCTGCTACCTCATCCCAATTGCCAAGTATTCTGAATAAGGCCCTTCCTCTCCTCCATCAATCAGAAACACTCGGCACCACATTTCCTCAACCTCCACTAACATCATTTCGACGTGGTCGGACACTCAGGGACCTCTTGGTAAAAGCAAAGCACCCACAGCCCCACAACAAAGAAACTAGTATCCCTGGCTTCTATAAATGCGCAGCAAAAAAATGTATTATTCACAAACATTTACTAGAAGGAAACAAATTCTGTAGTTCTAGCACTGGACAAAAATTCCCCATCACCTCCTATATGAACTGCAAATCTACATGGGTCATATACCTAATCACTTGCCAAAAGTGCACCAAACAATATGTGGGAAAAACTGAAAATACACTCTACACACGATTTAATAACACCCGGTCAGAAATCAATAACTTCCACACCAGTCAGGGCAAATCTCTACCTTACACGATACACTTTAATCAACCGGATCACTCTATAAATGACATTCAGATCTCTGCCATTGAATCAATCACAAATCGATCACACACCACGATTCTGAAACGTGAGTCCTTTTGGATACACAAACTTCGGACAAAAGTCCCTCATGGCATAAATTTTGATGACTAAAGCATGTTCCAACATCAACCCAATCAAATTGTTAACCGTAACCCATTCATTCATTCATTCATTCATCAATTCATTCATTCATTCTACCTTTATATGTCATTTATATAAATATATAAATATATTATATGAATATAAATGGGATATGAATATATGCTTGTGTGTTTATGTATGTATATCTCTATATTTGTATATGCACGTGCACCCTAAATGTAACGCAAACGGTCACTTCCGTTGAACTTGGGGCCGGTGAGTGAACTTTGGCGTGGCTCTTCCTTCTGTATGCATTTTATACACACATCACACATCTCACACACATATCACCATACATACTTGACTGATATACATGCCTGCTGTTTTTGTAGACTCAGCGCAAGACCTTTGTTGGTCGAAAGCTTGTCGACAATTAAAGATCGACGTCCTGAAGCTACGTCCGCGTCTTATTTAATCTAACGATTATTTATTCAATACAAATGAGACGCCCTGCTCGTACTTTGGAGTTTCTACTATTTCTTACAGTTATATATATATATATATATATATATATATATATATATATATATATATGCATTAATGTAATGTATTGTAATGTGGAATTGCCTTTTTGACCATATGAACTTTAACTAACTTTTCGAGACCTTGCTATCCTTCAGGCCCAGAAGGAGATATGGAGGCATGCTTCGGATTCTGCATGTCAGCAGAGTGTCTCGTCAAAGCCAATGGTTCTTTGCCCGCACCTTTTCCCTTTGAAAGAGGAATAAGGCGTGGATGTCCCCTGCCTGGTCAACTCCATTCATGGTACATGGATTTATTATCAAAACATCACAGCTTCAAGGCTGAATTGTGAATGATTTACAAGGCAAAAAAGCAAATGGAGACAATAACGCAATCATAGCAGAACGACATATGAATCAAAGTAAAAGAGTATTCATGTCATCATTCAACAGTCTGATAAATATAAGGCATTGCACTTTTTCGGAAGCGTTCAGTTATACATTTCATTTCACAGAATTTATCACGATGACACAGTTGGCTGCGAAGTGATTGTTTTTTTCAGGTTACAGTCTGAAAATCTACTCTGCAAAGAAGATGGAAAGTCTTTACAAAGTTGTTCTCGGTGTTCCTGTTGAGAATTCAGCTGGCAGGTACTCAGGGCATGATGATAGGAGCCAAGATAATCCTGAGTGCGCATTTTTACAATGCTTCAGTCATAGCCATCTGCTGTTATGTTAGGGAGGAATGCCATATCGGACAGCAATACTCAAACATAGGTCTGATGGAAGATGTATACTGTAGAACGTCCACATTCATGAGGGATACGTTCCTGAAAAATGCCGCAAATGTCGAATCTGCAAATCTCGGGAATTGGTAAATGTGAAAAGGGGGATATGGTCCTCGTGGTGGTTTGTGATTCTTAAGGGAAATAAAAAAATTTAAAGGACACGAATGAATAAAGTTTCATTAAAAATGCTTACAAATAAAATAACAACAACAGCAGAAACTGTTTCCAATTTTTATTTTTAAGATATGGGGATGGTGGTGGGGGATGGTTTATGCACAAGTACAGCTGCTTTAAGCATGGGCGACGTGTGGAAGGTGCTTTTAGAAGTGTTATGCACGCAGCTGGTGAGAAATATTTTTTGTGCCCGTGTAAAACAATGAAAATGTGAAGCACAGGGCCAAGGACGTAGAAGGAGGTCAAATTTAATGAACCTCAAATAAGCAGGTTCCGTGCATACACGGGTTTCATGCAAACATGGGTTCTGCGAATATGCGGGTTCCATGCATACATGGGTTCCGTGAATACGCGGGTTCCGCACATAAACAGGTTCCGCGAATATGCGGGCTCCATGCATACACGGGTTCCACGAATATGCGAGTTCCGCAAATACGTGGATTCCGCACATACACGTGTTCCGCAAATACGCGGGTTCAAGAGGCGACCAAGGGTTGGCGTCAGGAAGGGCATCCGGCCATAAAAACATTGCCTCAAACAGGAAACCATGATTGTCATGGGGCCCGCAAGGCTAACCCCCGCTCTAGCGGGGAAAATGGCCTTAAAACGATCATTCATATATTCATGAATACACGGGTTCCATGAATATGCGGGTTCCACGGACACACGGGTTCTGCAAATACGTGGATTCTGCACATACACGTGTTCCACAAATACGCGGGTTCCATGAATACACAGGTTCCATGAATATGCGGGTTCCACGAACACACGGGTTCTGCAAATACGCGGGTTCCACAAATATGCGGGTTGCTCGAATACGCAGGTTCCACAAATACGCGGGTTGCTCGAAAACGCGGGTTCCACAAATACGCGGGTTCCACAAATACGCGGGTTGCTCGAAAACGCGGGTTCCACAAATACGCGGGTTCCACAAATACGCGGGTTGCTCGAAAACGCGGGTTCCACAAATACGCGGGTTCCACAAATACGCGGGTTGCTTGAATACGCGGGTTCCACGAACACACGGGTTCTGCAAATACGCAGGTTCCACAAATATGTGGGTTGCTCGAATACGCAGGTTCCACAAATACGCGGGTTGCTCGAAAACGCGGGTTCTACAAATACGCGGGTTCCACAAATACGCGGGTTGCTCGAAAACGCGGGTTCCACAAATACGCGGGTTCCACAAATACGCGGGTTGCTTGAATACGCGGGTTCCACGAATACGCGGGTTGCTCAAATACGCAGGTTCCACAAATACACGGGTTCCGCGAATACGCGGGTTCCACGAATATGTCGGTTGCATGCAAATGCAAACCTTTTCTCTGTTTGATGTGGCGAAGGTTAAGCAGCATTTTCTTGCCGCACAACAATTTTCCTTTAATTTATCTGCTTGCGCAGATGATGTTTTCATGTTTGTGGGAAATACAACAGATATGCAAACAGTTTACTACTTTCAGCAGAACAACTCGGAAGCATCGTCTGCTACAATCCATTGTTGGAAAAGCTTTGGACTCCTGGTTGGACCCGTGCAGATTGAGGAATTCCCCACGCTGTTTCAGCCAATAGCATGGAGGAGACATAAGCTTAAACATTTGGGGGTCTATTTGTCCATCTCTCGTAAGTGCACATTACATAACAACTGCAGCACCCCAGAGGACAAACTACTGGCTGAGCTGAGAGACTGTAATGAGCCACTGAAGGTCCTCTCTTTGCAAGGGAAAACACTTTTCATTAAGCAGTTCATCATTCCAAAGCTAGGCTGGCATAATGGCCTAGCGGTATGAACACTCGCCTTGGGTTCGAATCTCCGCCCGACCGGAGATTCCCGGTGTTTCCGTCATCCCGGTGTTTCAAAGGCAGGTCAATTCATTAATGTGTGGGTCGTCACTCGGATCGATGATAAACTGGGCGTTCTCTCTGTTGGCATTTAGTTGGTGGATATTGGAGATCCCACAGTGTCCTTTACGAAGAGTCGGCAAACTTTGCACCATCAACAAATGACAAATTCCTGCAAAAACCTGCAGAGGGCATCGAATCAGTGGCACAGCTGCACCCACAGCCAATGATGCTACCCTGCAGCCTTGTGCTGCATACAAATGAAGAATATTCCAAAGCTGTTATTCAAAATTCCTTGCATAAGTATTGTCGCGCAACTCCGATTAACACCAGAGTTGCGGATTGGCGATCACGAAGGCTTTAACTCCGAGGCGGAAACTCAATGGCGGATTCCAAAACCTAAAGCCCCTAAGCGCGCGGAATGGAGGGAAGCGACGAGAGTCCCTGCAGCCTTAACTGTGAAAATCAACCACCCGGTAAACTGCGTTCAGATATTTGTACAAAAATAATGCAAGGGTTTATTGGGAAAAGCAAAAACAGGAAAAAGCACGCGCCGGTAATAAAATATCCTACTTCGGGATCCCGTACACCAGATATCAAATACAAACAGGGGAGATATGAATTAATAAAAAGAACACGTTATGTCAAATTGTGAAATGTGGTGTGAGCTTATCTGTCCGTCGCCCTGTCTTGTTTGCCGTCCACCACGGCTCCGTTCAGCCCCGATGTACCCACGAGGCCTCACTCCAAGCTCCGATCCTCTCGCCGCCCACGAGGTCCATGCACCAAGCTCCAAAGCACCCAACGCAGGCCAGCGGCTTCACACGAGGTCGATCCCCACACGAAGCACAAAAAGACAGGAACGGAGAGAACGCAGGTGTGTCTGCATGTCTCGTCCTTCCAACTCGCTTCTCAACTGCTCACTGCCAACTGCGTACTGCAAAACCAACTCTTGACCACAAATCCAACTGCTCTCGACTCAGGAATGTCACTCTCTACTGAACTGCCAGGGGCCAGGAGTGAACTCGTCTCAACTCAACATCAACTCGTGACTCGAACTCACTCGTGCGCACCTCGTCTCTCAACTCTCCTCGTGCTCGACTCAGGAATATAACTATCTACTCGTCTCTCAACTCCGAAAATGGCGTCCGGCCCCCGTTAATATCCCTGGCCGGTGACGTCAGCATTGGCGCACTGTCCTGCCAATCAGAGCCTCCACCGACTCACCAGGTTGTCCAGGGGCACGCCCACTGCGCCACTCTCACTCCCGTCCCCTATTCCTTGGTCACAGCACGTGCTATGCGAGGCGGGTAGGCCGCTCGGAGGTGCAAATGGTGGCGGCCGTGTGGCGGTGTTCTGGCCTGATTTCTTCCTAAGTCATGTCAGGGGGGAAGGGCGTCATTTAGTGTTGTACTAAAGGTCCTAACCAAGTGTCTATGTGGTCTGCAGTGCCATAAGGGACAAAGGTTTGATTACCAGGTGAGACATACAAGGGCTCTACTCATTAACCCCTACACTACCTATCACTCGAATCTCCTGGTAGATTCACAGTTATACACCTTAACCGACAAAATGCCTACACATGGACTTATTACAGGTAGTGTTCCTTACCGCGACACACGAAGCATGGTACCTACTCAGATCTACTCTGCTCTACATATATCACGACCCAAATTCGTAACAGTATTCTAGATGACTTTCTGGCTAAATTGTAAAGGAAATTGTTGTAGTGCTTTTGCAATGGTATGCATTGGATCCCCTTGGGAATTCTCAGCATGCATCTTGCTGATGGCAGACAAGGTTACCCCTGCCTTTGTGGCCACATGTATATTTTTAGGTGACAGACTATTCAGTGTTAGCTTTAGGCAAACCCGATGCTGCAATAGTGAACACTAGCATCACATTCCTTCAGCAAATTTCTTAGTCCAGGGTACGAAAAGCACATGTATTCTTCAACACCAATCAAAGCCTTGCTAGTGATAAATTGCCTTCCTTTCATAGGGAAATGCTGAAGGCTTGGCATGAGAAGAGCAAATGGTCCTTACCTGATAGACCAGCCACTTTTTATCAACCCTCTTCAAGATGTCTCAACATTAGGTTCCCCTTCTATAAAGGAAAAACCCACGTTGAAAGGTATATTTCCCCTCCATCCCTTCCTCACTTCAAATGGGACCACAGCCAACTCCGCACGTCAGAAGGCCGAATGCCTCAATTCTGTGTTTGCTTCCAAATCTAGTGTCCCCAATCCCCTGCTTTCTATACCAACCATACCCAGACAAACCAACTGCAAACTCAATATCCACTATGTGCCGATTGGAGCAGAAGAAGAGCAGCAGACATTTGCAGGGAAGTTTGTCAAAACCAAGTCTAGAAGAGAAAATGCTCCGTTGTCTGAGATCCGGGTCGGGAAATTGACAGATTGTGTCAGTCCCAATGAGGCACAGAAGTCCTTTGCTGAGATGCCATGGTTGGTGAGAGAGGTACCCAAACCTAGCCGGGCTGGCATGATGACAGTTGAAGTCGCCACATATGAGGAAGAGAGAGTTTGGATGAGTGGATAGAAGTTGGTCCACACCTGAGAAGGAGGAGAGTTTGCTGGCAACCCTCAACTGAATCTGCAACTGGACCCAAAGGTGCCATGCCAACTCACTATCTTTGCACTTTTCCCACTATCATTTGCCCTCGGTCATCTTCCATCTGATTGAAAAGCAGCCAACATCACTGCATCACAAAGACAAGGTGAAAAAAGCGATAAGCTTAACGACAGACGTATCAGTTTGCTTCCAATCATTAGCAAGGTCATGGATTCCATCATCCCAGGTGACAGCCTCAAAGCTGAATTGTGAATGATTTACAAGGTAAAAGCAACTGGAGATAATTATACAATCGTAGCAGAACAACATATGAATCAAACTAATAAAGCATTCATGTCATCAATCATTCAACAGTTTCATAATATAGGAAATGTAGCGTTCAGTTCTACATTGTCATGTTCTACATGCTGATTGGTTAAGAAGGGTATAACAATATTTTCTCCTTCCTTTTCTCTAATGACCTCATCTCAGATCATCAATTCAGATTCAGAAAAGGGCACTTTACCTTGGACATGCTGCTTCTGCTCTCCCACCAATTGATGGAAGCCCTCAATGTCAGACATGAGATCAGGCCTGTCATGCTGGATATATCTCGAGCTTTCAATGCGGTTGGGCATCCTGCCTTGCTCTCCAAACTCTTCATCTCTTACATCCAAGGCCAACTGCACTCTTGGGTTACTGACCTCCTCTAATCTCATAGCCAACTGTGTGGCTCAATGGAAACTTTTCATGGGGTACCCCAAAGCAGTGTTCTAGGCCTCATCCTAATCCTAATCTTCATCAACGATCTCTCTTACCCTCTGTAAACTTCTCTTTTTCTATTTTCCGATGACTTCGTCCTTTGCCGTGACATCCCTTATCCTACAGACAGACGGGCTGCAGCCTCTTCCATCTCTTCAGACCTTGATAAAAAAATCACAAACTTGTGAAACAATTGGAATATGTCTGTCATCCTGACAAATCTCACTCTCTCTCTGAAAGAACGATCTAGCAAACCCTCCCATTTACTCTGTTGATTAATCGTCTTGAAGAAGCAAAGTCACTCAAACTCTTCGGTCTCACTATCAGCCATGTTCTTTCTTGGGCAAACCAAATTTTAATAGTTCGCCTCCAAAGCCAGCGGCCGACTGGGCACCTCCATCGTGCAAAGTGTCTTGTTTTTACTAACTATACACAAAGAATTAAGTTAAGCACCCCTACACAACGAATTAAGGTAAGCACCCCCTAATATATATTCTTTGTGTATATGTATACATTGGCATATATTCTAAGGTATGTGAGATCAAATAATGATTGGTATGACATTAGCAATTATCCATTGATGAAATTGAGTGATCAAAGTGAAAAAAAAGTGATTGGTTGAGTCAGTGATCCGATCACGTGGGTCCTACACACGTTATTGACGCAAAGATCGCTAGAGGTCTTCTCAGAACAATGACTGTACGTTAGAAAACATAAACGTCATCCACACTGTCCGTGATGGACCTATAGCTCCATACTTAAATTGAGGTGAAAATATGCCTAAAATTCCCAAAAAATTTCACCTTAAATTATTCAGAATAAAATATTGAAAACGGCATGATTGTTATGTTTTTATGTGACCATAATATCACTTCTCCAGAAAATATAGCAATATCATGGGTATATTACACTGTTTTGACGACAACAAACTTGTAATGTGCGAGGTTGTAAAAAAACGGGGGGGGTGCTTAACTTAATTCTTTGTGTATATATATGATTACAGAAAACCCTCGCTATTCGCGGGTTTCCCACTCGTGATGTTGATTATTCTCCGGGACTTTTCTGTCATACTATTCACAATTCATGGGCCACGACCCTCGGCTATTCGCAGTTGCATAGCCATGGAAGTAGTGCATGGCGGTGGTCGTGCTGCGCTACGCCCCTCCCTGCGATTGTCCTCCGTACCGCAAACGTCTCGCTGCACTCGGCTACTCGAGCCAGTGCCAGATTCACCTTTTGTAGGCCCCAAACATTTTGTAGGCCCTAAACAAATTTGTGGGCCCTCATTTGGGGAACGATTGTAAAAGACAGGAGTTCCACACAGAAGTTGTCTTTAACAGCACACAGCTGCACAGGAATGTTTTTCTGTGTTCAGCAAAAGCATTTCATTAGAAACAGCATGTTCATCGTCAGAGCCATCAGTGTAGGCTGGATCCACTGGAGTATCAATTACACACTCATTACCGTTATCACCGGGAGTTGAAGGAGCAGTTCGCCAGTTACTTCATCAACAGTCAAAATCAAAGAGCATTGTTATTGAAGTAACTGCTTATACGAGGAAGTTTTGCTTTATTCTCATTCACTTTTGCGTAACACCTGCGTATCTGAATATCGCTTTAGTGTTTTTTTGATCATTTTTCTCCTCTAAATGAACTATCCCGCTCGGCCTCTCACCCACATCTGAAACAGTGTGCACACTGGAAAGTACGTCACTTACACCGCAGTGACGTCACGTGCCAGTAAATGCCTGCGGTGTGGAAACAAAATGCAAACTACAACAATACGATAACCTTAGCCTTAAAATATATTTACACCTTTCGAATCGTTTGTTTAAATAAATAAAAAAATCAGAAATTTTGGTCGTTATGGGCCCCTTCTGAGTGTGAGTCCTGCACCGAACCCTGTTTTTCCCCTAGTTTTAGTATCCACGGTTTTGCTATTCTCAGCATATTCCAAGAATGTAACCCTGATGTAAACCCGATGTAGACCCCGATGTAAAAGCTTGTAACCCCGACCCCGATGTGAGGGTTCACGGTATTATTACTATTGCACATACTTTATTTCGTTTTCTATTTTTCTACCTCTTCCGCTGTCTTGGTGATGCTCTCTCTTTGGAATGCTCCGCTTTGTTCAGTGCATTTCCGACCATGTGTTTCGGAAAGTGGAGCGACACTAAACAGAAAACTTAGGCCTACCCAATCTTTCTTGCATCCTGAGTGCAAAACTCTGCAGCCACTGTCTCATTCTAACAAAAGAACAACTACAACTACTACAACTACTACTACAACTACAACTACTACAACTACTACTACTACTACGACTACAACTACTACGACTACTACCACAAAATGGTCTCAATTATTCCCAGGTTCTTGTGGGGTCAACGGGAAACCGTTTTTGTCCCAAGTCTTTAAGCAACGAGCTGGCTGGCCTTTCAGGACCTTGGAGTGAAGGCAATTTGGATAGGACTTTGTGGATTGTTCAGTTTTCAAGGAATAACTTGCCACCCTTAGCAAAATGTCCCAATGAATCTTTAACGTCTGCCAACAACCACAGCTACTCACAGTTGGGTACTCCAGCTTAAAAGTCGACAGAGAATCTTTTTTTTTGATGTAATGATATGGATTTTAAGTAATAAACAAAGAACTGAACATGATTTTTCATTCTAATTGTTGTTTGAGGTGTTATAGTTAAACATAGGGGCAATACACCTAGTGCTCACCTGGTAGAATAAACAGTACACTGCACTGACTAAGGGTATTTTAAACCAATTTCAATGGTTGCTAGAAGACAGGGCCGCAGGTAGAAGCATACCAACATAAATCATAAGACTTTAAACAAACAAAGAAAAAAACACCTATTTTGGGGGGCAACTCCCCTTCTCCCAACCCCATATACCTCCTAAGACCACAATCTTTCGAATGCCTTGAACAAACATTGGTACATCATGGGTGATTAAGGTTGTGGTGAAGTTTCATCGAAATTGCGTGTGTAGTTTCTGAGAAGAAAACAAAACCTATTTTGGGGGGCAACTCCCCCACCACCCTGTAGACCCATAAAGGTGCACATTTTTTTTAATGCCGTGAACAATCTTCGGTACATCACAGGTGATGAAGGTTGTGGTCAAGTTTAATCAAAATATTGTGTGTAGTTTATGAGGAAAAGCAAATTCCTATTTGGGGGGGGGTGGGGGGTGGGGGGGTCAAACCTGGATCCACTTTGACCCCCGGTAGACCCCCTTAGATCCCGATTTTTTAAATGCCGTGAACAAACTTTAATCACAACACAACAAATATAATTTTTGCCAAATTTGGTCGCAATCCCATCAGCGGTTTCGGAGAAGAAGTCTCAAGTGTTTACGGACGGACAACGCGCCATGGCATAAGCACCCCTGAACTTCGTTCCAGGTGAGCTAAAAAAGCAAACCAGTCGGGTTCCACCACTAAAAATAGCGATGGTCATGACGTCATCTGAGTGACGTAATCAAAGGCAAAGTTGTCTCAGCATGCAATGGATACTGGCCGCAGAAATCGCTTCAGACTCGTCAGAAAGTCAATTTGGCGAAGATTTTTCTGATCAAGAATCCTCTGAAAGTCAAAATCATTATAAAAACAACCCGCAGCAAAACTATCCTCGAGATGACACAGCAGGTCACGTGGGTAATCAAATCATCGTTTTTCGTGGAGCAGGCCAATGGAGCATAAAAAGATACCAAAAAAACATGAACATCCTTCTAAGATATTTATTCCAAAAAAGAGAAACGATTCCGTGGTAAGCAATATCTGTGAATTAAAGCAAACATGATTCTCTGTGTCCGTGGCCCATTTATAGCTCTTCCTCTACACACCGACCGCTCTGCACATGGAACACCAGGGTGGCAGTTTATATCTGGCTCTTCATTCACAAATAACAACTTCCCTCAATATGTCATTTCAATGAGCTACGTGTTAAAAATAATAATAAAAAGTCGTTTTGAAATACTCTGATAAACCAGAAAATAATCTCTTGCCATTATTAGTTTATAACTGTCACTGGAAATACCTTTGAGCTTTTTCTGTCATGGTAAAGAAAATTTACAGTGGTAAGGTGAAAGGGCACACCTCATGAAGTGAAAGAGGCGGTGATTCTCCACTTGGCCTTGTCAACTTTGCTATAGCATGAGCAGGCACAGTAAAACGGGGGGAAATGTTTTAGAATATTAAAACTAATGCACAATGTCTAATTACTAAAATAAAAATAATTGATGGTTAAAAAAATAAATAAACTCAAGGTTGACAAAGCTATGCTAACAACTGTGGGAAGCAAAGTAAAGCTGTTTCTGGCATTACCCCTTCTGTTTCTGGCATTACCCCTTCTGTTTCTGGCATTACCCCTTCTGTTTCTGGCATTACCTCTTGTTTCTGGCATTACCCCTTCTGTTTCTGGCATTATCCCTCCTGTTTCTGGCATTACCCCTTCTGTTTCTGGCATTACCCCTTCTGTTTCTGGCATTACCCCTTCTGTTTCTGGCATTACCCCTTCTGTTTCTGGCATTACCCCTTCTGTTTCTGGCATTACCTCTTGTTTCTGGCATTACCCCTTCTGTTTCTGGCATTACCCCTCCTGTTTCTGACATTACCCCTCCTGTTTCTGGCATTACCCCTTCTGTTTCTGGCATTACCCCTTCTGTTTCTGGCATTACCCCTTCTGTTTCTGGCATTACCCCTTCTGTTTCTGGCATTACCCCTTCTGTTTCTGGCATTACCCCTTCTGTTTCTGGCATTACCTCTTCTGTTTCTGGAATTACCCCTTCTTTTCTGGTATTACCGCTTCTGCTTCTGGCATTACCGCTTCTGTTTCTGGCATTACCCCTTCTGTTTCTGGCATTACCCCTTCTGTTTCTGGCATTACCCCTTCTGTTTCTGGCATTACCCCTTCTGTTTCTGGCATTACCCCTTCTGTTTCTGGCAATACCCCTTCTGTTTCTGGCATTATCCCTCCTGTTTCTGGCATTACCCCCTTCTGTTTCTGGCATTACCCCCTTCTGTTTCTGGCATTACCTCTTCTGTTTCTGGCATTACCCCTTCTGTTTCTGGCATTATCCCTCCTGTTTCTGGCATTACCCCTTCTGTTTCTGGCATTACCCCTTCTGTTTCTGGCATTAGCCCTTCTGTTTCTGGCATTACCCCTTCTGTTTCTGGCATTACCCCTTCTGTTCCTGGCATTACCCCTTCTGTTTCTGGCATTACCCCTTCTGTTTCTGGCATTAACCCTTCTGTTTCTGGCATTACCCCTTCTGTTTCTGGCATTGCCCCTTCTGTTTCTGGCATTTGCCCCTTCTGTTTCTGGCATTATCCCTCCTGTTTCTGGCATTACCCCCTTCTGTTTCTGGCATTTCCCCCTTCTGTTTCTGGCAATACCCCCTTCTGTTTCTGGCATTATCCCTCCTGTTTCTGGCATTACCCCCTTCTGTTTCTGGCATTTCCCCCTTCTGTTTCTGGCAATACCCCCTTCTGTTTCTGGCATTATCCCTCCTGTTTCTGGCATTACCCCCTTCTGTTTATGGCATTTCCCCCTTCTGTTTCTGGCAATACCCCCTTCTGTTTCTGGCATTATCCCTCCTGTTTCTGGCATTACCCCCTTCTGTTTCTGGCATTACCCCCTTCTGTTTCTGGCATTACCTCTTCTGTTTCTGGCATTACCCCTTCTGTTTCTGGCATTATCCCTCCTGTTTCTGGCATTACCCCTTCTGTTTCTGGCATTACCCCTTCTGTTTCTGGCATTAGCCCTTCTGTTTCTGGCATTAACCCTTCTGTTTCTGGCATTACCCCTTCTGTTTCTGGCATTGCCCCTTCTGTTTCTGGCATTTGCCCCTTCTGTTTCTGGCATTATCCCTCCTGTTTCTGGCATTACCCCCTTCTGTTTCTGGCATTACACCCTTCTGTTTCTGGTATTACCCCTTCTGTTTCTGGCATTACCCCTTCTGTTGCTGGCATTACCCCTTCTGTTGCTGGCATTACCCCTTCTGTTTCTGGCATTACCCGCTTCTGTTTCTGGAATTATCCCTCCTGTTTCTGGCATTACCCCTTCTGTTTCTGGCATTACCCCTTCTGTTTCTGGCATTACCCCTTCTTTTCTGGTATTACCGCTTCTGTTTCTGGCATTACCCCCTTCTATTTCTGGCATTACCCCTTCTGTTTCTGGCATTATCCCTTCTGTTTCTGGCATTACCCCTTCTGTTTCTGGCATTACCCCTTCTGTTTCTGGCATTACCCCTTCTGTTTCTGGCATTACCCCTTCTGTTTCTGGCATTACCCCTTCTGTTTCTGGCATTACCCCTTCTGTTTCTGGCATTACCCCTTCTGTTTCTGGCATTACCTCTTCTGTTTCTGGCATTACCCCTTCTGTTTCTGGCATTATCCCTTCTGTTTCTGGCATTACCGCTTCTGTTTCTGGCATTATCCCTCCTGTTTCTGGCATTACCCCTTCTGTTTCTGGCATTACCCCTTCTGTTTCTGGCATTACCCCTTCTGTTTCTGGCATTACCCCTTCTGTTTCTGGCATTACCCCTTCTGTTTCTGGCATTACCTCTTGTTTCTGGCATTACCCCTTCTGTTTCTGGCATTATCCCTCCTGTTTCTGGCATTACCCCTTCTGTTTCTGGCATTACCCCTTCTGTTTCTGGCATTACCCCTTCTGTTTCTGGCATTACCCCTTCTGTTTCTGGCATTACCCCTTCTGTTTCTGGCATTACCTCTTGTTTCTGGCATTACCCCTTCTGTTTCTGGCATTACCCCTCCTGTTTCTGACATTACCCCTCCTGTTTCTGGCATTACCCCTTCTGTTTCTGGCATTACCCCTTCTGTTTCTGGCATTACCCCTTCTGTTTCTGGCATTACCCCTTCTGTTTCTGGCATTACCCCTTCTGTTTCTGGCATTACCCCTTCTGTTTCTGGCATTACCCCTTCTGTTTCTGGCATTACCCCTTCTGTTTCTGGCATTACCTCTTCTGTTTCTGGAATTACCCCTTCTGTTTCTGGCATTACCCCTTCTTTTCTGGTATTGCCGCTTCTGCTTCTGGCATTACCGCTTCTGTTTCTGACATTACCCCTTCTGTTTCTGGCATTACCCCTTCTGTTTCTGGCATTACCCCTTCTGTTTCTGGCATTACCCCTTCTGTTTCTGGCAATACCCCTTCTGTTTCTGGCAATACCCCCTTCTGTTTCTGGCATTATCCCTCCTGTTTCTGGCATTACCCCCTTCTGTTTCTGGCATTACCCCCTTCTGTTTCTGGCATTACCTCTTCTGTTTCTGGCATTACCCCTTCTGTTTCTGGCATTATCCCTCCTGTTTCTGGCATTACCCCTTCTGTTTCTGGCATTACCCCTTCTGTTTCTGGCATTACCCCTTCTGTTTCTGGCATTACCCCTTCTGTTTCTGGCATTACCCCTTCTGTTCCTGGCATTACCCCTTCTGTTTCTGGCATTACCCCTTCTGTTTCTGGCATTAACCCTTCTGTTTCTGGCATTACCCCTTCTGTTTCTGGCATTACCCCTTCTGTTTCTGGCATTACCCCCTTCTGTTTCTGGCATTATCCCTCCTGTTTCTGGCATTACCCCCTTCTGTTTCTGGCATTACACCCTTCTGTTTCTGGTATTACCCCTTCTGTTTCTGGCATTACCCCTTCTGTTGCTGGCATTACCCCTTCTGTTGCTGGCATTACCCCTTCTGTTTCTGGCATTACCCGCTTCTGTTTCTGGAATTATCCCTCCTGTTTCTGGCATTACCCCTTCTGTTTCTGGCATTACCCCTTCTGTTTCTGGCATTACCCCTTCTTTTCTGGTATTACCGCTTCTGTTTCTGGCATTACCCCCTTCTGTTTCTGGCATTACCCCTTCTGTTTCTGGCATTTATACAAAATAAATGAATTATTATTATTATTATCCCTCCTGTTTCTGGCATTATCCCTTCTGTTTCTGGCATTACCCCTTCTTTTCTGGCATGACCGCTTCTGTTTCTGGCATTACCGCTTCTGTTTCCGGCATTACCCCTTCTGTTTCTGGCATTACCCCTTCTGTTTCTGGCATTACCCCTTCTTTTTTGGCATTACCCCCTTCTGTTTCTGGCATTACCCCTTCTGTTTCTGGCATTACCCCTTCTGTTTCTGGCATTACCCCTTCTGTTTCTGGCATTAGCCCCCTTCTGTTTCTGGCATTACCCCTTCTGTTTCTGGCATTACCCCTTCTGTTTCTGGCATTACCCCTTCTGTTTCTGGCATTAGCCCCCTTCTGTTTCTGGCATTACCCCTTCTGTTTCTGGCATTACCCCTTTTGTTTCTGGCATTTCCCCCTTCTGTTTCTGGCATTTCCCCCTTCTGTTTCTGGCATTATCCCTTCTGTTTCTGGCATTACCCCTTCTGTTTCTGGCATTACCCCCTTCTGTTTCTGGCATTACCCCTTCTGTTTCTGGCATTACCCTTCTGTTTCTGGCATAATCCCTTCATCGGAGCAAGAGAGCTTTTCCAAACAGACACGAGTCTTGACAATTCTAGTATCCCTCCGAATAGAACGTAGCTACACATTGGTTCAAACTTCAAATATTACAAAACATCACCAATCTGTTCCCAACATGTTCATTTTTTTTTTTAAATTCCTTGGCTCCGGCATCGGTCAATAATTATCCAGGCTTGGGATCCCCTTAATGGCCTCCAAAGGTACCGTGAAATAATTATCGACATCGATTGAATATCTCTTGATATTTCTATTTGGATGTAATGAAAAACCACAGGAGCTTCTTCCAATAGCAGACCTCGCTTGGGAGTAGCCCCACCGGGACAAGTGATGAAGCAGATCAGATCATATCCTCATGCTCAACAAGGCCTGATGCCTTTTCCACTTAAAATACAGGGTGATAGTCAATTGGTCTTCTTCATTACATTGTCTGGTCTTTCAGTCTCCCTCTCTCTTACACTTGATAACTTGCCTTATCAGTGATTGATCATCCTTTTCCCAAATGTCGTGAATTCACCTCTGTATGCCGAAGTGTGGTGAGTCAGGTGTGAGAGATTGAGGTGTGAGAGATTGGGTGTGAGCATCGATTTTTTCCCCTTTACAGCAAGATCTGTGTCCTCTGCAGTATGATACACCCACAAGGATCGTGTGAGCAAAACAATTGCCTGAACGAAGCAATATCTTTTGAATTGCCAAGCAAATCGCTGCTGGCCAAGCTCATGTGACAGCATTTTAGGACATAGACACTCACCTAAGGTTAATTCCTGCACCTCTAACCTCACCTTTGCCGTATTACTGCAGGTGATTGATGTAAAATGCTGTTTCCTCATCATTCAGATAAGACCATTTCTCGGCTTGACGTATGTAGTCACAAGTCATTTAATGATTGCCAGGCAAAGCAATTCACGTAAATGTCCCATGAGGAGTTTTGGGAACACAATGGTCTGAAGAGGCCTACTATTCAGGGACAGTTACAATTACCAGCTCGTTATGCCACAAACCTAAATCAGTGACATTGCACTTATAGTGTCTGCTCTGATCCTGTTCGGTCAAAGGTTCGATTCTTATCTTGTCTGAATCCTTCCTTGCTTGATGCTTAGCATTTAGAGGATAGAGTAGAGACAAATCCCATGGGTTTACAACCAGTTTGGTGGGAGAGGAGAGGGATGACAAGAGATTTCTCCTTAATTGATCCCATAACTGCAAAGACGAAAGAAACTGTCACATATGGTGTCGCGGTTACCCAGTGCTCTGTGAAGTGATTGTACCTGCCCCCCAAAGGTCACTGACTGTTTTAATTTTTGTACACCGCACCTTTCCTATGGCATCTCCAGGCATTACAAATCGTCATTGCTGGGCACCGAAGGGGGCTCGGCAGTGACGCACGCTGAAAGGGAGTACTCAGTTTTCACTCTGGTTGTTTGTTTTCTTTCTTGTTTGTTTTCTTTCTTGTTTGTTGTACACCGCACCTTTCCTATGGCATCTCCAGGCATTGCAAATCGTCATTGCTGGGCACCGAAGGGGGCTCGGCAGTGACGCACGCTGAAAGGGAGTACTCAGTTTTCACTCTGTTTGTTTGTTTTCTTGCTTTCTTGTTTGTTTGTCCGGGCGATATCTCAGCCATCCTTTGAGCTAGGAAGCTGAAATTTTGGCACAATAGTGAGCAAGTCCTTTGTCAAAAACGTTATTTTTTGTTTTTTGATTAATCAATAAATTGAGGAGTTATTTAATTATTAGCGATTAATTAAGTACTTATTTAATTAATCAAATTTCCTTTCTCTTCTGACCATTAACTCAGGCACCTTTTGAGTTAGGAAGCTGATATTTGGACATGCCAATGACCAGGTGATTTGGCTGCAAAGGCTATTTTTGATTTATTAATTAATCAATTAATCGATTAATTATTTAATTATTCGATTAATGACTTTTTTTTTTCTTTTTTTTTAAGTTACAGATTCTGATGGTGGTGTTTTATGTGTTCGTGTTTTATGTGTTTTTTTTAACGTGTTTTATGTGTTTTATGTGGAAATGGTGGTGGTTAATGTGTTCTCTGACCGAATTGATTAATAATTTAATTTTTTTATGATTATTATTTATTTATTTTCATTATTAATCATTTATTTATTTTCTTTCTCATTTGGCCAATATCTCAGGCACCTTTTGAGCTCGGAAGCTAATATTTGGACATGAGTGACCAAGTGATGTGGCTATTGTTACGTGGTCCTCCCGGTAACTACCTGGTCTCGGTGACCCCCGGACCGTGGGAGGAACCCCGCCAGAAAGATATATGATTTATACGCTTTCGTAACGCAATCAAGATGAATTCCAGTCCATAAGAAACCCCACACCAAGGATTTCGAGTAATCAATAATATATTCCCCCAAGGAATCAACAATCAACAACCATCAACAATCCACAATCAACAATCAATCCCCGAGATGATTAAGATGGCCATCTTATATATGTGTGTCCCCTTTCCCCACTCCCGACCCCTTGGGTACTCACGACCCCTTTGGTCTCTGTCCCTCACAATGTCTCTGGGCCCCTCCTGAACAAGATTATGGTCGGCTTCGCCGCACACGGGCGGTTGAACGAACCCCGGGCGGACGTGCTTCCACCGGGCACGTACTGTACCGGGAACCACGGCTGCAGCGCACACCTCCTGGCCAAGCAAAGCGGGCAAAGCAAGCGCCGCTTGCAACGCGCGCGAGGCCCCAAAGTGCGACCCATACGCGTCCTTGTAGACGGTGCGGCGAACTGTGCCGGACGCTGGGTCTGTGTACGGCCCCACGGCAACTTGACGTGTCAAAAGGGTAGTTACACGTCCCGGTAACTCCTCTCGCCAGACGGGCTTGGGAACGCAGCTTTTCCACGCTGCTCAATATCGATCCCAACTCTCGTCGGAGCTGGGCGAGGAGGAAGAAGAATCGTCGCTTCTCCCGGACCTCGTGTCTTTTCTTCTTCCGTTTCCGGTCTCCTTTTTCCCAGAAGGGCTCCTGACCCTTTACTCACAACAACCCTTAATCGACTACACATTGATAAGCAAAGAACTGAATAGTAATTCACATACATTCACATAAATATGTAACACTATCAAGGATATTTTTGATTTATTGATTAATCAAATTAATCGATTAATTATTTAATTATTCGATTAATTACTAAAAAAAAATAAAAAAAATTCAGTCACACATTCTGATGAAATGGTGGTGGTTTATGTGTTCTGTGACCGAATTGATTAATAATTTAATTTTTTAATGATTATTATTTATTTATTTTCATTATTAGTCATTTATTTATTTTCTTTCTCATTTCGCCAATATCTCAGGCACCTTTTGAGCTGGGAAGCTAATATTTGGACATGACAGTGACCAAGTGATGTGGCTATCAAGGATATTTTTGATTTATTGATTAATAATTTAATCGATTAATTATTTATTGGTGAATCAATTCATTACTTAATTTTTTATTAATGACTTATTTAATTAAATTTCTAAAAGATACATCTTCAGATGAAGCACTAGTGGTTTAGTTATGCTATTAGCCAATTGATTAAGAAAATAATTTGTGATAATCTTTTATTGATTTTAATTATACAATTAATCAATGAATTAGCATACACCTCTCCCTCCCAAAGCAGCCTCTATGAGCTGCACTGCGGTATTGCCGGGTGCCGGAGGCGCCCCGGCAATGCCGCGCTGTAGGATATTTAATTATTTGGCAAGGGGGCGGTGTACTTTGAATGTATGTGTACCTGTTTCTTTTTGTTTGTATACTAATTTGAGGCTCGTGTACAGTGCATATAGAAAGTCCACACCCCTTTCAAATTTTTCACCTTTTGTTACCTTGTATCCTGGAATTAAATTGCATTAAATCAGACTTCTTCCATCTTCACTTACACAACGTAATCCACAACTTCCAAGTGAAAAACAAATTCTACACATTTCAGAAAATTAATTTAAAATACAAAACAAAACTGGCATATCTTGGTTTGTTAAGTGTCACCCCCACCCTCCCCGAGTTAATACTTTATGGAGCACATTTGGCAGCAATTACAGGTGTAGGTATGTTGGGATAGGACTCTACCAACTTTACACACACCTTGATTGGGCAATATTTGCCCATTCTTCTGTACAAAAATGTTCAAGCTCAGTCAGGTTGTGTGGGGAGTGTTGATGGACAACAATCTTCAACTTATGCCACTGATTTTCCCTCAGATTTAGGTCAGGACTCTGACTAGGCCACTCAAGGACATTTATCTTTTTGTTCCTTAGCCACTCCAGTGTAACTTTGGCTGTGTGCTTCGGGTCGTTGTCATGCTGAAAGGTGAACTTCCGTCCCAATTTCAGCTTTCTTGCAGAGGGCAGCAGGTTTTCCTCTAGGATTTCTCTGTATTTTGCTCCATCCTTTTCCCTTCTATGTGTCAAGACAAGTGCCCCAGGCCCTGCTGATGAGAAACATCCCCATAGCGTGATGCTGCTACCACCGTGCTTCACAGTAGGGATGGTGTTCTTTGGGTGATGTGCTGTGTTGAATTTGCATTTAGGTGATGTTTTGCATTTAGGCCAAAAAGTTCCATCTTGGTTTCATCAGACCACAAAGCTTTTTGCCACATGGCTTCAGAATCATCGGCATGATATATGTCAAAGGAGACATCTCTGATTTCCTGTTTGGAGTTGAAGACCTCCATCCATTGTTGAGACAGAAGAAGCAGTATGTTCAGAGTAGTGCCTTCTCAGAGTAGATCGTAGGTATGAATCCAAATTGATGATCTGAGATCAAACCATTGGAGAAGAGGAAGCATTTAATTTTTTGTATACAAAGTCGAGGCTCGTGTAAGAACTAACACATTAAACACAAAACATAAACAGACACATAACAACACAATAAAGGGACTGGGAGACAAGAGGTGGAGAGAGAGGGAAGTACAAAAGCACAACAACAGTAGAGAACAGGGACGTCGGTAGATCTGTGGAAGGGAGAGGGCTTTGGGGAAAGGGGTACATGGTATAAAACAAATTAACACCACTAGAAATTTCAGGAAAGAAGTCAGAGATTGAAAGAGGTGGAAGCAGCAATGATGGATATCAGAAGCAATGATGGATTCCATGACCTTGCTGATTATTGGGAGCAGGTTGATTGGTCTGTAGTTGCAAGGATCTGTTTTTGCACCTTTTTGTGTAAAGCAGTGATGTTGGCTGATTTCCCAGCTGATGGCAGATGGCCTTGAGCAAAAGAGAGGGTGAAGAGAACAGAGAGAAGGTGTTGACCTTGAGCAAAGGAGAGGGTGAAGAGAATAGAAAGAGGGTGAGATTGAGTGGCAGAGCAGGATTTTAGGACCCGTGGGCTGATGCCGTCTGGTCCACTTGCAGAATCCGAGTTGAGGAATGACAGAAACTTCTCTACTTTGTCAGGAGAGAAGGACACAGAGTCCAGGAGCAGCTGGGTTCGACTGGGTAAGGTGGGTACAGAGAAAGATGGGTTTGGGACACAATATTTGGAGGCAAACACAGAGTTGAGGCATTCGGCTTTTTCACGTGCGGTGTTTCAACTGTGTAGCCGTTTGAGGTAAGGGAGGGGATGGAGGGGGAACAAACACCAGAAACGGATTTGACCAGACGCCACCAGGATTTGGAGGAGGAAGACAGGTTTGAGAGTTCAATCTTGAGATTAGAGAGATATTGTTTCCTAGCTTTCCTGAGGGGAGACACACACTTGTTCCGAGCCCTGTTAAAGGAACGGAGATCATCTTCCGTTGGATTTGCCTTCCATGAGGCAAAGGCAAGTTGTTTCAGGACAACTGCCTCGCCACAAGATTCTGTGTACCATGGACGGGAGGAAGGGTATGACAACTAAAGACGAGATGGGATAAATCTGTGCATGTGAAATAGCAATTTTCTTTAGAAGAATTCTCAGGATGAGTTGATGTTAGAGGCAGTAGAGTTGGGACACCAGTCCAGATGGCTGCTTTGAAGACCGTGCCAGTCAGCCTGAGTGAAATGCCAGATACGCCGACACTGAGGAGGCTCTCTTAGAACGGCCAGAGATGTCCACTTTAACAAGGAAATTATCAGATGAACAGATTGGAGCAGAAGAAGAGCAGCAGACATTTGCAGGGAAGTTTGTCATAACCAAGGTCTAGAAGAGAAGATGCTCTGTTGACTGAGATCTGGGTCAGGAAATTGACAGATTGACTCAGTCCCAGTGAGTCACAGAAGTCCTTTGCTGAGATGTCATGGCTGGTGAGCGAGGTAATGGAATGCTTAGCCAGCTGGCATGATGACAGTTAAAGTCACCACAAATGAGGAAGAGAGGTTTGGATGAGTGGAAAGAAGTTGGTCCATGTTGTCAGACAGCGAGATGTAAATGGAGTCATTAATGTTTGGTGAACGGTACAACACACAAATGAACAAAAGGTGGGAGCGAAGGGGAAGCCGTAGCCAGAGGTACTCTTGGGGGTGTGGTGGGGTGAGGGCAGTGCAAGGAGAGTGAGGAAGATAGCAACTTGATAAAGAGTTTTTGATAAAGATAGCAACTCCACCACCAGGACAAGGCACAGGTCTATCATACCAGACGAGGGAGAGATATTAAGGAATCAGAGACATCTTGAAGGAGGAAAGTTTCTGTGAAGCAGATCAAGTCTGGTTTGTCAGAAGCAACCTGTATGGAGAGATCAGTCAGGCTTGGGTGAAGGCCCTGGATGTTTGAGGTCCATACCGTTAAGGAAGAGGGAGGGGAGCATCAGATACAGGACTGGGGAGGGGAGAGGTAGGGTAAGATGAGGGGTGAGAGGGGGAGGTAGGGAGAGCTGTTGATAGTGTCCGAGATTGTAGAAGATCTAGGAGAAGGGGAAGGATGAAGAGGACAAAAGGCTAGATGGTGATGGGATGAGGAACAGTGAGGAGTAATTTGACGTTGGGGAGGAAGAGGGGCGTGAGGTGAAAGGTTTTGCGGTAACAAGGAATTCATTATTTTTCTTTTTTAAGACACTAAACAGGGGTTATTGATGGGAGGATTTGAAGGAGAAATAAATAAGACTGGGGAGAAAACAAAAAGGCTGGAGGTAGTAGGGAGAAAAGACAATAAAAAACACAATTGTTAAATTTTTTTTAAACACACACAAGCACAAGTTTTAAAACAAAAGCCGAGCTAGAAGCATACGGTAAACACAGAGAAAGCAAAATAAACAGCAAAAACGAGACAAAACTACCAGGAGTACTTACAGTCGTGGCCGAAAATATTGGCACCCGTGCACTTTTTTCAAATAATGCACCATTTCTTCCAGAAAATTGTTGAAGTTAAAAAACCTTTTGGTGTCCACATATGTATTCCTGTAGTTTGCAGTGGAACAAAAAAAATCTGAAAAAAACTACTAAACCTTAGCTTATTCCACACATAAGTCCTAAAATGGCCCGGACAATACTATTGGCACCTTTTAGAAGTTGTTATAAATAATTAGAATTCAAGCAGGTGATTCTCCTTGACTTTGGAATTGAACTCACCTGTGGTGAGTTGCAGGTGCCTGCACTATAAAAATCACTCATTCAACCAGTTTGAATGGAGAAAAGGAGTCATTCTGCTGTTTTGTGTCACTGTGTGTACTGCAATGAGTATAGAGAAAAGAAAGAAAACCAGAGAATTGTCTGAGGAGTTCACACACAGGATTGTAGCCAAACATGGACAATCTCAAGGCTACAAGTCCATCTCCAGAGACATTGATGTTTCTGTGTCCACCGTACGCAATGTTATCAGGAAGTTTAAGGCCCATGGCACTGTAGCCAACCTCCCTGGACGTGGCCGCAAGAGAAAAGTTGATCAAAGATTGCAGCGAAGGATTGTTTGAATGGTGGAGAAAGCACCTCGATCAACTGCCAAGCAGATTCAAGATGACCTTCAGACCCGAGGTACAAAAGTTTCACCTCGCACCATCCATCGCTAACTCAATGAAAGGGGGTTCTATGGTAGGAGACCCTGGAGGACCCCACTGCTGAGAGACATAATAAAGCCTGACTGGAGTTTCCCAAAACACACCTGAACAAGCCAAAATCCTTCTGGGAGAATGTTCTGTGGACAGATGAGACCAAATTAGAGCTTTTTGGTAAAGCACATCATCTCTATGTTTACAGAAAACAAAATGAAGCTTTCAAAGAAAAGAACACCTTCCCTACAATTAAACATGGAGGAGGTTCAGTGATGTTTTGGGATTGCTGTGCTGCCTGACACTGGGTACCTTGAATGTGTGCACGGCATCATGAAATCAGGTGATTACCAAGGCATTTTGGAGCGCAATGTTCAACCCAGTGTCAGAAAGATGGGTCTCCGCCGAAGGTCATGCGTCTTGCAGCAGGACAATGACCCCAAAAACACTTCAAAAAGCACCCAGGAATGGTTCAAGACAAAACGCTGGACTGTTCTGAAGTGGCCAGAAATGAGTCCAGATCTAAATCCCATTGAACACATGTGGGGAGATCTGAAAACAGCAGTTGGGAGAAGGCACCCTTCAAATCTGGGAAAACTGGAGCAGTTTGCACAAGAAGAGTGGGTCAAACTGCCAGTAGAGAAGTGGAGGAAGCTCATTCATGGCTATAGGAAGCGCTTGACTGCAGTTATTTTGTCCAAATTCTGTGCTACCAAATATTAAGTTTGGGGTGTCAATAATTGTCAATGCCATTTCTTTTTATTTTCTGATTTAAAAGGATATATTAAGTTCTGAATGAAAAATAAAGGATCTGTTATATTAACAGTGAAATAAAGAATTGTGGAGACCAAATACTTTTGTCAATTTCAATTTATTTTTCGAGAAAATTGTGAGTTATTTGAAAAAAAGTGCAGGTGTGCCAATATTTTTGGCCACGACTGTATCGTTGAGGAATTCGGCATAGTCCAAAAACAGCCAACCGAGCTCAAGGAAACGGAACCAGATGTATGGAACCCAAAACTGAAGTCAGGTGCTGTTTGTCTGAAGTCAGGTGCTGTTTGTCTGAAGTCAGGTGCTGTTTGTCTGAAGTCAGGTGCTGTTTGTCTGAAGTCAGGTGCGGTTTGTCTGAAGTCAGGTGCTGTTTGTCTGAAGTCAGGTGCTGTTTGTCTGAAGTCAGGTGCTGTGTTGGTCCAATGTCCCTGTCTGTATGTGTGTGCATGATTTGTGTAACAACTCCTCCATGAGCCTTAGATGCTTGAAAAAACAACTCATCAGTATGTGAGTCATGCATGTGGTGAGCCATGGATTTGGTGAGCACAACCTGCACCTTTATGCAGACACGTGTGCTTGGACTACTCTTGAAAGCAACATTCTCATAACACAATTCGCACTGGCAGGAAGTTTCCAGCCAGGTTAGTATCACATCCAGTTCCCTCTACATAAAGAAAAGTGAAACCCCCCCCCCCCCCAAAAAAAAAACACTGAATCTCAACCCTTTCCTTGCTCATCGTCACCTACCCCCACCTGCCCAACAAACCACAAGCTCAGATTCAATGGAACATCTCAGATAAGAAGTGAAATTTTGGTAGTTTGTGAGATTGAGAAACATTTCCTCTGTGACTCCAATCAGCCCACCTGCCTTGTAATCAGTTGCTGGCAACACGGACTCTGACTCCAGCCTTTCTTAGCCAGTCCTGTTAATTTAATTCTTTTGCACTCTTTTTATCATTTGCCTCCTCATATTTTCAAACTGTACCCAGCGAACACAACACCGTTGGGCCAACGTTGGAGCAACGTCAGCACTTACGTTGGACCAACGTCAAAAACTATAGCCCAGCCAGCATCGGCCCGACGAAGTTAAATCCCATACTCTCATTCCTGTACGACTGCCATCAAAATGTATATCACCCATATGCCTGTCGGACTACAGTCGTACTCGAGTGGCATTTTTGCCGACATTAAACTTGACTCGAGGCTTGGAATTTGGGTTAGGGGGACGACGAAAGTGGATGGTGTAGGGTAATACGTAAAGGATTAAAAGATAGCAACTTGACATGATTAAGATGCAGGACTCGACTTGTGTTTGACTCGACCCATGAGGTTCGGGATTCCGGTAAAGATCCGATTCGATACTCATCCCCAGATCTGCATTACATTGCAAAGTATTCATCATTCACGTGGATCTAACTTTGGCCCTTTTCGACGTCAGGCATAAAAACCGCGAAAAACTTTAAAAGAAAATCCACCAAAGATAATCTTCGTTCTCATCGTTACTATGAACCGAATTTATAGACAACTTGTCGATGGCAAATCAGAATGGTACAAGCAGACGAAGATTTTAAATACCAAAATATTAACCAATTTGACAAAGGCATGTGCCAAATGACGATGGATCAGTTTGATGCGCAAAATCTCCAAGACCCGATAATTTATCAAGAAGCTAATAAAGGGAACAGAGCGTGAATGGTGCGTTTACGAGGTGCGTGATCAGACTTTGAATGTGTGCGCTAAATTTCTACATCGATCCCCCCGGCAATGCACCCTGAGCTGCTGGAGTTTATTGCACTTTGTCAATAACAATATCAGTGCAATAACTAAATATTATTTTGTGTTGGAAAAATACAATCCCTGTGTGGCAGATATATTTTCTGCAAACTATGCCAAGAATAAGAAAATGACTTTTGGGAAATCTCCTTATTTGCGAAAGCATTTCCTCCTCGGCATTGAAAGGGCACAAGCTGCATTTTTGTGAAGATTTGAGAAGAATGTCATGGATGGTGAGGTGTACAATTGATCAGAGAAGCATGGGAAGTGTATCCTCAAGGAATGGGAGAGAATGGCAGGTGTACGTACGTATGTGATCATGATCTGGGATCCAGGAGCGATAAGGGACAAACAACATGAGCGGTTTTAATCACATGTAAAATGCGTGGTTATGCCTGAGAGGAGTCAACATCATTCAGAGAATCAGAAAATGGTGCGGCACTTTGGGATATGGATTTAGCATTCAGGCACCTGCACATTAACCCTTAGAAGCAGGCGTAAAAAAACCCTACATAAACGCAGCCAATGGGCCTCGGAGGCCCAACGGATGTATTTGTGTGTTTTTTTTTTTTAATCGATTTTTTTTCTTTCTCATATCCTTTTTCAATCCAAGTCGATGCTCATGGATGTGTATTTGCTCAGAAAATGTGAATCATTGATCCTATTATTTGGAAGAATCCCATACAAGTGATGAACTTTTATTTTATTTTTTTGCAAAAATAAATTTTTGTTCTTGGTTTTTCAACTTTTTTCCTCTAAAAAGTTGAGCCTCATGGAGGAATATTTGCTCAAAAAATATGATTCACTAATCCTTTTATTTAGAATGTATATGTCCACAACTGTCAAAAATCCTGCACCAATGCAGCCATTGGGCCTCGGAGGCCCCATGAATGTATTCGTGTAAAGATTTTTAATTTTCATATTTTTGTCACTGAATTATTTGTAACTAAGTTATAGAAGCATATAATGAGGCTCATGTCAAGAAAATAATGATATACCATAGTAGTACAACAACATTTATGCGGGGCCTCGAAGGCCCCAGGCCTGCATTCGAGTCGGATTTTCAGGTTATAATTGAAGAATGAAGATTTTCCCACGAGCCTGAATGAATTTTTTTTATTTATGTCACTGAATTTTGTGTAACAACATGAAAGTCGGTGAAAATGAGGGTCATTCCAAAAAAAAATAAAAAAAATTGTACAGCATCGTTTTTGCAACAAAAAAAACCTCGTGGGCCTCCGAGGCCCAATCACTGCATTGAAAGGTTAAACGAGAATGCACTCAGTATAGAGCGCACACCGCCGTCAGGCTGAGCAGTTTACGTTTCGTGTCACACTCGGATCTGGATTCAAACCTGAACCAAAATCGAATCGCTTGTTCTTGTCTCCTAACCAAATCACCCATCTAGTTTTGTCATAACTCGTTTACACCTTTATCAAATAACATGCGACATATCCTTTTTGGCCCAATCACTCAATAGTGAGGAATCACTTGAGAAATAAAAAAAAATTCTCATATCCGGATCCAGACTCGGATCTTCACCAAAATCAAATCGATTCGTCCTCGTCACACACACAACATTTCCAGCAAATTTCGTCTGAATCCGTCCACAACCTTTTGAGGTATCTTGTTGACAAACACACAATCAGACAAAGACAGACAAACACACAAACAAACAGACAGACAGACGGGGGTGAAAACATAACCTCCATCCACCTTTGGTGGCGGAGGTAAAAAAAAAAGAAACACGCAAAAGCAAATGGCATGTGACCAGGTGCAAATGCAAGAAAACCGTTGGTGATCTTCAGGAGGGCAAAATGTGTCATGGAAGCACCTATCTCTAAGCATTACAGGAAGTGAGGCTGGATATGGAAAAAAAAATGCAGGACCATATGAGAGAGGGTTTGCATTATATGCACCTGTTTTGAACATCAGTTTTCTCCGTTGAGGTAAACCTTCACGTCCAAAGAAGGGTTAAAATAATCCAAACATCGCATGACATCCACTCCAGCCCAATGAACCAAAGTACACGGCCATACAAAGCTTGTCAAACTAATACAGGTGCGTGTTGGCCTCGAGGCCAAAATGCACCGGTTACACAAATAAACAGGTGCGTTATTCTGGCCCAAAGGGCAAACTGTGATGCTAGACAATTAAACAAATGCACCTTGGCCCATTGGCCCAAATGCCCGGTATAGACAATAAACACTGGCTGTTTATGCCTCAAGTACACGTCAGTAATCTTCAATACGTGGATTGCCATTAAGCAGGTATAGTGCGTTATACCACAAAACATTCAAGGTACTTTGGAATAAAAAAAACATTACCTTATTTATTTAATGCAATGAGCTGTCAGTGACATCACAATGGATTGGCATGTATATTGATCGGTCGATCGAGGGACACACACATACATTGCCACAGTGGAAAATCCTGTGCATTCCAATTATATCTAAAACAGCAATCTCAAAAGGCATTTCAAGATAATGATATCATCAATGAGTAATGGTCACGCACTCATAATTGATAAGAAGCAAATGCATATTGCTATATGCTCAAACCGCTGTCATGGCAACGACAAAAGTGGTCAAATGCATTTGCAAAATTATACTCCATCACCATGCACATGATTGATAAATCAGTTAAAATAAATAAATAAAAACAGCAAGAGCAAAAAAAAAGATTGATCGCAAATTTAAAGTTTTGCATTGATCGGTTAAGTGGTTTGAGAAAAGAGATTGTTAAATGTTTTCCTGTAATCCAAAATGGCGGCCAAACAACACTCGCATTCAATTACGTTTTAAACCTTGAAACCTTACGATGACCAACTTGCAGGTGGAGGGGCAGGATGCAACGAACAAACTGAGGTCTACTGCACCAAAGATTATTTTCGCTTAAGTTTGGTCACAATCCGATCAGCAGTTTCAGAGAAAAAGTTGCAAGTGTTTACGGATGGACGAATTGACAACGCGCCATCCCATAATCTCACACTACACGATGTGTGCGTTTGCGTGTATGTGTGTGTATATGTGTGTGCGTGTGTCCAAGTGAGCTAAAAACATAAAGAGAACTAAAGTGAAAGATCTGGAGAGCATGTGAGGAAGATATCAAATAACACTTATTGAAGCATGCTCTTCAAGCCAGTACTACAAACAACTACTTGAACTCTTGGTAGGAGAAATATAGATATGTATGTTATGAAAGATAACACAACAAAATAGGACAGGTATACCAAAAAAAAGGTTGAAAAAAATTGAATAAATAATGTTGTTACGCCAATTCCACGTAATACATTCCTTACCTGCGCAGGAGATCTGCCCAAGCATGCTGCAGTTGACCACAGATCTCCTCTACTCGATGGGTATCATCAGCAGTGTAGTCTCTCAGCAGCTTCTTGGCCATGTCGTTTGCAGCATCCAGACTGATTTTCCACTGGCGCAAGTCCTTCCCGAGAGCCTGCCAGGAGACAAGCAAACGTTTTATCAGGTACAACGCACAAAGGTGCATTGAGAAACTAGAACCTGGCACTAGGTGGAGAGACACCTCCGCCAGGTTGACGAGAGCCTGCCAGGAGACCAGCAAACGTTTTATCAGGTAAAACACACGAAGTTACATTGAGAAACTAGAACGGGGCACTAAGTGGAGAGCACACCTCCACCAGGTTGATGAGAGCCTGCCAGGAGACAAGCAAACGTTTTATCAGGTAAAACACATGAAGGTACATTGAGAAACTAGAACCTGGCACTAGGTGGAGAACACACCTCTGCCAGGTTGATGAGAGCCTGCCAGGAGACCAGCAAACGTTTTATCAGGTAAAACGCACTAAGGTACATTGAGAAACTAGAACCTGGCACTAGGTGGAGAGCACACCTCCACCAGGTTGATGAGAGCCTGCCAGGAGACGAGCAAACGTTTTATCAGCTAAAACGCACAAAGGTACATTGAGAAACTAGAACACGGGGCACTAGGTGGAGAGCACACCTCCACCAGGTTGATGAGAGCCTGCCAGGAGACCAGCAAACGTATTATCAGGTAAAACGCATTACGTTACATTGAGAAACAAGAACGGAGCACTAGGTGGAGAGCACACCTCCGCCAGGTTGATGAGAGCCTGCCAGGAGAACAGCAAACGTTTTATCAGCTAAAACGCACAAAGGTACATTGAGAAACTAGAACGGGGCACTTAGTGGAGAGCACAACTCCGCCAGGTTGGCGAGAGCCTGCCAGGAGACCAGCAAACTTATCATCAGGTAAAACGCATTAAGTTACATTGAGAAACAAGAACGGAGCACCAGGTGGAGAGCACCTCCGCCAGGTTGATGAGAGCCTGCAGGGAGACCAGCAAACGTTTTATCAGCTAAAACGCACAAAGGTACATTGAGAAACTTGAACGGGGCACTAGGTGGAGAGCACACCTCCGCCAGGTTGACGAGAGCCTGCCAGGAGACCAGCAAACGTTTTATCAGCTAAAACACACAAAGGTACATTGAAAAACTAGAACGGAGCACTAGGTGGAGAGCACACCTCCGCCAGGTTGATGAGAGCCTGCCAGGAGACCAGCAAACGTTTTATCAGCTAAAACACACAAAGGTACATTGTGAAACTAGAACACGGCAATCGGTAGAGAGCACAACTCCGCCAGGATGAACAGTTTGTGTGTTGTTTCCCACTGATAGGCCAGACCTGTATCCGCACCTGAACCAAAATTGAATCGGCTTGTTATTGTCACTTACCCAACACATCCACAACGTTTTGAGATATCCTGCTATATATCGTTATGTTACTTTTCTCTCAATGGTGAAGAATCACTTATAAATTAAAAAATATTCTCATATCTGGATGCGGATCTTCACAGAAATTGAATCAATTTGTCCTTTTCAAACACCCAACCTGTCCCCACCACATTTCGTCTGAATCCGTCCATAACTTTTTGAGATATCCTGCTCACAGACAAACTGACAGCGGTGAAAACATGACCTCCGTCCACCTTTAGTGGTGGAGGTAATAACTTACCTAGATTCCAAAAACAAAAAAAACATCAGTGGCAAGACAGCAGGTGATGGTGTGGTTTAATCAGAATTTGATATGTAATGCTTAGAAAGTCCGATTGACACTAGAAACTCCCAATCTGGTGCTGGATAGTCAGAGTGATGCATCGTGAACATTAGGCCAGAGGACAGCCATGCAACAACAGGTATTTTAAGACCATTTTTAGCCCCAGAGGTCAGCTATACCAAAGCAAATTTGATACCAATGTCTACTAATGTACATGAGTGGACGTCACAGTGAGTGTACGTCATAGTGAGTGGACAATAGCGACTTGGTGAGTGACAGGACAGAGTAGTTTAGACTTTGGTCCTTTCATGACCAATTTGCATCTTCCACAGAGACTCGAACATTCTCTCGGCAAAAATAGTCCAGCAACACTCAGGAGAGAGAGAGAGAGAGAGAGAAAGCTGCATCACAAACCTCATGTCACAAATATAATTCAGTGGTCATTAAAAAACATTTGGAATACATTGACATTGTAATGAGTGAATACCAAGCATTAGTTTAGTTAATGAGTTGAACACATTAATATGCAGGGTGTTTGTTTGGTGCTTACACTTGTGACGAGGAAAGCGTTTGAAGAATGTCTCCTTAGTCCTTAACTATGAGCGAGTTCTATTCCCCATGCTTTGTGTAATGTGACTAATGATTCATGTCCCCATCTTCAAAAGGAAACTGATTTTGCAGTACAAGGGAGAAGAGGTGTGGCTGGAAAATTAAAATATCAAACTATGGTCACAACATTACGGGATACGTAGAGGAGTGTGCACATGGAGCGTGTATGTGTGTTCGTGTTTGTGTGTGTTCATGTTTATATTTGTGTTTTTATATTTGTGGGTGTGTGTTTATGTGTGTGTTTACAGTGCATTCAGAAAGTATTCAGACCCCTTCACTTTTTTCACATTTTGTTATGTTGCAGCTTTATGCTGAAATCGTTTAAATTCACTTTTTCCCTCATCAATCTACACTCCATACCCCATAATGACAAAGAGAAAACAGGATTTTAGAAACTTTTGCAAATTTATTAAAAAGAAAAAACTGAAATATCACATTTACATAAGTATTCAGACCCTTTGCTATGACACTTGAAATTTAGCTCAGGTGCCTCCCATTTCTCTTGATCATCTTTGAGATGTTTCTACACCTTGATTGGAGTCCACCTGTGGTAAATTCAATTGATTGGACATGATTTGGAAAGGCACACACCTGTCTATATAAGGTCTCAGCTGAAAATGCATATCAGAGCAAAAACCAAGCCATGAGGTCGAAGGAACTGCCTGCAGAGCTCAGAGACAGGATTGTGTCGAGGCCCAGATCTGGGGAAGCCTACAAAAAAATCTCTGCTGCATTGAAGGTTCCCAAGACCACAGTGGCCTCCATAATTCTTAAATGGAAGAAGTTTGGAACAACCAGGACTCTTCCTAGAGCTGGTCGCCCAGTCAAACTGAGCAAAAGGGGGAGAAGGGCCTTGGTAAGAGGGGTGACCAAGAATCCGATGGTCACTCTGGCTGAGCTCCAGAGATCCTGTGTGGAGATGGGAGAAAAATGCAGAAGGACAACAATCACTGCAACACTCCACCTATCTGGGCTTTATGGCAAAGTGGCCAGACGGAAGCCTCTCCTCGGTGAAAGACACATGAAAGCCCGCTTGGAGTTTGCAAAAAAGCACCTAAAGGACTCTCAGACTGTGAGAAACAAGATTCTGTGGTCTGATGAAACCAAGATTGAACTGTTTGGCCTCAATTGTAAGCGTCATGTCTGGAGGAAACCAGGCACTGCTCATCACCTGCCCAATACCATCCCAACGGTGAAGCATGGTGGTGGCAGCATCATGCTGTGGGGGTGTTTTTCAGCAGCAGGGACTGGGGGACTGGTCAAGGTCGAGGGAACAATGAACGGAGCAAAGTACAGAGATATCCTTAATGAAAACCTGAAACAGAGCGCTCAGGACCTCAGACTGGGCCGAAGGTTCACCCTCCAACAGGACAATGACCCGCAGCACACAGCCAAGACAATGCAGGAGTGGCTTAGGGACAACTCTGTGAAGGTCCTTGAGTAGCCAGCCAGAGCCCTGACTTGAACGCAATCGAACATCTCTGGAGAGACCTGAAAATGGCTGTCCACCGACAGTCCCCATCCAACCTGACAGAGCTTGAGAGGATCTGCAGAGAAGAATGGCAGAAAATCCCCAAATCCAGGAGTGCAAAGCTTGTCGCGTCATTCCCAAGAAGACTCGAAGCTGTAATCGCTGCCAAAGGTGCTTCAACTAAGTACTGAGTTAAGGGTATGAATACTTATGTAAATGTGATATTTCAGTTTTTTCTTTTTAATAAATTTGCAAAACTTTCTAAAATCCTGTTTTCTCTTTGTCATTATGGGATATTGAGTGTAGATTGATGAGGGAAAAAATGAATTTAAACGATTTCAGCATACGGCTGCAACATAACAAAATGGGAAAAAAGTGAAAGGGTCTGAATACTTTCTGAATGCACTGTGTGTGTGTGTGTGTGTGTGTGTGTGTGTGTGTGTGTGTGCGTGTGTGTGCGTGTGTGCGTGTGTGTGTGTATGTATGTGTATGTTTATATGTGCATGTGGACTCTGTGTGCTGGACTTTTGTTCCTGGACTCTTTGTCCTTCTCTCCTGATAAGGTGGAGAAGTTTCTGTCATTCCTCAACTCGGTTTCTGCAACTGGACCAGACGGCATCAGCCCACGGGTCCTAAAATCCTGCTCTTCCACTCTATCTCACCCTCTCTCTGTTCTCTTCACCCTCTCTTTTCCTCAAGGTCATCTGCCATCTGCTTGGAAATCTGCCAACATCATCGCTTTACACAAGAAAGGTGCAAAAACAGATCCTTGCAACTACAGACCATTCAGCTTGCTCCCAATTATCAGCAAAGTCTTGGAATCCATCATTGCTTCGGATATGAAATCCTTCCTCTTCTCCAATGGCTTGATCTCCGATCATCAATTTGGATTCAGAACAGGTCACTCTGCTCTGGACATGCTGCTTCTGTTGTCTCAACAATGGATGGAGGTCCTCTATGTCAAACAGGAAATTAGAGCTGTCTCCCTTGACATATCATATGCCTTCGATATGGTCTGCCTCTGCTCACCAAACTCTCCTCCTATAGTATCCATGGAAATCTCCAAGCATGGCTTGCGGACTTCCTCTGTGGTCGTAGTCAACGTGTGGCCCTGAATGGATTTCTCTAATCTCCCCTTCCTGTTCAGGCTGGAGTTCCCCAAGGCAGTGTTCTGGGCCCTGTGATTTTTCTGGTCTTCATCAATGATCTATCCGACTCTCTGGAAAATCCTCTCTATCTCTTTGCTGATGACTCAACTCTCTGCCGCTCCATACCTCATCCCTCTGATTGGCAGTCGGCAGCCTCCTCACTCTCTGCAGACCTGGACAAAATCACAGACTGGTCAAACAAGTCGAACATGTCTTTCAATCCTGACAAATCCCACACTCTTACTATGTCTCTCCGAAAAGACAGTATGGCCAACCCTCCCATCTACTTTCTCAACATTCCTCTCCAAGAAGTTCTGTCACTCAAGCTCTTGCGTCTTACAATCTGCCATCAACTTTTTTGGGAAATCCACATTTCCAAGCTGGCCTCCAAAGCCAGTCGCCGACTGGGCATCCTCCATCGTACGAAGTCCTTCCTTGGCACACCTGAGCTCCTCACCACATGCAAGGCTTTCATCCACATCTCAATGGAATACTGCTCTCCCCTCTGGGCTGGTGCTCCTGCCTCACACCTAGCTCGGCTTCACGCTGTTGAAACCAAAGCTTTCAGAATCAATGGAATCTCCCGCGATGAAGTTAACTCTTAGGGCCTTTTACTCAATCACCGCAGGCAGGTTGGTGGACTTTCTGTCTTCTATCGACTCCTCTCTAGCATAGCTCCCCAGCCCTGTCGGTGCTCTGTCCCCCAAATACTTCTACAGGTCGCACAAGATCTGCCTGCAACCCTCTTCTGGTGAAACTGCCAAAATCAAGACTCTCTGCTCACTTTCACTCTTTCATTCCTCTTTTCTGCCACCTCTGGCACAAACTGCCTTACTTTCTTCAATCCCACTCCTCCCTCCAGGTCTTTAAAACAGCTGTTCACCACCATCTCTTATCTTCCCCCATCCAAAACCTTGATCTTTTCTACCCCCGTTAATTCACCCCAGATCCACTTTTCTGAAATTAAAACTTCTTTTCTGGAAGTCCTAGCTGTGTCCATGTGGTTTTTACCTCTCCATTCCCCCCACCCCTTCCCACGCCTCCTCCCCCCAAGCCCTCTCCCTCCCACAGATCTCCCGATGTCCCTGCTCTCAAATGATGTACTTGTGTGCTTCCCCCTCTCTCCACATCTTGTCTCCTGCTCCCTTTATTATGTCTTATATGTCTTTATATGTCTTTATTATGTCTCATTTCATTTTTTTGTCATTAATGTTAGCTCTTACACGAGCCTTAAACGTGAAAAAGAGGAAGTTGTTGTGGTAGGAGGAGACCTAAATGGACATGTGGGAAGGAGTATGGACGGTTTTGAGGGAGTTAATGGGGGTTACGGATATGGTGTAAGAAATGGAGAAGGTGAAAGGATTTTGGAGTTTGCTGATGGAGCTGATTTGTTGATTTGTAATACTCAGTTCCAGGAAGAGGAAAGTAAGCTTGTTACATACACATCAGGTGGGTCGATGACAACCGTTGACTACCCGCTGGTGCGTAGGCGAGATAGGGTGCACCTCCAGGACACAAAGGTGATCCCGGGGGAGGAGGCTGTTTCACAGCACCACTTAGTTGTCTGCGAGACAAGGGTGAAAGGTGCGAGGAGAGCTCTGCGGGTGAAGTACCAACCGAGAATGAAGGTGTGGAGGTTGAAAGAGGTGACAGTAAGGGAGGCATTAAAAGAGAGGCTGAGTATGGTAGAGGATGATGTGGTTGAGCTTGAAAGTGGTTGGATGTCAATGAAAGATAGTCTGTTGGGAGACGTTGGTGAGGTATGTGGATGGACAAAAGGACCACCGAGGCACTCGGAAACATGGTGGTGGGATAATGAAGTTAGAAAGAGGATTGACGAGAAGGGGAAGAAGTTCAAGGAGTGGCAGAAGGCGAAGGGTACGGGAGCAGAAAAAGCAGAGCATGAAAGTTATAAGGCAGCCAAGAAGGCTGCAAAGAAAGAGGTAGCAAAGGCGCAGGAGGCATGTAGGAAAATGTTCGGAGAACGCTTGGATTCGGAAGAGGTTCAGAGAGCGGTATTGAGGATTGCAAAGCAGATAGCGAAAGAGAGGTGTGATGTGATGGGGGTGAGTTGCTTGAAGGATAAAGTGGGACAAATCGTTGTGGACCCAGATGGAATTAAAGGAAGATGGAAAAGATACATGGAAATGCTGTTGAATACAGAGAATGAATGGGATGGCAACATAGAGAGTAACCCAGTTTTAGGACCGGCAGAAAAGATAACTGAGCAGGAAGTTGAGGAAGCGATAAAAGCAATGAAGAGCAGAAAAGCGGGAGGGCCAACGGGAGTTGTGGGAGATATGTTGAAGGCATCAGGAAGTTGGGGTGTGAAGAGAATGACAGAGATCTGTAATCTGGTGGTGAAAGAAGGCCGCATTCCAGTGGATTGGGAACTGAGTACCCTCGTCCCTCTATACAAGGGGAAAGGTGACCCTCTGGAGTGTGGTTCGTACCGAGCGATGAAGTTATTGGAGCATGGAATGAAGGTATTGGAAAGGGTGTTGGAGAGGAGGATAAGGAAGAAGGTGAAGATCAACGAAATGCAGTTTGGATTTATGCCAGAAAGAGGAACGACAGACGCGCTCTTTATTGTGAGGCAGTTGCAGGAGAAGTACATGGAGAAGAGGAGGAAGTTGTTTCTTGGGTTTGTTGATCTGGAGAAAGCATTCGATCGGGTTCCACGCGAAGTATTGACATGGGCATTGAGGAAGTTAGGAGTGGAGGAATGGTTGATCAGAGTAGTGATGGCAATGTACAAAAGAGTACACGCAGCTGTAAGGATGAAGGACGGGAACAGTGGTGAGTTTGAGGTGAAGGTGGGAGTGCATCAGGGGTCGGTACTAAGTCCACTACTATTTGTAGCTGTGATGGAGGTGCTGGCTCAGAACGTAAAGGAGGGTTTACCATGGGAGTTGTTGTATGCAGATGATCTGGTGTTGATTGCGGAAAGTATGGATGGACTGAAGGAAAAGATGAACAAGTGGAAGGAATGTATGGAGACAAAAGGTCTCAGGTGAATATCGGAAAGACGAAGGTGATGGCGAGTGGTAAAGCATGTGATGAGGTGGAAAGAACTGGGAAGTGGCCATGTGCTGTGTGCAGGAAGGGTGTCGGAGTGAACTCCATTCAATGTACAATGTGCGCTGAGTGGGTTCATCAAAAAGGCAGTGGTCTGAGAGGGTCATTAACCAGTGTGGCAGCTACATTCAAATGTTAGGTGTGCACAGAGGGAGCTGCAGATGGAGGAAATGTTGACTTGGATCTCGGAGACGGCGTGAAGCTGGAAGGTGTGAAAACATTTTGCTACCTCGGAGACATGCTGAATGGAGAAGGTGGATCAGACTCGGCAACGGTTGCTGGAGTGAGATGTGCAAGGAAGAAGTTTCGGGAACTGAGTGGCGTGCTGATGAGGAGGGGAGTGTCGTTGAAGCTGAAGGGAAAGGTGTATGCTGCATGTGTGAGAAGTGTTATGATTTATGGGAGCGAGACATGGGTCATGAATGTAGAGCAGCAACGAAGGCTGGAAAGGGTGGAAATGCGAATGGTTCGGTGGATGTGCGGATTATCGTTGAGAGAGAGGAAGACAAATGATGAATTGTGAAAGATGATGGGAATAGAGCCTGTGATTGATGCTGTGAAGAGAAACAGGTTGAGATGGTTTGGTCATGTGTTGAGGAAGGATGAAAGTGACTGGTTGAGAAGAGTGATGGAAATACATGTAGAAGGAAGTAGAGGACGGAGAAGACCGAGAAAGACTTGGCTAAAGATGGTGGAAGAAGAAATGCGGGCAAGGGGGTTAACAAGGAGAGATGCAGAGAATAGGGCAAAATGGAGAAGATCGTCATGGGAACCGCAAGGCTAACCCCCGCTCTAGCAGGGAAAATGGCCTTAAAATGCATGTTGTTGTGTGTTGTTTACACGAGCCTCGATGTTGTATGCAAAATTAATAATAATAATAACGTGTGTGTGTGTGTGTGTGTGTGTGTGTTTATGTGTGTGTGTTTATGCGTGTGTGGTTATGTGTGTGGTTATGTGTGTGTGTTTATGTGTATATGCGTGTGTTTATGTGTGTGTAGTTATGCGCGTGTGTGTGTATCTGTGTGTGTTTATTTGTGTATGTGTGTGCGTTTATGTGTGTGTTTATGTTTGTGTTTTTATGTGTTTGTGTGTTTGTGTGTGTGTGTGTGTGTGTGTGTGTGTATGAATGTGTTTATATGTGCATGTGTGTATGTGTGTGTGTTTATGTGTGTGTATGTGTGTGTGTTTATGTGTGTGTATGTGTGTATGTGTTTATATGTGCATATGTGTATGTGTGTGTGTTTATGTGTGTGTATGTGTGTGTATGTGTTTATATGTGCATATGTGTATGTGTGTGTGTTTATATGTGTATGTGTGTGTGTGTTTATGTGTGTGTATGTGTTTATATGTGGTAATATGTGTATGTGTGTGTGTTTATGTGTGTGTATGTGTGTGTATGTGTACGTGTGTGTGTTTATGTGTGTGTTTATGTGTGTGTGTGTGTTTTTTGTTTTCTTTTGGTTTTTTTTGTATACAAGATCGAGGCTCGTGAAAGAGCGAACATTAATCACACAGAAAGACAAACAGACACATAAAACAAATAACATCGGGAGCGGTAGACAAGATGGGGAGAGAGGGGGAAGGACACAAACACAACATTTGACAGCAGGGACCGAGAGACATGGAGACATCGAGAGATCTGTGGGAGGGAGAGGGCTTTGGGGGGGAGGCATGTGAAGGGGGGGGAGGGGTGGGAGAGGTATAAACATATGGACACTGCCAGGACTTCCAGGAAAGAAGTTGGAATTTCAAACAAGGTGGATCTGGGGTGAATTAGTGGGGGTAGAAAAGATCAAGGTTTTGGATGGGGGAAGATAAGAGATGGTGGTGAACAGCTGTTTTAAAGACCTGGAGGGAGGAGTGGGATTGAAGGGAGTGTGGGAGTTTGTTCCAGAGGCGGGAGAAAAGAGGAATGAAAGAGTGAAGGTGAGCAGAAAGCCGAGATTTCGGCAGTTTAACCATCAGAGGGTAGCTGGCAGATCTTGTGCGACCTGTAGGAATATTTGGGGGACAGAGCACAGAGAGAGCTGGGGGAGCAAGGCCGGAGAGGAGTCGGTAGAAGACAGAAAGACCACCTACCTGCCTGCGGTGAGTGAGTGAAAGGCCCTCAGAGGTAGCTTCATCACGGGAGATTCCAATGCTTTTGAAAGCTTTGGATTCAACAGCGTGAAGCCGAGCCAGATGTGAGGCAGGAGCACCAGCCCATAGGGGAGAACAGTATTCCATTGAGCTGCGGATGAAAGCCTTGTATGAGGTGAGGAGCTCAGGTGTGCCGAGGAAGGACTTCGCACGACGGAGGATGCCCAGTCGGCGACTGGCTTTGGAGGCCAGCTTGGAAATGTGGTTTTCCCAAGAAAGATCATGGCAGATAGTGAGACCCAAAAGCTTGAGCGACAGAACTTCTTGGAGAGGATTGTTGAGAAAGTAGATGGGAGGGTTGTCCAGTCGATCTTTTCGGAGAGACATAGTAAGAGAGTGAGATTTGTCAGGATTGAAAGACATGTTCCACTTGTTTGACCAGTCTGTGATTTTGTCCAGGTCTTCAGAGAGTGAGGAGGCTGCAGACTGCCGATCTGAGGGAAGAGGAATGGAGCGGGAGAGAGTGGAGTCATCAGCAAAGAGATAGAGAGGATTTTCCAGAGAGTCGGAGAGATCATTGATAAAGACCAGAAAAAGCACAGGGCCCAGCACACTGCCTTGGGGAACTCCAGCCTGAACAGGAAGGGGAGATGAGAGAAATCCATTCAGGGCCACACGTTGACTACGACCAGAGAGGAAGTCCGCAAGCCATGCATGGAGATTTCCATGGATACCATAGGAGGAGAGTTTGGTGAGCAGAGCTGGGTGCCAGACCGTATCGAAAGCACGTGAGTGGGATTGAAGGGAGTGTGGGAGTTTGTTCCAGAGGCGGGAGAAAAGAGGAATGAAAGAGTGAAGGTGAGCAGAAAGCCGAGATTTCGGCAGTTTAACCATCAGAGGGTAGCTGGCAGATCAGAGGGTAGCAAGGGAGACAGCTCTGATTTCCTGTTTGGCATTGAGGACCTCCATCCATTGTTGAGACAGCAGAAGCAGCATGTCCAGAGTAGAGTGACCTGGTCTGAAACCAAATTGATGATCAGAGATCAAGCCATTGGAGAAGAGGAAAGATTTCATATCCGAAGCAATGATGGATTCCATGACTTTGCTGATAATTGGGAGCAGGCTGATTGGTCTGTAGTTGCAAGGATCTGTTTTTGCACCTTTTTTGTGTAAAGCGGTAATGTTTGCTGATTTCCAGGATGCTGGCAGATGACCTTGAGCAAAAGATAGGGTGAAAAGAACAGAGAGAGGGTGAGATAGAGCGGCAGAGCAGGATTTTAGGACCCGTGGGCTGATGCCGTCTGGTCCAGTTGCAGAATCAGAGTCGAGGTTTGACAAAAACTCCTCCACCTTGTCAGGAGAGAAGGACACAGAGTTTAGGAGCAGTTGGGTTCGACTGGGAAAGGTGGGAACAGAGAATGTGTTAATGTGTGTGTGTTTATGTGTGTGTGTTTATGTGTGTGTGTTTATGTGTGTGTGTTTATGTGTGTGTGTGTTTATGTGTGCATGTTTATAGGTGTGTGTGTTTATGTTTGTGTGTGTTTATGGGTGTGTTTAAGTTTGTGTTTTTATTTGTTTGTATGTTTGTGTGTGTTTATATTTGTGTTTGTGTGTGTGTGTGTGTGTGTGTGTGTGTGTGTGTGTGTGTGTGTATCATTGGTTGGTATCTCCAAATGTGGATTTCAGAAGGTAGAACGGAGTCCAAGCATGTCTAGATGTATTCACCTCCGTGTGTGTGTATATGTATGAGTGCGTGCACGTATATGTGTGTGTATTGGTAAGCTGTTGCTCTCTGCTATCTCCAGACGTGGGTGGGTTTTAGGAGATGAAATGGAGACCTACGAAGTCTCAAAGTGTCCATCTCCGTTTTTCTGTGTGTATGAGTGTGTGCCCATGTGTGTGTGCATATTTTCTCGTTTGCTCGACCATATAAAGTCAAACATGTTACATGAGGATGCATTTGAGAGCTGACTTCAACAACCTGTTGTTCAACAACCTTCAACAGCTCTCTCTGGGCTCTGTCCCCCAAATATTCCTGAAGGTCGCACAAGATCTGCGTGCAACCCTCTTATGGTTAAACTGCCAAAATCAAGACTCTCTGCTCACCTTCACTCTTTCATTCCTCTTTTCTCCCACCTCTGGAACAAACTTCCCCACTCCCTTCAATCCCACTCCTCCCTCCAGGTCTTTAAAACAGCTGTTCACCACCATCTCTTATTTTCCCCCATCCAAAACCTTGATCTTTTCTACCCCCACTAATTTCACCCCAAATCCTCTTTTTTGAAATACCAACTTCTTTCCTGGAAGTCCTTGGTGTCCTTGTGTTTATACTTCTCCCAACCCCCCCCCCCCTTTCCCACGGCGCCTCTCCCCACCCCCCCCCTTCCCACGCCGCCTCCCCCCAAGCCCTCTCCCACCTTACTGATATCCCTCATCACACATCACACAATCTTCCCATCTCAACCATTGCATACCTCTTTTCCTCCTACCTTTGTCCCTCAACCTATCTGCTGTCTTTGCCATTCTAACTTTCCGCATCAGCACCAAGTGCCCAGCCCATCTCACCAATCTCCCGGTTAAGCTCAACTGCACACCAATCTCCTCCCTCAGTTCATCCATTCTCCTTCTATCCACCCTCTTCACTTCCACAATCCTCCTGGCCCAGTTGTACTCTCCCTCCCACACATTCCCGATGTCCCTCACAAATGTTGTGTTTATGCGCTTCCCCTTCTCTCCCCATCTTGTCTACCGTTCCCCTTTTTATATATTTTGGTTGTTTGTCTGTTTGATTTGTGTGTGTGATAAATGTTCGCTCTTTCACAAGCCTCGATTATGTACACAAAAAAAAAAACAAAAAAAAAACTGCTCCAGCATCATGCTTGTGTGTGTGTTTTTCACCAACATCTAAATGGAAGAGGGGCAATATGTCCTATTGCAATGGAAATAACTAGTTGTTTAATCCAATAGTCAAATATCTTGTTCCAATTGACACACACACACACACACACACACACACACACACACACACACACACACACACACACACACACACATTTCCTCTGGAGACGTGGCCAAGCTAGTTTTGCACAGAAGAATGTCTAAATTTGAACACATCAGAGGGTTACGTGAAAGCCAAAAATGCTATGCATACATTGCTTAGTGACAATATTTATTTGTTTTCACCATTTTATCAGAACGAGAGACGTAAGCAGAACAACTTGCAATGTGATACCAAGTGAAATATCCAATGTGCCGGTTCAAATAACCTTGAGCGAACATGCGCCCTTTAACTCGGTGTACGCAAACCTCACTCGGGAACCACAACATTTTTGCCAAAAGTTACATGAGTACAGATTTATATGTAAGAATAAATGTACAAATTTAAATCATCTTGACGATGATATCGAGCAAGAACGATGGCCGCGTTTTGTGATGCGATGAATCACGAAATCCTCATTGGAAACTTAAATTGTGATCGGTGCAAAAAAGAAAAATGAGGGCAACACAAATGCTGTTTCTTACTTTGTTCTGAAAACAGCGATGTAACAAATCACAAATCAAGGGTAAAAAATACACCGCAATGCAAACAATGTAATTTCATGATATAAAAAGCAATAAATCATCTTGCGTAATATCTTGTGCTCTCTTTTGCGGGAATAGACCTTCAAGCTGATACCATTCATCACCCTGGACAAATGAGAACGTCCCATTATGGGTCAAGCATAGCGGTTTGGCCACCGTACTTCATTGCCATCCCGACGGTTTACCAGGGTGATCAAAAGATTTCCGTTGAAGGATGCGTTAGACACAGAAGGCCAATTGGTCCGTCGTGCCCGTGCTCTACCCCAGCAACTGCAGATATTCTTAATTACCGGTGCACAACTGAAGCCAAGAACTTCATTTGGTGAAAGTGCCATTGCTTATTTAAAATCCACAACGTAAATTCAGATGGGACCTCTGGCATTACTGGATATAAACACATTTCTTTTCATGAACACACACGAATAAACACACACCCACAAGGATAATGTTCTTGAGAAGCTGCAGAATGTCAGTTTTACATGGCACCAGAACCTGTCGGGAATGAAATTTGGACAAGACAGTTCAATAAGTGAGTCTGCTGCCAACCGAGACATTATTCACCCCTGCTTTGCATTCAAGACCAGATCATATGCAGCGCAAGTCGAGCGAATGGTTAAAAACATTCAATAGTATATTTAAACAACTTCAGGTCAACAAAGTCTTTTGCAGCCGTTAGCTCTGCTGATCCAAGAAGGTGATCCTACAACTATAAATGAATGAAAAAAAACACCTTTAGAGGCCATTTTTCCCCGCAGAGCGGGGGTTGGCCTTTTTCGGGGACCGTGGTTGTTGTTTTTTTGGTCCCCTTTTTGAAGCAATGTTTTACGGCCGGATTCCCTTCCTGCCGCCAACCCTTTTTGTCGCCTTTTACTACAAACAGGGAATTACCAGTGAACTGGTACTCAATTAGCCGACCTCGGAAGGATGACAGGCTGAGTCAACCCCCCTGGTGTTAATTCAGCGATCGACCGGGATTCGAACCCAGGATCCTAGGATCCTAAGCCGGCACCCTAGCCGCTAGCGATCCTACAACTATAAATGAATGAAAAAAAAAATTTAAAAAAAGAAAAAAAAGAAATGTGATCCTACAACTATAAATGAATGAAAAAAAAAATGAAAAAAAAGAAAAAAAAGAAATGTGATCCTTCAACTATAAATGAATGAAAAAAAAAATTACTGAACTGATAAATTTGAATTGTTAAATTCATGCATATAAAAAAAAAAATAACCACCTTTAGAGGCCATTTTTCCCCGCAAAGCGGGGGTTGGCCTTTTTCGGGGACCGTGGTTGTTGTTGTTTTGGTCCCCTTTTTGAAGCAATGTTTTACGGCCGGATGCCCTTCCTGCCGCCAACCCTTTTTGTCGCCTTTTACTACAAACAGGGAATTACCAGTGAACTGGTACTCAATTAGCCGACCTCGGAAGGATGACAGGCTGAGTCAACCCCCCTGGCGTTAATTCAGCGATCGACCGGGATTCGAACCCAGGATCCTAGGATCCTAAGCTGGCACCCTAGCCGCTAGCGATCCTACAACTATAAATGAATGAAAAAAAAAATTTGAAAAAAGAAAAAAAAGAAATGTGATCCTACAACTATAAATGAATGAAAAAAAAAATGAAAAAAAAGAAAAAAAAGAAATGTGATCCTTCAACTATAAATGAATGAAAAAAAAAATTACTGAACTGATAAATTTGAATTGTTAAATTCATGCATATAAAAAAAAAAAAAACCACCTTTAGAGGCCATTTTTCCCCACAAAGCGGGGGTTGGCCTTTTTCGGGAACCGTGGTTGTTGTTGTTTTTCGGTCCCCTTTTCATAAAATAAATGAAGTATAATGCATATACTTCGGATTCGGGGGAAAGGGATGCATAAATGAATGATAAATGAAGTATAATGGATGAAGGAATCAAGGGGGAATCAAATGAACGGACAATATGTGAACCGTATGCAGTAATTGTGCAGTGATGTTCTGACAAAATGGTTTTCTTCTTATTCCAAAAACATTGAACAATGATTTTAAAAAAACAAAAAACTTTGGGACCATTTGCGATGCATTTAAGCTTGCACGTGCTGTTCTCGACCCACTGCTTTTCCTATGTCCCATTTTGCATCTGCTGACCCTTTGCCCGTTGTTACTCTGCTCTCCTGTGAGCCTCGATAACTGCACATCGAAATAAAACTTTGACCAATGAACGAATGATTGGTGAGAATGACGTATAGAATACCTTCAGTTCTGCTGCCTGTTTGGCCAGCGACACCTCGGTGGTGACCGGGCCTAGCCGAGCCAACCTCGGCTCCGCGGAGGCCAAGAGCCGCTCGGCTTCGTGCCGTGTCTCGTTCCACTGAAATGAATCCTGGTACATCTCGTTCAGTTGCAGCAGGCGTCCCGAAGCGAGCCGATGCGTTGCCTCGTACGTGGCCAGAAGTTTCTCACCTGTTTGCGACAGGCACATACATTTGAGGGAGTTGCAGGTACAAAAACGACCAGTTTGGACAAAATGAGAAAGCGAGTTTTCCATTCCCTGAATGAACTTAAGTGTTTTAGTTTTTTCCCCTTTTTAAGATGGTTAGTGGGGCGTACTGACGCGACAATATCTCGCAATTCATATTAAACGATGTGCGCGAAGTCGGTGGAATGAAAACCCAAATAACCTCATTGTACAGATATAATATGAACCAAACACGGCTCGGTACTTCCTAGCTATGGCAGCCACTTTTGTTGGCATGGTCAAATGATTGAGCACCAGCTTTGGCATGCGCCAGTGAGAGGAATGGATGAACAATCTTTACACAAAGAGTCAAAAAAAATTTCCTTTATTATCTTTTATGACTGTGGTTAAACTTACAGCAGACACATTTTGCGCTACAGCAGGCACACGTTCTGCTACAGCAGATGCATTTTGTGCTACAGAAGACGCATTTTGTGCTACAGAAGACGCATTTTGCGCTACAGAAGACGCAATTTGTGCCACAGCAGACGCATTTTGTGCTGCAGCAGACGAATTGTCGCTACAACAGATGCATTTTGTGCTACAGCAGACACATTTTGTGCTACAGCAGACATATTTTGTGCTACAGCAGACACATTTTGTGCTACAGCAGACGCAATTTGTGCCACAGCAGATGCATTTTGTGCTGCAGCAGACGAATTGTCGCTACAACAGATGCATTTTGCACTACAGCAGACGCAATTTGTGCTACAGCAGACGCATTTTGTGCTGCAGCAGACGCATTGTCGCTACAGCAGACACATTTTGTGCTACAGCAGACATATTTTGTGCTACTGCAGACATATTTTGTGCTACAGCAGACACATTTTGTGCTACAGCAGACACATTTTGTGCTACAGCAGACACATTTTGTGCTACAGCAGATGCAATTTGTGCCACAGCAGATGCATTTTGTGCTGCAGCAGAAGCATTGTCGCTACAACAGATGCATTTTGTGCTACAGCAGATGCATTGCCGCTACAGCAGATGAATTTTGTGCTGCAGCAGATGCATTGGCGCTACAGCAGATGCATTAGCACCATAGCAGATGCATTTTGTGCTACAGCAGATGCATTTTGTGCCACAGCAGACGCATTTTGTGCTGCAGCAGAAGCATTGTCGCTACAACAGATGCATTTTGTGCTACAGCAGATGCATTGCCGCTACAGCAGATGCATTAGCGCTATAGCAGATGCATTTTGTGCTACAGCAGATGCATTTTGTGCTACACCAGATGCATTTTGTGCCACAGCAGATGCATTTTGTGCTGCAGCAGATGCATTTTGTGCTACAGCAGATGCATTGCCGCTACAGCAGATGCATTTTGTGCTACAGCAGATGCATTTTGTGCTACAGCAGATGCATTTGCGCTACAGCAGATGCATTGGCGCAACAGCAGATGCATTTTGTGTCACAGCAGATGCATTGGCGCTACAGCAGACGCATTTTTGTGCTACAGCAGACGCATTTTGTGCCACAGCAGACGCATTTTGTGCTGCAGCAGACGCATTGTCGCTACAACAGATGCATGTTTCGCTACAGCAGATGCATTACCGCTACACCAGACAAATTTTGTGCTACAAGAGATGCATTGCCGCTACAGCACATGCATTGCCGCTGCAGCAGACGCATTTTGTGTTACAGCAGATGCATTGGCGCTACAGCAGACGCATTGGCGCAACAGCAGATGCATTTTGTGTCACAGCAGATGCATTGGCGCTACAGCAGACGCATTTTTGTGCCACAGCAGACGCATTTTGTGCTGCAGCAGACGCATTGTCGCTACAACAGATGCATTTTTCGCTACAGCAGATGCATTTTGTGTCACAGCAGATGTATTGGCGCTACAGCAGACGCATTTTTGTGCTACAGCAGACGCATTTTGTGCCACAGCAGACGCATTTTGTGCTGCAGCAGACGCATTGTCGCTACAACAGATGCATTTTTCGCTACAACAGATGCATTTTGCACTACAACAGATGCATTTTGTGCTACAGCAGATGCATTGGCACTACAGCAGATGCATTTTGTGCTACAGCAGATGCCTTACCGCTACACCAGACAAATTTTGTGCTACAGGAGATGCATTGCCGCTACAGCACATGCATTGCCGCTGCAGCAGACACATTGCCGCTACAGCAGACACATTGCCCCGACAACAACCACATTGCCGCTACAGCAGATGCATTTCAACTGCAGCAGACGCAATGCCGCTACAGCAGATGCATTGCCGCTATAGCAGATGCATTACCGCTACAGCAGATGCATTGCCTCCACAGCAGATGCATTGCCGCCACAGCAGACGCATTGCCGCTACATCAGATGCATTGCCACTACAGCAGACGCATTGCTGCTACAGCAGATGCATTGCCACTACATCAGATGCATTGAAACTACAGCAGATGCATTGTGTGCTACAGCAGATGCATTGCCGCTACAGCAGACGCATTTTGTGCGACAGCAGATGCATTGCGGCTACAACAGATGCATTTTGTGTTACAGCAGACTCATTTTGCGCTACAACAGACGCATTATGTGCTACAGCAGATGCATTTCCGCGACAATAGATGCATTACCGCTACACCAGACACATTTTGTGCTACAGCAGATGCATTGCCGCTACAGCACATGCATTGCCGCTGCAGCAGACACATTGCCACACAGCAGATGCATTGCCGCTACAGCACATGCATTGCCGCTGCAGCAGACACATTGCCGCTACAGCAGACACATTGCCCCGACAACAACGACATTGCCGCTACAGCAGATGCATTTCAACTGCAGCAGATGCATTGCTGCTGCAGCAGATGCATTGTCGCTACAGGAGATGCATTGCCGCTACAGCACATGCATTGCCGCTGCAGCAGACACATTGCCGCTACAGCAGACACATTGCCCCAACAACAACGACATTGCCGCTACAGCAGATGCATTTCAACTGCAGCAGACGCATTGCCGCTACAGCAGATGCATTGCCGCTACAGCAGATGCATTGCCGCTACAGCAGATGCATTGCCGCTACAGCAGATGCATTTCAACTGCAGCAGATGCATTGCCGCTACAGCAGATGCATTGCCGCCACAGCAGACGCATTGCCGCTACATCAGATGCATTGCCACTACAGCAGACACATTGCCGCTACAGCAGACGCATTTTGTGCGACAGCAGATGCATTGCGGCTACAACAGATGCATTTTGTGTTACAGCAGACACATTTTGCGCTACAACAGACGCATTGTGTGCTACAGCAGATGCATTGCCGCTACAGCACATGCATTGCCGCTGCAGCAGACACATTGCCACACAGCAGATGCATTGCTGCTGCAGCAGATGCATTGCTGCTGCAGCAGATGCATTGTCGCTACAGAAGACATATTTTGCGCTACAGCAGACGCATTTTGTGCTACAGCAGATGCAATTTGTGCCACATTAGACGCATTTTGCGCTGCAGCAGACGCATTGTTGCTACAACAGATGCATTTTGCGCTACAGCAGATGCATTGCTGCTACAGCAGACGCATTTTGCACTACAGCAGATGCATTGGCGCTACAGCAGACGTTTTGGTTGTCACACTTCGTTTTGGTTGAGATTATGTTTTATTTCAGTTTGGCTTCCCCATCTCCAAAACGTGCGATCTCTGCATCTGTAATTGGCATACATATCGCAGCTTGGCTTTCATATGGACGATCCTGATTTATACGTACACCACGCACTAACCTTGACCCCCCTCCCCCCCCCCCCCACGCCCCTTCCCCCCACCACCCGGCCCTCCGCGTTGGCCATCGCAAAGAGCCCCAAATCCCATTTCCCTTGCCGCATGCCCCTTCCATGCATACATAATATGATAAATAGAATATGATTGCAAAACGTTTGCTGAGTGCAAAAAGACTTCACTATTCAGATTCAGTCGGATTTTGAAACTTGGAGTTGATTTGAGGAAAACCATGCATAGATAAATTCGTTAAAAAAATTCTCCAAAAAATAAGGATGCAATAAAGGTTAAAAAGGCAATTATAAAAGATGTTAAAACCAGTGCCAGACAAAGCAGATGGCAAGATGTGCCAAGATCATAAAAGCACCACTGCGCACCTTTGCAAGGCCATTTTAGCATGGATCATCGTGCATATGGGCCATACTATTTAACCCCAAAGGAAGGTAATGGCCTTTAACAAGCCGAAAGCAGATCTGACGCAGCAGACTTCCAAGGTACTGCACTCAAACAAATGGTGAGGTATGAAGGAAGTCAGGGCACACAAAGGGCAGGAAATGTTGAATCCTATGGAAAAGCTGTTTCGATGCTACACTGAAAAATATGAAATATGACGTCACCGGGCAATTTTTAGTCATGACTGCAGAATTTGACCATTTACAGCGGTCTGGTTCTCATAAACAGGGCCAATGTTGGCGTTTTGGGTTGGGATGAGATTTGAGTTAATACTTTTCTGGGGTGCTATTAACATGCGGATAGGATTTCCAATGGCGATACGAGTGATAGGATTATCCAATTCAGACCGGACCCCGACTTGAGATTTTTAGCCGCGTCGCAAACGCTGCTCATTGCTGTTGTTGTTGTTGTTCTTCTTGTTCTTCTTGTTCTTGCAGAGAAGACAAAACCTCAAAGCTCCACCCATTCTGGGAACCATAGCTCCACCCATTCTGGGAGAGCCTTCATATAAACAAATATCCACCATTTTATTAACTCGCATAGCTTTGAGGCCTGTTTTGTAGGCCCGTGGTGTCTTCCTCTCTCACACAGTTTTATTTCAAATCAAATTCGATATATCATTTCATTTTTCACAGTCGCTAACATAGTTTTAGACTCGGTTGAAAAAAAACGGGGAGAAAATCCGATGAAAGTTGCCCTTTATAGAACGAAATGAATTCTCAAAGGCCTGTAACTTCAAGTCCATTGAGATATTTTTTTTTTAAATCGCGGCATGGTCAGTCATACACCGCCCGAAATAAGAGACGGGAAAATGCCGAGATATATATATTTTGTTTAAATCGCGGCATGGTCAGTCATACACCGCCCGAAATAACAGACGGGAAAATGCCGAGATATATTAAAAATTCGTCCATTTGATGACAATCGTCACGATGAAATATTTAATTTATACGTCGTCACAATAATGTGGAGAGGAGCATAGCTTCGTTCACGTGTCGCCACACACGGGAAATTGCCGAGATATATATTTTTAAAATCGCGGCATGGTCAGTCATACACCGCCTGAAATAACAGACGGGAAAATGCCGAGATATATTAAAAATTCGTCGCCACACACGGGAAATTGCCGAGATATATTTTCACTTTGCACAAAAATAACATCAAGTAATCGAATCAATAGGAATGTCCTGTGCCTATAACATCGACGTTATAGGCACAGCTGCATCTAGGCATTGTGTAACATCGACGCGGCTTTTGTTTTAATTAAAACTTTTTGTACTTGTTAAATTAAGCTTCAGTTATTATCAGAATATATACACCAAAGAAAATCTACCACTTATCGGTCAGATTGGCAGTAATGGAATATAGCTTGTCGGCAATTTCTTCATGAGCACGTTTTCGTTGAAGCTATTGGGTGTGAGCTGCAGGGAAGATACCTGTGCTGGTGAGGGCTGCACGGGTTTCTGGGTCACTGGTCTTGTTCTTGAGGTTCTGTAAAGTGGTGATGAGTTCCTCCAGCAAAGGCCTTTTATGGTCCAACTCACCCAGGATTCGCTGCACGGTCAAATGCAAGTGAGGTCACATAAATTACCTGATGCCATTGGTGACATAAGTAAGTGCACCTTCAACTGCACTGCATGCCCAGGCAGTCACATGCATGTAAGAAATGGAAATACATTTTCATAAAATGTGAACAACGAGAATCTGGTGACAATTTTTTCACTTTACATCCTTATCTGAAAAATGACTTTCCATTACATCGTTATCAGCACCATTAAGCAGCAAATGCAGCTTTGTTGAACTTCCCAGCAATTTCTGTCGAGCATTGCCTCTGTGGGTCTGTGATTGGCTGTATGTGATACTTAGCCAATAAAAGGACCAACAAAGATGCAAGACAGTGCATCCTCAACATAAATTAATGAGAAATCCACAATTTAAGCGGACTTGAGACGGAGCAAAATTCTGGAATGATCGGTTGTACAAATCAGCATTTTGAAATCTAAGTTATGTTTCTTTTTAAAGCTTGCATAGTGCATACACAAAGTTTTCTCATAAATTATACATACTTATGTAATATCTAGAGATACACCGCCTTCAGAAAGTATTCACACCGCTTGACTTTTTTTTCACATTTTGTTGTTACAGCCTGAATTTAAAATGGATTAAATTAACATTTTTTTCTCTCACTGATCTACACATAATACACCATAATGTAAAAGTAGAATTTTTTATAGAATGAAATAAAATAAATTAAATTTTATAGAATTTTTACAAAATAATTAAAAATAAAAAGCAGAAATGTCTCGAGTCGATAAGTATTCAACCCCCTTTGCTATGACATTTCAAATTGAGCTCAGGTGCATCCAATTTCCTTTGATCATCCTCGAGATGTATCTACACCTTGATTGTAATCCACCTGTGGCAAATTCAATTGATTGAACATGAGTTAGAAAGAAACACACCTTTCAATATGAGGTGCCACAGTTGACAGAGCATGTCAGAGCAGAAACACTACCATGAAGTCCAAGGAACTGTCTGTAGATAGAATTGTGAGGACACATAGATCTGGGGAAGGGAATAAAACAATTTCTAGAGTGTTGAAAGTTCCCAACATCACAGTGAGCTCCATCACATGGAAATGGAAAGAATGTGAAGCTACTCAGACTCTTCCTCGAGCTGGCCATCCGACCAAACTGAGCAACCGGGAACAAAGTACCAAGGTCAGGGAGGTGACGAAGAACCCAATGACCACTCTGACAGAACTACAGAGTTCATTGGCTGAGATGGCAGAATGTGCCAGAAGGACAACAGTTTCTGCAGCACTTCACAAATCTAGGCTTTATGGGAGAGTGGCCAAACAGAAGACACTCCTGAGAAAACGGCACATGACAGCACACCTGGAGTTTGCAAAAAGACACGTGAATGATTCTGAGAGCATGAGGCAAAATATTCTGTGGTCTCAAGAGACAAAAATTGGATACTTTAGCATGAATGTAAAGATCTACGTCTCACAGAAACCAAGCACAGCTCATCACCCATCTAACACAATCCCTACCGTGAAGCATGGTGGTGGCAGCATCATGCTATGGGGATGCTTTTCAGTGGCAGGGACTGGAAGATTTGTAAGGAGAGAGGGAACAATGAATGTAGCCAAATACAAGGAAATCCTTTAAGATAATCTGCTTCAGAGTGCAAAAGACCTTAGACTGCATTGAAGATTTACGTTCCAGCAGGACAATGACCCCAATCATACAGCCAAAGCAAAACTGGAATGGCTTCAGGACAAGAACTTGAAGGTCCTTGAGTGGCCCGGCCAAAGCCCAGACTTGAATCCCATTGATAATCTGTGGAAAGACTTGAAGATTGCTGTTCACCGACGCTCCCCATCCAGCTTGACAGAGCTTGAGCAAACCTGCAAGGAAGAATGGGAGAAACTCCCCAAATCCAGATGTGCAAAGCTGATATAGACATACCCAAGAAGACTCGAAACTGTAATCGCTGCCAAAGGCACTTCTACGAACTATTAACTCGGAGAGTTGAATACTTATGTTAATTAGATATTTCTGCATTTCATTTTTAATCATTTTGTAAAAGTGTCTACAAAAATGTCCATTGACATTTTGGGGTATTATGTGTAGATTAGTGACAAAAAATCTCAGTTGAATCCATTTTAAATGCAAGCTTTACCACAACAAAACGTGAAAAAAGTCAAGGGGTGTGAATACTTTCTGAAGACAATGTGGATAAAATGTGACATGTGTTAGACCATTGCAAGTATCTCATTTTTATAATATTTTGAGTACCAAAAGGGTATCCATCCAGGAAGGGTTTTGTGTATTAATACAGACACTGAGCACAAACCCATGACGGATTTGCACAAACATCTTGAAATGACACGAAGTTTTGGAACCCTTGTGCGGCAATGGCGCTTGAACCGGATACTTATCCAGGTGCAGTTCGTCCATAGGATGAACACAAAGCAACACACAATGTTTCTTTGAATCAGAAGTGAATCAAATCGTTGCAATGAGTTAATGCCAAGCTTTCATCAATCAATACATCCTCAATCTCATAGCAATAAGGTGGGGGCAACGTACTGGTGGGGCCTTCAGTGAGGTGAGGAGAAAAGCAATTAGTGTTCTTTATGGACAGTCGAAGCCGAGCACCTGCAACGCCATCAATATGTGCAATAACCGTATTATGTGACTCAATTTGGTTCAGGATATATTAATTAAGAAATGAGTGGAAAGCTTAGGCATAAATCACTGCAGGGCTCCCTTTCTCTTCGTTTTCTTCACGCCTGTTTTGGCAGTCATTGGAAAATTGGCCAGCAAAGCAGGAAGCAATCAGACTGAAGAGCACACAGAACTTGGATAACTGAGGACAGCTGGGAATATGCAAGCCGATTACTTCATATCCATGAGCATTAACATAAGTGAAATAATTTATTAAATTATCTGATTGCCATTGGTACAAAAGTCGATTCGGTAGTGAAATCAAACATTATTCAAATTTATTGCTTTTACACACATCAATGCCTTTTTTTAACATTACAACTTTGAAGTAAAATCATGATTATATCAAAGGTTTATAATAACGCTTGGGAAATACATTACGACAAAGGTCAGATCATAGAGCCATTTTGAAATATGTAAAGTAAGGAAGGATATATACATTTTCTTTGAAGTGTGTGCGATGCATTTGTAAGAATGGTGTAATTTAACATTTACATGTAAGAATGGTGTAATTTAACATTTACATGTAACAATGGTGTAATTTAACATTTACATGTAAGAATGGTGTAATTTAACATTTACAGGCAAGAATGGTGTAATTTAACATTTACATGTAACAATGGTGTAATTTAACATTTACATGTGACAATGGTGTAATTTAACATTTACATGTAACAATGGTGTAATTTAAAATTTACATGTACGAATGATGTAATTTATCATTTACATGTAACAATGGTGTAATTTAACATTTACATGTAACAATGGTGTAATTTAACATTTACATGTAACAATGCTGTAATTTAACATTTACATGTAACAATGGTGTAATTTAACATTTACATGTAACAATGGTGTAATTTAACATTTACATGTAACAATGGTGTAATTTAACATTTACATGTAACAATGTATAGGAGAGAAGAGACACAATGCAGATCTTACCCATATAAATGATCCTTTACATGTGATAAACAAAACATTGTGGCATTCAGACTCACATTGAGGAAAAGGTTAGACAAGGTAGTGTGATGGGGAAAGTTATTGGCTCACCCGGCGCAGACTCGCGAGCTTACGCTGGCCCCAATTGCAGGGTGGGTATGGAAAGGGGTATGGGATTTGAAACGAGCGCCCCGCTATTTATGAATCCCAGAGCGAATGAGCGCCCCGCCATTTATGAATCCCAGAACGAACGAGCACCCCGCCATTTATGAATCCCAGAACGAACGAGCGCCCCGCTGTTTATGAATCCCAGAATGAACGAGCGCCCCGCTGTTTATGAATCCCAGAATGAACGGGCGCCCCGCCATTTATGAATCCCAGAACGAACGAGCGCCCCGCCGTTTATAAATCCCAGAACGAACGAGTGCCCGCTGCATATGAATCCCAGAACAAACGAGCGCCCCCCATTTATGAATCCCATAACAAACGAGCGCCCCACCGTTTATGAATCCCAGAACGAACGAGCGCCCCGACGTTTATGAATCCCAGAATGAACGAGCGACCCGCTGTTTATGAATCCCAGAACGAACGAGTGCCCTGCCATTTATGAATCCCAGAACGAACGAGCGCCCCGCCGTTTATAATTCCCAGAACGAACGAGCACCCCGCTGTTTATGAATCCCAGAATGAATGAGTGCCCCACCGTTTATGAATTTGAGAATGAACGAGCACCCGCTGTTTATGAATCCCAGAATGAATGAGCGCCCCCCATTTATGAATCCCATAACAAACGAGCGCCCTGCCATTTATGAATCCCATAATGAACGAGCGCCCCGCCGTTTATGAATCCCAGAACGAATGAAAGAGCACCCGCCATTTATGAATCCCAGAACGAACGAGCGCCCGCCATTTATGAATCCCAGAATGAACGAGCACCCCGCCATTTATGAATCCCAGAATGAACGAGCTCCCCGCCATTTATGAATCCCAGAACAAACGAGCGGCCCGCCATTTATAAATCCCAGAACAAACGAGCGCCCCGCCATTTATGATTCCCAGGAGGGGTTGAGCTTGATGGCATTTGCGGGCATGGTTGCTGGGCGCGAGGATCACGCTCCGCCTCTTCTGTGTTAGGGGTGGCATTCCCATTGGTCTGAACTTGCCTCAGCATGACGTCACACTTCTGTCCAAAACTGCAGTTCATGGTCGTTGCAAACATCGTGGTCGTTGCTGGCAGGACGGCACAACAGGATGGTCAGCCCAGGTTGTAGTTTTGCGTGGTAGAGCAAAACAAGGCTTGGTCGATGGCGGAGCTGGGCTGGAGCTGTGAGCGCATCACTATTACTGTTCTGGGCAGGCGAGATGGTGGTTGCTGACAGCGAGCCGTAAGAAGGTGGTTGAAGCGGTGGCGATTGTGGTTGCGTTTGTTCTCGTGGTGACGAGGCGCCGCCGTGCAATGAGAGGTTTGAACGGCGAGCGGGTGTTGAAAGGCGAGCTTCAATAATATGTTTGTGAAGCAGAACTAAAGTCCAGTGGGTTGTTGAAGCAGGCAGTGATGTTATCGCTGGCAGTGACAAAACTGAAGCTAATCCCTGCGCTGGATGGTGGATAGCACCATTTCGGAGCAGTGATTGTTTGGTTTTGGCGGGCACCGATATGAATGGTGGTGGGGTTGAGTGTGTGAAAGTTAAGCGTATGATCGGGGAAACCTGCATATTCCCTTTTTTACACACGACACAAAAGGAAGGCACTTGTCTGGAACCTACAGTTGTGGCCAAAACTATTGGCACCCTTGCACTTTTTTCAAATAATGCACCATTTCTTCCAGAAAATTGTTGAAATTAAAAAAACTTATGGTATCCACATATGTATTTCTTTGGTTTGCAGCGGAACAAAACGAAAAAAAAAGCTGAAAATTTAATAAATCTTAGCTTATTCCACACAGAAATCCTAAAATGGCCCGGACAATATTATTGGCACCTTTTAGAAGTTGTTAGAAATAATCAGATTTCAAGCAGGTGATTCTCCTTTGCTTTGGAATTGAACTCACCTGCGGTGAAATGCAAGTACCTGCAATATAAAAATCACTCATTCAACCAGTTTTAATAGAGAAAAGGAGTGATTCTGCTGTTTTGTGTCATTGCGGTACATACACTGTGTGTACCGCAATGAGCATGGAGAAAAGAAAGAAAACCAGAGAATTATCTGAGCTGGTCAGACACAAGATGGAAGCCAAGCATGGACAATCACAAGGCGACAAGTCCATCTCCAGAGACCTCGATGTTCCTGTGTCCACCGTACGCAATGTTATCAGGAAATTAAAGTCTCATTGCACTGTAACCAACCTCCCTGGGTGTGGCCGCAAGTGAAAACTTGATCAAAGATTGCAGCAAATGATTGTTTGAATGGGGGAGAAAGCACCTTGATCAACTGCCAAACAGATTCAAGGTGATCTTCAGACACAAGGTACAACAGTTTCAAGTCACACCATCCGTCGCCAACTCAATGAAATAGGGTTCTATGGTAGGAGACCAAGGAGGATCCCACTGCTGAGAGACATAAGAAAGCCTGACTGGAGTTTTCCAAAACACACCTGAACAAGCCAAAATCCTTCTGGGAGATTGTCCTGTGGACAGATGAGACCAAAGTAGAGCTTTTTGGTAAAGCACATCATCTCTATGTTTACAGAAAACAAAATGAAGCCTTCAAAGAAAACAACACCTTCCCTAGAGTCAAACATGGCGGAGGTTCAGTGATATTTTGGGGTTGCTGTGCTGCCTCTGGCACTGGGTACCTTGAATGTGTGCATGGCATCTTGAAATCAAGAGATTACCAAGGCATTTTGGAGCTCAATGTTCAACCCAGTGTCAGAAAGCTCGGTCTCCGTCGAAGGTCATGGGTCTTGCAGCAGGACAATGACCCCAAACACACTTCAAAAAGCACCAGGAATGATTCAAGACAAAACGCTGGACTGTTCTGAAGTGGCCAGCAATGAGTCCAGATCGAAATCCCATTGAACACCTGTGGGGAGATCTGAAAACAGCAGTTGGGAGAACTGGAGCAGTTTGCAGAAGAATATTGGGCCAAACTGCCAGTAGAGATGTGTGGGAAGCTCATTCATGGCTATAGGAAGCACTTGACTGTAGTTATTTTGTCCAAAGGCCGTGCTACCAAATATGACGTCTCGGGTGTCAATAATTTTGTCAATGCCATTTCTTTTTATTTTCTGATTTAAAAGGATATATTAAGTTCTGAATCAAAAACAAAGGTTCTGTAATATTAACAGTGAAATAAAGAATTATGGAGAACAAATACTTTTGTCAATTTCAACTTATTTTTAGAGAAAATTGTGAGTTATTAAATAAATGTGCAAGGGTGCCAATATTTTTGGCCACGACTGCATATGTTGTGTGCCATTTGGCAGGGGTATGGGATCGCATAACCGTAACAATATTAAACTGCATCTGCCAAATTTTTGCCCAATCTAATAAAGTATCTCGACTTTCCTCAACCTGATCACCACCCTCTCCAGCCATCTACCTTACCTCCAAGATTTGTGTGATCAGCAAATTTAGAAAGCTGACTCTCAACCTGTCCAAATCATTTGGACAGGCTGACTCTCAACAGGCTGAAAGGCTGACAGGCTGAAAGCTGACTCTCAACCTGTCCACTGTCCAAATCATTGTTGTAAATTATCAACAATAATGGTCCCAGTACCGATCCCACAGGTACCCCACTACTTACATCCTCCCATCACGACATCCTCCCACTCACAGCCACTCTTTGCTACCTTTCACGAATCCAGTTTCCAATCCAGTTGGCTACCTGAACAGGCATTCTACAAGATCTCACCGAGGCTAACAACCTCCTATGTGGTACTTTATCAAATGCCTTCTTAAAATCAAGATCCCTGGCACTTCCTTCATCCACTCAATCAGAAACAACTTCATAGATGTCCAATAGATTTGTTAAACATGATCTCCCTTTGATAAATCCTTGCCAACTGCCTTAATTAGTTTGAAATCATTCAAATGAGGCATGCCTACCCATATCAATAAGGATGTAAAATAAAGTAAAAGGCATGAGAAATAACCTTTTACAACACATAATTGTTGTTGCCATGGCTGTTATAGTTTGTGTGCCCCTTCCGTGTACTTTTATATATTTTTATATTGTTTTGAGAAGTATAACTATATTTTGTATTCTCATGTCCTCGTTAAGGTTTACCACATGTCATAGAATAACGAATGTTACAGCTGGAACCCGACATTAAAGCTTGAGGTCCTGCTTCTCCTACCTCAATCCCAGAAACACAGGCTTTTAAAAGAGGCAAGTTTGTGTTTGAACGAAAAATAAACCGATTATTAGCTTTTCAACCAAATAAGTGGATTATTACCTTTCCAATGGTACAATTTGTATTATTCTACAACAGCAGAAACTCTTTAGAATACAGTGTTATGGACAGAGAAACTGGGCTCTTTTTATTGGGGGATGGTTCCCAATCCATTCCTTAATTAGCGTCTCCAACACCTTCGCAACAGATGAGGTTGAACTCACAGGTCTGTAGTTCCCCAATTCTTCTCTGGAACATTTATTAAACAACTGTGTTACATTTTCCATTCTCCAATCCTCAGGTACCCATCCCTGGTGTTGGCTTAGCGGTTAGGGTGCCGGCTTGGGATCCTAGGATCCTGGGTTCGAATCCCGGTCGATCGCTGAACTAACGCCAGGGGGGTTGACTCAGCCTGTCATCCTTCCGAGGTCGGCAAATTGACTACCAGCTTGCTGGGATGAATGATCACGGTGTGTACCCCGATTTAGAATAGGTACACCGTATCCCTGCGCATCGTAAGAGGGGACCAAGGGTTGGTGTCAGGAAGGGCATCCGGCCATAAAAACATTGTTCAAACAGGGAACCATGATTGTCATGGGGCCCGCAAGGCTAACCCCCGCTGCAGCGGGGAAAATGGCCTTAAAATGATCATTCATTCATTAAATCCTCAGGTACCTGACCTGACTCGAACGGGCTGTTAAAGATATCCGTTAGAATCTCGCTGATCCTCTCTGCCACCTCCCTCAATACTCTAGGATGCATATTATCTGGCCCTGGAGCGTTACCATCCCTTAACATTTCTTCTTACTTTTTTTTTTTTTTTTGTATGCAAGATTGAGGATCGTGAAAGAGCAAACATTAATCGCACAGAAAGTCAAACCGACACATAAAACATATAATAAGGGGAGCGGTAGACAAGATGGGGAGAGAAGGGGAAGCACAAACACAACATTTGAGAGCAGGGACATCAGGAGATCTGTGGGAGGAAGAGGGCTTGGGTGGAGGAGGCGTGGGAGAAGTATAAAACACAAGGACACTGCAAGCACTTCCAGGAAAGAAGTTGGAATTTCAAAAAACGCGGATCTGGGGTGAATTAGCGGGGGGTAGAAAAGATCAAGGTTTTGGATGGGGGAAGATAAGAGATGGTGGTGAACAGCTGTTTAAAAGACCTGGAGGGAGGAGTGGGATTGAAGGGAGTGGGGGAGTTTGTTCCAGAGGTGGGAGAAAAGAGGAATGAAAGAGTGAAGGTGAGCAGAGAGCCTAGATTTTGGCAGTTTAACCATAAGAGGGTTGCAGGCAGATCTTGTGCGACCTGTAGGAACACTTGGGGGACAGAGCACAGAGAGAGCTGGGGGAGCAAGGCCGGAGAGGAGTTGGTAGAAGACAGAAAGACCACCTACCTACCTGCCTGCGGTGAGTGAGGGAAAGGCCCTCGGAGTTAGCTTCATCGCGGGAGATTCCAATGATTCTGAAAGCTTTGGTTTCAACAGCATGAAGCCGAGCTAGGTGTGAGGCAGGAGCACCGGCCCAGAGGGGGGAACAGTATTCCATTGAGCTGCGGATGAAAGCCTTGTATGTGGTGAGAAGCTCAGGTGTGCCAAGAAAGGACTTCGCACGACGGAGGATGCCCAGTCAGCGACTGGCTTTGGAGGCCAGCTTGGAAATGTGGTTTTCCCAGGAAGGATCCTGGCAGATAGTTAGACCCAAAAGCTTGAGCGACAGAACTTCTTGGAGAGGATTGTTGAGAAAGTAGATGGGAGGGTTGTCCAGTGGGTCTTTTCGGAGAGACATAGTAAGAGTGTGAGATTTGTCAGGATTGAAAGACATGTTCCACTTGTTTGACCAGTCTGTGATTTTGTCCAGGTCTTCAGAGAGTAAGGAGGCTGCAGACTGCCAATCTGAGGGAAGAGGAATGGAGCGGCAGAGAGTGGAGTCATCAGCAAAGAGATAGAGAGGATTTTCCATAGAGTCGGAGAGATCATTGATAAAGACCAGAAAAAGCACAGGGCCCAGAACACTACCTCGGGGAACTCCAGCCTGAACAGGAAGGAGATCTTGATCTTTGAGAGAAATCCATGAGAGAAATCCATTCAGGACCACACGTTGACTACGACCAGAGAGGAAGTCCGCAAGCCATGTGTGGAGATTTCCATGGATACCATAGCAGGAGAGTTGGGTGAGCAGAGCTGGGTGCCAGACCGTATCGAAGGCACGTGATATGTCAAGGGAGACAGCTCTGATTTCCTGTTTGGCATTGACGACCTCCATCCATTGTTGAGACAGCAGAAGCAGCATGTCCAGAGTAGAATAACCTGGTCTGAATCCAAAATGATGATCAGAGATCAAGCCATTGGAGAAGAGGAAGGATTTGATATCCAAAGCAATGATGGATTCCATGACTTTGCTGATAATTGGGAGCAGGCTGATTGGTCTGTAGTTGCAAGGATCTGTTTTAGCACCTTTTTTGTGTAAAGCGGTAATGTTTGCTGATTTCCAAGATGCTGGCAGATGACCTTGAGCCAAAGAGAGGGTGAAAAGAACAGAGAGAGGGTGAGATAGAGCGGCAGAGCAGGATTTTAGTACCTGTGGGCTGATACCGTCTTCTTCACTTCTATGATTAGTAATGCTTCATGTCTGCAACATGAAGTACGTCCAAAGATAAAACCACAATGAGAAAGCATTTCCTTCTTTGTTTTCGAGTTTCCGGTGTCATAACTGATTAATAATCAACTTATAAACTTCAATTCCACAAACATCTCACCTTCTGAGTCTGGTTTGCATCAGAGATGTCATCGAGGTCACCAACAACAGCAACACGTGAACGAACCGCATGATCTTGAAGTGCCAGCCAATCAGTGAGCTCGGCAGCACGTGCCGGAAGTGATGGGCCCTCTGGTTTCATGGTAGTTGCTTCCTTGGTGACAGTCACCACAGTCACCGTCTGCACCACCGACTGGCCTGTGGGAACCAGGGTTTAAACAATTTTTTATCAACTGTTGCTGGATTCCAGCAGTTCTTGATAATAAAACACCGCTGGTATATACAATGCCAGGTTTACCACAGTGCATGTCCTGAACAGATAACATGACAAACACACAAAACCAAGGGAAAATTATTAACGGGAGTCATTGAAAAATACCATAAAATAATATTAACCCTTTTTAATGCAATTTGCCAGAGACATTGTAATCTAGCCCATCGTTATCTGCACAAACATATCAATGTCAGGAGAAGCGTGTGGAGGAACTCATTAACTTGTATTGCATGCTTTCGTGTGGTACACAGAGAGTAATAGAAAACTGATATCCAATTTAAATTTCTTGACATATTGCCAGAGATTACAAATAAATAGTTCCCTCCTCATGGGTGCTCCCAATGGTGCACTGAAGCAAACGTGGTCACGGAATCAGCCACATTGTATTAACTATGGGTTCTGGGTGTCGGAATGTGACGTGACGTGCAAAGGGATAACAACACACGATGCTCAATCGAACAAACACAGTTAGCATGGTAATGCCTTTGGAAGAGGATATGATATGCACATTGAAATTGCAATAAGAGCAATCAGAAATTGCAAACCCTCGCCAGGATGTGTTTTCAATGTTTTTTTTTTAAAGGTTTTTGTGTTAAAACAAATATGGCCAGCGAACAACGTGACCGATGACGTCATCATTATTTTTCTCCACCAATTTATTCCTAGATGATGCTCAAGAAATTTCATCTTGATCGGATGAAGTTTTGTACTTGTCGAATTATGACGTCATAATGGAGGCACCTATGGCATCATCATTAACATATGTTTTTCCACATGGAGAGTTATTTACAATGAGCCATGTCTCAATTTTTTCTATACAGCACTTTCGGAGATATAGAGGTGCAAATTTTTTCGGTTTTTCCACGATGGCGGCCGAACCACGTGACCGATAACATCATAATTATTTTTTTCTCCACCAATTTATCCCTAGATGACGCTCAATAAATTTCATCTTGATTGGGTGAAGTTTTGTACTTGTCGAATTATGACGTCATAATGGAGACACCTATGTCATCATCAGTAACATATTTTATTCCGCATGGTTCTTTACAATGAGCCATGTCTCAATTTTTTCCATGCAGTGCTTTCGGAGATATAGAGGTGCAAAGCTCTATGGTTTTTTTCCAAGATGGCGGCCATAGCACGTGATGTATGACGTTATAATTATAATTTAAAAATGATACAGGTGGAGTTGCACCTATAGTGAAAATTTCCTGTGAATCGGACCAACGGTTGCAGAGAAAATCATATTTATTCTGTGCGGACAAACAAACAAACAGACAGATGGACTCAAATGCAAGACCCTCTCCTCAGGCGAAGGTAATTTATGAAATGAAATTGTATACAGAGAAAAGCTTCTCAAAAATGTGAAAAACGTGAAGGTCCAATCACAATTTGTGTGAAAAAGAAATTGTGCACCTGACACCTCACCAGCTGGTAATGACGTCACCACCGGTGCAGCTTCCTTGAGTTCCCGTAGAATGTCATTCACCACCGTCCAATCAGATTTTAGCTGCACCAGTCGTTCCTAAATGGAGAGAAGATGGAGTATGAGCCCAAGTCCTCACAAGGAACTGCTAAATGTATCCTTACCAAACCACAAATACGACGTTGACTCAATTGGTCACGTAATCAACAAACTTACCTTCGCCTTAGGATTGAGGGTCTCCTTCTGGCTTAGTCTTTCGGCCCGACGAATAGCTGCTTCCACATCAGCCTGCTTTGTCCGCACAGTCTCCTCGGTGGCCTGGTCACAAGCAGATGCCTTTTGATTTTTTGGTCTCTTTGGTTTCAGCAAATTTGGTCTGCTAAAAGTCATTCTATCAATATCATCTCCAACATCACTGCAATGTGTTTAAATACACAGCAAGCTTGTAGTGTTCTGATTGGGTAGAAGCAGCAACAAATTTGGTACACAGCCAAGCACAATAAAAAAATACTAATCACAACTCTACCAATGTTGTACCAAAAAGGAAAGCAAACTTAGCCTCAGGCGAGGTTTTTTTTTTTTTTTTGTTATCCATGAACTTCCTCAAAACCCATAGAATCCAAGTCTAGCATGCTGCGGTCATTTTATATCCAATGTGCAACTCACTCCAGGCCGCAAAATGAGAACACTTCTGAAGAACACACAAAAAGGGCAATGTGACTGAGCAGGGTAGGACAGTCATGGATATAGCAGGCAATTACATGCAAACTGGTCACAAATTTGGCCTTGGTAGAGCATCATGGTGCAATATAACCTGGACCTTTTTGGAGACCTGGACAAAATCACTGACTGGGCAAACAAGTGGAACATGTCTTTCAATCCTGACAAATCTCACACTCTTACGATGTCTCTCCGAAAAGATCGACTGGACAACCCTCCCATCTACTTTCTCAACAATCCTCTCCAAGAAATTCTGTCGCTCAAGCTTTTGGGTCTCACTATTTGCCATGATCTTTCTTGGGAAAACCACATTTAAAATCTGGCCTCCAAAGCCAGTCGCCGACTGGGCATCCTCCATCGTGCGAAGTCCTTCCTTGGCACACCTGAGCTCCTCACCACATACAAGGCTTTCATCCTCAGCTCAATGGAATGCTGCTCTCCCCTCTGGGCTGGTGCTCCTGCCTCAAACCTAGCTCGTCTTCACGCTGTTGAAACCAAAGCTTTCAGAATCATTGGAATCTCCCGCGATGAAGCTAACTCCAAGGGCCTTTCACTCACTCTGTTGGTGGTCTTTGGTGGTGGTGGTCTTTCCGTCTTCTACCGACTCCTCTCCGGCCTTGCCCCCCCCCCCCCCCAGGTCTCTCTGGGCTCTGTCCCGCAAATATTCCTACAGGTCGCACAAGATCTGCCTGCAACCCTCTTATGGTTGAACTGCAAAAATCAAGACTCTCTGCTCACCTTGACTCCTTCATTCCTCTTTTCTCCCGCCTCTGGAACAAACTTCCCCACTCCCTTCAATCCCACTCCTCCCTCCAGGTCTTTAAAACAGCTGTTCACCACCATCTCTTATCTTCTCCCATCCAAAACCTTCATCTTTTCTATCCCCGCTAATTTCACCCCAAATCCACTTTTTTGAAATACCATCTTCTTTCCTGGAAGTCCTTGGTGTCTTTGTGTTTTATACTTCTCCCCCCCCCCCCCTTCCCACGCCTCCTCTCCCTCCCTCACATCTCCCGATGTCCCTGCTCTCAAATGTTGTGTTTGTGTGCTTCCCCTTCTCTCCCCATCTTGTCTACCACAGACAAAATAATTATATATTTTGTTTGTCTGTTTGATTTGTTTGTGTGATAAATGTTAGCTCTTTCACGAGTCTCGATTCTGTATCCAAAAAAAATAAAATAAAATAAAACCCGCATGGTGTGCATAGAATGCAACATTATTTACACCATCACACTGGTTCACCATGCAACAGGTGCTCCGTCCACCAATGACACGCACTCGTGCACAACTCGTGCCCGCTCACCCACACATCACGTGATCGACCTGCAAGCCCATTACGCATATACACAACCCAGGGAACCCAAGTATGGGTAAGCAACACTGGACTCCTTCGAAATTACGTGACCAGGAAAATGTTCGCACAACCACTCTTGTACGTACAACCAAATATCAACAGAGTGTGGCAGTTGTAATCCAAGAAATAGCACATCAATGATGACGGTCTGGTACTGCGGGACATGCCGTGTTTGACATGTGGCCAGACATGAGTTGCGATTTGGAAATAAAATTACCGACGTGTATCAGAGCTCAAATATGGGCTTCAGGATGTTTGTACATCATTAACATAAGGTCACCTGAGGTCAAGTTCGCTATTTCCTGTTTGGTTCAAAATCGATAGTAATACTCTAATATTTGTTAATAATCCCTTTTTTCTTGAACAAAGGATAATCCCAACCATGTTATGATCGTTTTAAGGCCATTTTCCCCGCTAGAGTGGGGGTTGGCCTTGCGGGCCCCATGACAATCATGGTTCCCTGTTTGAGGCAATGTTTTTATGGCCGGATGCCCTTCCTGACGCCAACCCTTAGTCGCCTCTTACGATGCGCAGGGATACGGTGTACCTATTCTAAACCGGGGTACACACCGGGATCATTCATCCCAGCAAGCTGGTACTCAATTTGCCGACCTCGGAATGATGACAGGCTGAGTCAACCCCCCCCCCCCCCCCCCCGGTGTTAATTCGGCGATCGATCGGGATTTGAACTCAGGATCCGAGGATCCCAAGCCGGCACCCTAACCGCTAAGCCTACACCCGGCCACCAGCCATCTTATAATAACGTGATATATACACACGTGAGGTGTGTGTGTTTGTGTGTGTTTATGTATACAGTGCCCTCCATGAGTATTGGAACAGTGAAGTCAAATTTGTGATATTATTGCAATATACTGAATACATTTAGATTTGAGATAAAAAAAATATCTCAAATACGAGGCAAGAGAGGGCCAGCTTTTTCTTGGTATAAAATAAAATAAAATTGTATAGAAATAACACTTTTTATGTTCAGTCTCCCCATTTTAGGCAAGCACATATATTGGAACAGATCAAGTTAAAGTAAATTAAAGTTTTATAATAGTTTGTATTTGGTTGCATATCCCTTGTATGTAATAAATGTATCAGCATGTGACCCACTGACATCACCAAACTCTTGGTATCCTCCTTTGAGATGCTTTGCCAAGGTACTGCAGCCATTGTCAGTTGTTTGTTTTGGGGGTTTCTGACCTTCGTCTCCTCTTCAGCAAGTAAAATGCTCCACTGGATTTAAATCAGGAGATTGACTTGGTCTCATCTGTCCATAAAACGTTATTCCAGAACTCTACTGATTCACCTCTGTACTTTGTGGTAAATTCTAATCTGTCCTTTCTATTTGAGGTGCTAATGAGAGGTTTGCGTCTTGCGGTGTAGCCTATGTAATTCTGTCGAAGTCTTCTGTGAATGGTAGATTGGAATACTTTCACCCCTGCACTCTGGGGGTGTTGGTGTGAATGAATGAATGAATGAATGAATTGGTGTGCACTCTGAATTTCTTTTATCTCTCTCTCCCCAACCCAACCCAAAGAACACCATCCCAACTGTGAAGCATGGTGGTGGCAGCATCACGTTATGGGGATGTTTCTCATCAGCAGTGACTGGGGCACTTGTCAAGACAGAAGGGAAAATGGATGGAGCGACATACAGAAAAATCCTAGAGGAAAACCTGCTGCCCTCTGCAAGAAAGCTGAAATTGGGACGGAAGTTCACCTTTCAGCCTGACAACGACCCGAAGGACACAGCCAAAGCTACACTGGAGTGGCAAAGGAACAAAAAAATTAATGTCCTTGAGTGGCCAAGTCAGAGTCCCGACCTAAATCCAATCGAAAATCTGTGAAATGACTTGAGGATTGTTGTCCATCAACGTTCCCTGCACAACTTGACTGAGCTTGAACAGTTTTGTACAGAAGAATGGGCAAATATCGCCCAATCAAGGTGTGCAAAGTTGGTAGAGACCTATCCCAACAGATTCACAGCTGTGATTGCTGTCAAAGGTGCTTCCACCAAGTATTAACTCAGGGGCGGTTGGGGGGGGGGGGGGCGGGGGGCACACGTATCCAACCAAGAAATTCCAGTTTTATGTTTTTAATTAATCTTCTGAAATATGTAGAATTGGTTTTTCATTTGGAAGTTGTGCGTTATAATGTGTAAATAAGGGTGAAAAAGTCTGATTTAATGCAATTTAATTCCAGGCTACAAGGTAACAAAAGGTGAAAATTTTGAAAGGGGGTGTAGATTTTCGAAAGGCACTATATATGTGTGTGTGTATTTTTTTTTTTTTTCCCCCCATGTTGGCTTGAGCCGAATAGATGAGTCTTGCCTAGTTAAATACCAGCTTCGAATTGGTCAGGCCGACTGATGTAACTTGCCGATCGGAGGATGAAAAGGTGACTGGAGTCACGTGGACTAATATCACTGTGGGCAATACAATAAATTATTCACCCAACTCTTCATCACCCACATTCTTTTCTGCTCCCTTGCATGCTTTCAAAATCCCTCTTCCATTCCTCACTGCCCTCTCTTAACCTTTCCTCCAATATTCTTGCTTGCTGTGTAATCTTGCTCACTTAATGCGACACAACAAAAGGCCAAATTGTGAATTTCAGAACATTAGCATGGCAGAAAAGTTTACAGTGCTGTATGTATATATTTATTTTCCTTTTAGTATAACTTACTAATAGTGCATTCTATCTGTTAAATATTCCAGCTCCAAAACGGTCAGATTATTTAACTCCCCTGTTGCCATTATTGCCCGGAAGAAAAGTCTGCCTGTGCATGGTCTGCAATTTCAGAGCAGCTGTCGTTTGAAGTTCAGGGAGTGGTCCAAATGAGTTTTTCAGACTGAAGGTCCACTTGTCTGCAGACTTCCACTTGCTGGAAACACCACGTAAAATGGAAAATTCCGTTCCTCAGGTATAAGGCAATGTATATTTAATGTTGTCCCCGATGTATTATTTACGCTTTGAAATGGCATTTCCCCACATTATTGGGAAATGGTGTCACAAACAGATCATATTTGAACCTAAAATGAAACAATTTTACAAACATTAACACATCATCACAAGAGCAACATGAGTGTGGGATAACATTGATGAGAAAGAAAAAGAAAAATGCATGATTAAACAGTATGCGATTTTTGGGAATACTCGGAACATGCTAATGTTTAAGTGCAATTGACAATTAAAGGATTCAACATCATGATTTAGAAAATCTGGATTGAAATGATGGATTTATTATTTTTATTATTATTTTTTTGTATACAAGGTCGAGGCTCATGTAAGAGCTAACATTGATCACAAAAAAGACAAACTGACACATAAAACATAAGATAAAGGGAGCGGGAGAACAAGATGGAGAGCACGGACATCGGGATATCTGTGGGAGGGAGAGGGCTTGGGGGGAGGAGGCATGGGAAAAGGGGGGGAGGGGGGGGTCAGAGGTAAAAAAAACAAAAAAAAAAAACACGTGGACACTGCGAGGACCTCCAGGAAAGAAGTCGGTATTTTAATAAAGTGGATCTGGGGTGAATTAACGGGGGTAGAAAAGATCAAGGTTTTGGATGGGGGAAGATAAGAGATGGGGGTGAACAGCTGTTTTAAAGACCTGGAGGGAGGAGTGGGATTGAAGAGAGTGAGGGAGTTTGTTCCAGAGGTGGGAGAAAGGAGGAATGAAAGAGTGAAGGTGAATAGAGAGTCTTGATTTTTTTTGCTTTTATTTTACATTATAGAATAATTTTACATGGTTGTTGCTTCTCAAACATGAGGCATAGTTGTAACTTATGGTTGTAACTTACTTATGTTGTAACATAGCTCGACACTTTATTCTCTATTCCCCGACCCTATACACTAAAAACCATGACATGTCCACAAACGTTTCCACAGTCCTTCCATTAATTAGCGTCATCACCTCAAATGTCTTCATCATCTCCTCAAGTGTGACCACCATCTCCTCAAGTGTGACCACCATCACCTCAAATGTCTTCATCATCTCCTCAAGTGTGACCACCATCTCCTCAAGTGTGACCACCATCACCTCAAGTGTGACCATCATCTCCTCAAGTGTGACCACCATCTCCTCAAGTGTGACCACCATCTCCTCAAGTGTGACCACCATCACCTCAAATGTCTTCATCATCTCCTCAAGTGTGACCACCATCTCCTCAAGTGTGACCACCATCACCTCAAATGTCTTCATCATCTCCTCAAGTGTGACCATCTCCACAAAAGTTTTTGAAGTTCTCCCAAACATTTCGCCATATTTCTGCAAAACCACCAGTGATGTCTTCCCAATCTGTTACCACTGTCTTCCAAATAACTGCCCTCATTTTTCAAGCAGGTTGCAGCTGTGCCTCTAACCCTAAGAACCTGCATTTAATCAGCATCAGTACAAACAATGTGCCATGCTGCACAAGGTGTCGAGCCAAAAAGAAAAAATGGACAAGAGAGCTGAGTCGATTGTGCCGACAGCAAAAGCTCACGTGAAATCCGAGGGGGGAGTATATTATATACATATATATATATTTAAATGGGTGGCCATTTCCACCCGTGCCATGTCTACATATGGAGTACTGTACTGTACTCCATGATCTTGCACCCTCTGCCCTCTCCATGCTCTGTCCCCTCCAAGTATCTGGTAGACGCACCACCTGCAACGCCCTCCGAGTGAAACTGCTTAAATCCTGAACCATTGATCACTTCCAGTCACATTTATTCCTCATTTTTCCAGCCTATGGTTGAGCCTCTTTCCTGCCTGCGTCCAGTTTTTATCTTATGCTTTGATGCATTCAGTGAGATCGCTCTTCCATGAGCTTCGACTATATCTATATATCTATACAGTCACGTGAAAAAGTAAGTACACCCCATGTAAAGTTTTGACTTTTTCAACATATTTCAACATTCAGCTATTTGATCTTCATTTCAACAATATTGACAGATAAAGGTGGTATAATATAACAAATATCATGAAACATTTACATTTTGTAGTCCATTGTATAATTTAAATAAACATAAATGCAAATTTCGCATGTGGAAAAAGTAAGTACACCCCCACATTTATCACAACTTCAAATACCTAAAATTAGAATCAGGTGCACCAGCTCAGGTGCAAATGATCAGAACATCGTTGGAGAGGATCTTGGAGGAACCCGTCTTATTTAAACCTCAGACATTTAGTTTGGTTTGCTCTTTGTTGTTGAAGTGTGCGGCGTCACCATGCCTAGATCAATTGCAAATGAGCTCTCTGAGGCCTTCAGAAAGAAGGTTATTGATGCCTACGAGTTTGGGAAGGGATTTAAAAAGATCTCCAAACAATTTGAAATCAATCATTCGACTGTCCAGAAGATCATCCACAAGTGGAGAAGATTCCAAACAACTGCCAACTTGTTCAGGCCAGGCCGCCCCAGCAAGTTCAGCCCGAGAGCAGACCGCAAGATGCTGGAAGAAGTCTCTAAGAACCCCAGAATGTCATCACGGGACCTACAGGTAGCTCTTGCCACTGTTGATGTCAAAGTGCACGAGACTACCATTAGAAAGAGGGTGCACAAATTTGATCTACATGGGAGGTGTGCCAGGAGGAAACCTTTGCTGTCCAGAAAGAACATCAGGGCAAGACTAAAGTTTGCCAATGAACAATGAGGCAAAGACCAGCACTTCTGGAACAATGTGCTCTGGACTGATGAGTCAAAGGTAGAGCTATTTGGCCACAGTACCAGAAGACATGTTTGGGGAAAACCAAAGACATCATTTGACCACAAGAACCTGATACCAACTGTAAAGCATGGTGGTGGAAATATTATGGTTTGGGGCAGCTTTGCTGCATCAGGGCCTGGGCAGCTCCCATCATAGAATCCACGATGAATTCTTCATTGGACCAGAGGGTGCTTGAGGATAGTGAGGCCATCTGTCGGAAAGATGAAGCTCAGCCGAAGGTGGACCTTGCAACATGACAATGACCCTAAACATACTAGTAAATCCACCAAGGAATGGCTGAAAAGAAAGAAATGGAGGGTTCTGGAATGGCCAAGTCAAAGCCCGGATCTAAATCCATCGAGATGTTGTGGGGGGATTTGAAACGAGCTGTGCATGCAAGAAACCCCTCAAACATCGCACAGCTGAAATAATTCTGCATGGAGGAGTGGGCAAAAATTTCTCCCAGTCGATGTCAGAGACTGGTGGACAAATAATAAGAAACGCCTACTTGAGGTTGTTTATGCCAAAGGGGACAATACCACCTATTGGAGCCAAGGGTGTACTTACTTTTTCCACAGAAGGAAATGGAATCTCTGTTAATTTTTTGTTGAATAAATTATTGCAAAGTCAATTTTGCATTGTTTTTTGTTCAATTAGATCACCTTTATCTATTAAAAAAAAAAAAAAACACCTTTAGAGGCCATTTTCCCCCGCAAAGCGGGGGTTGGCCTTTTTAGGGGACCGTGGTTGTTGTTGTTTTTCGGTCCCCTTTTTGAAGCAATGTTTTACGGCCGGATGCCCTTCCTGCCACCAACCCTTTTTGTCGCCTTTTACGACAAACAGGGAATTACCAGTGAACTGGTACTCAATTAGCCGACCTTGGAAGGATGACAGGCTGAGTCAACCCCCCTGGCGTTAATTCAGCGATCGACCGGGATTCAAACCCAGGATCCTAGGATCCTAAGCCGGCACCCTAGCCGCTAGCCCAACACCAGGGTTCTGGATATCTATAGATACTTTATCTATAGATACTGTTTAAATGAAGATCAAATATTGATATGTCCACATATGTTAAAAAGATAAAAAACATTTCATGGGGTGTACTTACTTTTTTACGTGTATATATTTACGCGTCTGATTTAATGTCCCGATTATTTATTCAATGCAAATGAGACGCCCTGCTCGTACTGTTTCTACTATTTCTCACAGTTATATATATAGATATATATATAGATATATATATATATACACAAAAAAAAAACTCGTAACAGAGTGTACTGACAAAGCAGTTTCTTGGCAAGGGTTATACTGGGTGGTTTGCCATCGCCTTCCTAGCTTTGTTTGTCCATGCACTATCCTTTTAAATGCTGAGCATCAAACAAGGAAGCAGAATGCACAATTGTTTTTTAATAGGTCTGTAAAGTATATCGACAGACTACGATCGATTGTTGCACATTTGTAGACTCTGCAGACACAGTCCCGATTCACCCCAGCACCATCCGAGGTGGGCCATAACTCCCGGAAAGGGAAATAAACCCGCAGTCACGGTGTCCGGATAAAACGGGGGAATATTTGCACCTTCATACATGACATCCGCCACTTTAAGTCCAAAATTAACAAGAGCAATACGTGCTAGATTTCCAAAATTGACATTCCAAAAGCATATGGCATAAAAAAACCATAAAGCATAAAAACATATGGTGTGGTCATAAGCAGCGAGAAACAGGGACCATCGGAAGATCCTGGGCGGTAGTGTGTCAGACGTCGCCTTAGTTGGACCAAACAGACTGATCAGCGGCTTGTGATCAGTGCGAATCGTGAAATGATGTCCACGAAGGTACTGGCGAAATTTGCTGACACCAAAAACGATTCCCAATCCTTCCTTGTCAAGTTGGGAATAGTTCTTCTCTGCCGGGGACAACGTTCTGGAAGCAAATGCAACAGGTCTTTCCGTACCATCAGGCATCACATGTGAAAATACCCTCCCCACTCCATACCGACAGGCATCGCATGTCAGCACAAGATCCTTCTCTGGATCAAATGAACGAGAACATTGGACGATTTGAGCAGATCCTTGGAGGTCTAGAATGCTGATTGTTCATTGGACCGCCAGCTCCAGGAGACTCCTTTCCTCAAAAGACGATAAAGGGGGCCCAAAACGTCGGTCACATTTGGGATGTAACGACCATAGAACTGAAGCAAACCAAGGTATGACTTCAATTCGGTTACGTCTCGTGGAGCAGGAGCATCCTTGATAGCTCGGACTTTCTCATCTGTCGGATGTAGACCCTCGGCATCAATCGTATGACCCAGGTACATGGCTGATGGCACCATAAACTTTCACTTGTCTCGACGCAAACGTAGGCCGGAGTCCGAAATCTTCTTCAGAACTCTGTCCAGGTTTTGTAGATGTTCAGCATCCGTACGACCAGTAACCAGAATATTATCCTGGTAACAAATGACGTTGCGTTCGGCGGAAAACAAACTGTCCATTACACATTGATAAATGCCTGGTGCAGATTTCACTCCAAAACTGAGTCAGTGGTACCTGTACAACCCAAGATGTGTGTTGATGGTAAGATACTGTTTCGAATTCTCGTCCAAGCGGAGCTGTAGATAGGCGGATTTGAGATCGAGTTTAGTAAAAGTCTTGCCTCCCGTGAGACGGGTGTAAAGGGTCCTCGGGATTGGATATTTATCCAATGAAGAACACTTGTTCACGGTCATTTTATAAGCTCCACATATGCGGATTGACTGGTCCAATTTTATGACCGGAACGATGTGCGCCACCCATTCCAACCAACAACCAACAGGCATTTTAAGGCCATTTTCCCTGCAAGGGCGGGGGTTAGCCTTGCGGTCCCCATGACAATCTTCGTCAATTTGTCCTATTTTCTGCATCTCCCCTTGTTAACCCCCTTGCCCGCATTTCTTCTTCGACCATCTTTAGCCAAGTCTTTCTCGGTCTTCCCCGTCCTCTACTTCCTTCTACATTCATTTCCATCACTCTTCTCACCTTTCACCGATTTCCATCACCGCCCATTCGGCGTACTGAATTTGCTCGATGATCCCAAGATTTTCAAGATGATCTAGTTCCTTGTCAATCCGCTCCCACAGGGCGAAAGGGACCGGGCGAGCTCTGCAAAATATAGGATTGGCATCCCAGTCAACACTGAGTTTAGCCGTATGTACTTTCAAGGTTCCAAGGTCATCCTTGAAGACATCCGGGTACGTATCCAGCACATTTTTGAGTGTGTATGCTGCGGTAGCAGAAACGTTGGCTGCCCGGAGTTGATGAATGCTTTTCCACTTCAGTTGAATTATGCTCAACCAGTTCCTGCCTAGTAAGGAAGGGCCCTTTCCAGGAATGACGATCAGGGGTAGGTGAAACTCGCGGTTATCGTAGCGCACCGTGACTTCACATGTACCACAGGGAACAATCTTCTCAACTGTATAGGTGGAGAGTCCATAGGTTGTAGATTTCAGGTGAGACCGGTCAGCATCACTCCACAGGTTTGTGAAAACAGCATGGCTGATGAGCGAGACAGCCGCACCAGTGTCGACCTCCATTTGCAATGGTCGATTGTTGACGACAACAGTGGCAAGAAAAGGGTCCCGCTTATGGCGAGAATCAATATGAAACAGGTCATACAATTTTGAGTTGTAGGAAACAGAGCTCCAGACCGATAAACTGATGAATCTTCTTGTCAGCAGCTTTCTCTTTTCCCGATTTGCGAGTGATACAAGCTGGAGCAATATGGCCAGTATTCGAACAGAAATGGCAGGTGGCATCTTTGAACCGACACGTCTCCGGAGGGTGGTTTCCGTTGCACCGAAAACATTTGTTGTGGGTTTGAGACTGCACTGGCTTCTGACGAGGAGACTTGTTCTTATGCTGATCATGATCCAACCGATTCACAGCAGGGCTGGTACCAGACGAGCGAGTGGCACCAATGCTTGCAGCGTTGCGTTCAGCACTTTCCATGGAAATGGCGGTGTCTCTGGCATTTTGGAAAGTCAGTCTTCTCTCAGCAAGCAGGCGTCTACGAGTGCGGTCATCGGACATGCCAACCACAGGCAAATCACGGAGCATGGCGTCAATCTTGTCCCCAAACTCACACAGATGTGACAGTTTTTTGAGGTGTGCAATAAAGTTTGCGATCGACTGATGATTCAGGGGCTGAGGGGGTTCTGTGTGCAAAAAACGGCGCCTAGGTTACCCACCTAATTTGGTGAGAGGACCATGTGGGACATCATATTAGTGAGGGTAGACTGTCTGAAACACAGCAATAAGTGAGAAATTCATGGTTTTGTGTAAAATCCGAAGTCAAAAAGGCCCTGAAAATTAGGGGTAGGGCAAATTAATTATGACCTGGAGCCACAGATAATCTGCATAACATAGCAAGTTGTACCTCAAAATGAAGCTTGTAATGTCAGCTACAAGAGGCAATATGAATGAATCTGATTGGTCGATTATTGAGGACACCAGAGGTCAAACTATGACGTCAGGAGGGGGGTGCCCAAAATTCACGACCTTGAGAACTAATGACCCGGTTTGGAAAAGTTATAATTCAGATAAAAACGTTTTATTAATCATTTTGAGAAGGGCACATATCAGCAAAGTTTTAAACAAAAGAATTTCAGTAAAATATTACAAATTGACCCTTTGGTGGCTGTTTGAAATTTGGACAAAAATCTCAAATATGCAAAAATGACGACACTTACACATAAAGACGGAAACATCTTAAAACATGTAAAGCGGGGTTGCAGATATGGCCTAAACCAAACCAATACACGATTTAAGGCATATTAAAACATCAACATGTGAAGAGGTTTGCAGATTTGCTGTGATATGTGACTTTGCAGTCACTTGCAGCGCTCAGTTATAAGTCAGCTGAATGCAATCATGTTTTTTTTGCATTTCAAAACTGTTGAAGACTCCGAAACTGGGTAGTTGGTAAAAATATCGTTTTCCCCTCATCAGTTCAGTTTTTAATTAGAATTTGTGTTGTAAACTACTGACAAGGCCTTCCAATTCCATTCTCAGTCCAGACATAGAAGCATTATGTAGGGTACGTCTTACAATTATTAGTCCATCTCATACAAAAGGATTTTTGCACTTTTGATAAATCTGGCAACTGCAGTATGAACAACATGAGTCCCCGCTTTGTCGGCAAGGACAGCGCTTTGTTGCACAGGACGCACATTTGCAGGTAGTGGGGAAATCGTCAGGAAGGATCTTTTGATTCTTGCATGGTTTCATAAGAACGTCTTCATAATAGAAACCAAAGTTCCTTGCATCAAGTTGATGACCATTCAGACAATGAAGTTGAAGGAAGGTTCCATAGAAAGCTCTGAGAATGTGTCCCCTTGTTGCTCGGCTTGTTGGAGGTAAATTGATGATGGTCTTTTTGCTGTGGTGGTAGAGATAATATCGTGGATCGTCCATGGTTTTGAATGACGCTCCTGGTTTGTAGACCTGACCCAGATACTCTTCCACCATGCCAAAGTTAATGTTGTCTGGGTCATTCCCAAAATCCTTCAGGTATTTTGCTGGATTTACTTTCAGGTCAGCTGGTTTGGTTCCGAACTTGCTCGTGCTATCACAACCAGTCAGTTGATGAACTGCTGGGAGAATTTTACACAGATTTGCTCCTAGTCTGTTGCCCAGTGTGTGGACTGGGATGTACCTAGTAGTGTCACCTACTCCAGCTCTCATCCAAATTTCCTGTACTCCATGTGATTTTAGAATTCTCCAGAAGTGTAATACAAACACAAGAATGTCAGTGTCATTTGAAAGGACAACCAGTCTGGTTGCTCCAGAACCTACAGCATGCATAGTATGTGGAAGAAGTCTAACATCAGCCTCCTCTATGTCAATGTCCAAATCAGGCAATGGAACTGGAGCATTACTGTTGAAACTAGCCATGCAGGGCTCAATTCGCCTTCAATACCTGTTCCACTGACTATAATACCTCTACCAGCCTCGATGTTCTTCAGGATAAATTGTTTTAGAAGCTTCTGTACCTCTACTTTATTATCCGATGACACCCAGAAAGCATCCATACAAACAGGTAACTTTGTCTCTTCACTCAGATGACATATCAATTGGAGCACAACAGCATCTCCTGACTCTTTCACTGTCTTTAACAGATCCTTGCACGTCAGTATCAAATATGTAGTCGATCCGCTCAGCATTTGAACACATAGGTTGTACCATTGGGACTTCCGTTTCCGGTCTTGCTGGCGAGGGTTCGTTTATTCTCAGCTCTCCATGCTATCCATCGAAATCGAAGTTAAGTAATTGTTCCCATTTGTATTTTCGTTATAACTATTTATTTTATGGTGTATATATTGTCTCCCGACGTAGATTTTCGGTGCAAATCTTTCATACCTGTATTGAAAATCGTGTTAATTCGGGTCGTGTTTTGAGGCCTTGTAGTTGTACAGTGAACACTCACTGTACAACCTTGAGGCTTTGTTTTTCTCTCAGCGGTCCGTGTTTTTGTGATCCAATAACTTTCGTTCTCTGTTTTCCCAATCTTTTCACCCCATAGCCCTCTTCCTTGTGTAAATCACAACTCAAAAAAATCCAAAAAAAAAACATTTCCTTCTCTGTTCTCATTCGTTTATTCATTCTTGTTCGTTCGTTCTTCGACCACGTGTTTCTCCCCCATTTCCCCAGATAGATTGTCAAATTTCAACTCGTTATTTTATCGTCCATGCGTTATTGTTTTGATTATAGTTACTTTTGGTTTGAATTTCCTGTAACTTGTAATTATTTAATCGTGTTCTGCTCCTCGTGTGCGGCCTTGTAGTTGTACCCCCGTCGGTGTTTGTTATCTTAATCGTGTTTTGCTTGGCTCTTAGTTTTTTTCCCTTCTACCCCGAACATAATACTCTGTCTAACATTCTAAATCCCCACCTCCCCCCCCCCCCACCCCCAAAAACCAAACAAACAAAAAAAAAACCAAAAACATTTATTTTCCTTTCTCCACGTGTACTGTTGACTCATCCTGTATTTTCTGTCCAGGTGTGCTGTTCGCCCCGCCCCCATTAACTCCTTGCCATCCACCGCTTGCCCTTCACGTGACTCGTGGTGGTCCCTCTCGGCTCTCCCCCCGTTGGTATTTTTGTGCACATAAGATTGTTCACGGTTCTGTTTAAATATTATTTAAATATGTATAACCTTTCCCCTTCAGTGTTTTACTCAGTGGTATTTTACAACACGCTGTTTTTCTTCCTATTTAAAAGGCTTTTCTCAATTTCCTCTCCAACTCATTCCACCTCAAAAAAAAGAAATTCAATATCTTATACGTCTCCCTCACTACATGGTCTAAATTCACATTCATTCCATCCCTCCTCCATCATTCTGAACCGGATTGCTAACTTGAAAATCACAACAAACCCAATTTGTTTTCAATGTTCGTCTTTCATTAATCATCCACTTTCTAAACTCCCCTCTTGCCCCTCCCATCCAAATCCCTCCCCTTGCACCTACACTCCTAAACTCCCCCCTTGCCCCACCACTCTTAAACTCCCCCCTTGCCCTTCCACTCCTGAACTCCCCCCTTGCCCTTCCCCTCCTAAACTCCCCCCTCACTCCTCCCCTTCAAAACTCCCCCCCAACCCCTCCCATTCAAACCTCCCCCCATACCATTCCTCTCCAATTCTCCCTCCTCCCCCCTCCTCCTCAAAGCTGCCTCCTCCCCACTTCGTCTCCCTTCTATCTCATACCTCCACCCCCCCCCAACCTTCTTCTTTCCTCTGCCCCCCCTCAAACAACCCCTCTCTGTGCCTCATCCCTTCACCTTCAAACCTTTCATCCTCCTCATCCTTCCCTTTCTTGGAACTCTTCTGCAATTGCTGACACACTAACAACTGCTCTCCCTACCTCCCCCTCTCATCCTTCATCTTACCCTACTCCTCCCCTCCCCTGTCCTGTACCCGATGCTCCCCCTCTCTCTTCATTAACGGTATGGACCTCAAACATCCGGGGCCTTCGCTCAAACCTGACTGATCTCTCCATACAGGTTGCTTCTGACAATCCAGACTTGATCTGCTTAACAGAGACTTTCCTCCTTCAAGATGTCTCTGATTCCTTAATATCTCTTCCTGGTTACTCCCTCCTCCGGTATGATAGACCTGAGCCTCGGCCTGGTGGTGGGGTGGCTATCTTTATCAAAAACTCTCTTCCTCACTCTCCTTGCACTGCCCTCTCTCCTCCTCACCCCCAGGAGTACCTCTGGCTACGGCTTCCTCTCCGCTCCCACCTTTTGTTCATATGTGTTCTGTACCGTCCCCCAAACAGTGATGACTCCATCTACATTTCACTGTCTGACAACATGGACCAACTTCTATCCACTCATCCCAACTCTCTCTTCCTCATATGTTGTGACTTCAATTGTGATCATGCCACCTGGTTGGGTGTGGGTTCCTCTTTCACCAGTCATGGCACCTCAGCAAAGGACTTCTGTGACTCACTGGGATTGACACAATCTGTCAATTTCCCGACCCGGATCTCAGCCAATGGAGTATCTTCTCTTCTAGACTTGGTTATGACTAACTTCCCTGCTAATGTCTGCTGCTCTTCTTCTGCTCCAATCGGTTCTTCTGATCATGTGCTTGTCAAAGTGGACATCTCTCTGGCCATTCTCAGAGAGCCTCCTCAGCGTCGACGAGTCTGGCATTTCACTCAGGCCGACTGGGACGGTCTTCAAGCAGCCATCAATCGTCTGGATTGGTCTCCCATCTCCACTGCCTCTGACATCAATTCTTCCTGGGAATTCTTCCAAAGCAAACTGATCTCTCTCATGCATAGATTTATCCCATCTCGCCTTCAGTTGTCTTACCCTTCCTCCCGTCCATGGTACACTGAATCTTGTGGTGAGGCAGTTGCCCTGAAACAACTTGCCTTTGCCTCTTGGAAGGCTAATCCAACTGAAGGAAATCTCAGTTCCTTCCACCAAGCTCGGAACAAGTGTGTGTCTACCCTCAGGAGTGCCAGGAAGCACTATCTCTCCTCACTCAAGAATGAACCCTCAAACCTGTCTCCTTCCTCCAAATCCTGGTGGCGTCTGGTCAAATCCGTTTCTGGTGTTTGTTCCCCCTCCATCCCCTCCCTTACCTCAAATGGCCACACAGTTGACATCGCACGTGACAAAGCCGAATGCCTCAACTCTGTGTTTGCCTCAAAATCCTTAGTCCCAAACCCATCTCTCTCTGTTCCCACCTTTCCCAGTCGAACCAAACTGCTCCTGGACTCTGTGACCTTCTCTCCTGACAAGGTGGAGGAGTTTTTGTCAAACCTCGACTCTGATTCTGCAACTGGACCAGACGGCATCAGCCCACGGGTCCTAAAATCCTGCTCTGCCGCTCTATCTCACCCTCTCTCTGTTCTTTTCACCCTATCCTTTGCTCAAGGTCATCTGCCAGCATCCTGGAAATCAGCAAACATTACCGCTTTACACAAAAAAGGTGCAAAAACAGATCCTTGCAACTACAGACCAATCAGCCTGCTCCCAATTATCAGCAAAGTCATGGAATCCATCATTGCTTCGGATATGAAATCTTTCCTCTTCTCCAATGGCTTGATCTCTGATCATCAATTTGGTTTCAGACCAGGTCACTCTACTCTGGACATGCTGCTTCTGCTGTCTCAACAATGGATGGAGGTCCTCAATGCCAAACAGGAAATCAGAGCTGTCTCCCTTGACATATCACGTGCCTTCAATACGGTCTGGCACCCAGCTCTGCTCACCAAACTCTCCTCCTATGGTATCCATGGAAATCTCCATGCATGGCTTGCGGACTTCCTCTCTGGTCGTAGTCAACGTGTGGCCCTGAATGGATTTCTCTCATCTCCCCTTCCCGTTCAGGCTGGAGTTCCCCAAGGCAGTGTGCTGGGCCCTGTGCTTTTTCTGGTCTTTATCAATGATCTCTCCGACTCTCTGGAAAATCCTCTGTATCTCTTTGCTGATGACTCCACTCTCTGCCGCTCCATTCCTCTTCCCTCAGATCGGCAGTCTGCAGCCTCCTCACTCTCTGAAGACCTGGACAAAATCACAGACTGGTCAAACATGTGGAACATGTCTTTCAATCCTGACAAATCTCACACTCTTACTATGTCTCTCCGAAAAGATCGACTGGACAACCCTCCCATCTACTTTCTCAACAATCCTCTCCAAGAAGTTCTGTCGCTCAAGCTTTTGGGTCTCACCATCTGCCATGATCTTTCTTGGGAAAACCACATTTCCAAGCTGGCCTCCAAAGCCAGTCGCTGACTGGGCATCCTCCGTCGTGCGAAGTCCTTCCTAGGCACACCTGAGCTCCTCACCACATACAAGGCTTTCATCCGCAGCTCAATGGAATACTGTTCTCCCCTATGGGCTGGTGCTCCTGCCTCACACCTGGCTCGGCTTCACGCTGTTGAATCCAAAGCTTTCAGAATCATTGGAATCTCCCGCGATGAAGCTATCTCTGAGGGCCTTTCACTCACTCACCGCAGGCAGGTAGGTGGTCTTTCTGTCTTCTACCGACTCCTCTCCGGCCTTGCTCCCCCAGCTCTCTCTGTGCTCTGTCCCCCAAATATTCCTACAGGTCGCACAAGATCTGCCAGCCACCCTCTGATGGTTAAACTGCCGAAATCTCGGCTCTCTGCTCACCTTCACTCTTTCATTCCTCTTTTCTCCCGCCTCTGGAACAAACTCCCACACTCACTTCAATCACACTCCTCCCTCCAGGTCTTCAAAACAGCTGTTCACCACCATCTCTTATCTTCCCCCATCCAAAACCTTGATCTTTTCTACCCCCACTAATTCACCCCAGATCCACCTTGTTTGAAATTCCAACTTCTTTCCTGGAAGTCTTGGCAGTGTCCATATGTTTTATACCTCTCCCACCCCCCCCCCCTTCCCATGCCTCCCCCCCAAAGCCCTCTCCCTCCCACAGTTCTCTCGATGTCTCCATGTCTCTCGGTTCCTGCTCTCAAATGTTGTGTTTGTGTCCTTCCCCCTCTCTCCCCATCTTGTCTACCGCTCCCGATGTTATTTGTTTTGTGTGTCTGTTTGTCTTTCTGTGTGATTAATGTTCGCTCTTTCACGAGCCTCGATCTTGTATACAACAAAAAAAAAAAAAAAAAAAAAAAAATATCTCAACAAATTTGCTGCACAGGTCAGCAAATGTTCCTGCAGAAGGTAGCTTCATCCGTCGCAACACGCCATGACATCAACCAAGGAGGCTGTCTTGCCTCCCTCCCTCCCACCAATTGAGGCAAATGACTCGTTTTCCCCATTATTCAAGCTTTTCTCAAGTTCATGGCAAAGGTCACTCTTGGTGGGCTTTTTCATCAGATCAGCGTCATCAAACAGGTAAGAAGAATCTACCAGGTCATACTGCAGGAGATAGTGTATATCATAGTTGCGCACTCGAGCTATGTCAAATATTTTCTGTGCTTCTGCAAGCTCCTTTTTCTGATCTTTGGCTTTTGTTTCAATGGACTTTTTCCCAGATTTCAGGTTTTTGAATGCCCTTCAGTTTATGACTTAGTAGCTAGAGGTCCCTACAAGTATGTAACGGTTGGTAGTAACTGTAGGAAAACATTGTGCTATACTCATGTGTACATGATCTATACATGTATTATTGCGAAACCACCACGCTCCTAATAACTTTGCCAATGCAATGGATTTATACTACTTCATTTTGTGTAGCCCATTATAGGTACCATCTATCTATAATTCCAGTAATCTCTGTGTGTTTGTTTGTACGTTTGTACGTTTGTACGTTTGTACGTTTGTACGTTTGTTTGTTTGTCTGTGACCGCTGTTTCTCGACAACCACGGGTCCGATATACTTTAAACTTGCCAGGTATATTGCTGGGGACCCGAGGATGTGCCTTTTCAAGGTTTCATATTAATCGGACAAGTACTTACCGAGCTATGGCGATTTAGCCGTTCGCCGTTCGCTTTGGCGTTGCGAATGGACCAAACCATTGCATGTAAATAGAGGGGGGGGGTTCTGTGGTCGTTGCGAATGGACCAAACCATTCATGTAAATAGAGGGGGGGGGGGGGGGGTTCTGTGGTCGTTACTGCCACGTGGTTTCAATTTTTTTTTTTGTTGTTGTTGTTTGCACGCATGTTTTTTTGCACCCACGTACGGGCACGCCCTAGGATGTTTACACACACACACCCCTACACAAATTTTTTTTTTTTTTTTTTTTGGCAAGGAACGGGCACCCACGTACGGGCACGTCCTAGCTTATATATAGTACGGGCATGCCCTAGTTTAAACAATTAGCGTAAAATATCCTCACCTGAAGCTGATATATTCTTTCCCTGATACAGGAAATGTGAGAAAATGTAGGATGATCGATCAGTATACAGGGCTCATTCCATTCTGTTTATGTAACTTCTGTTGGGGGATTCCCAAATCAGTAAACCCAATGGGGATTACCCAATGGGGATTACAGGTGCCTGATACATTTCAATTCCAATAAAAAATAAATCCTGTTGTTGTACTAAAAAGAAACAAAAAATCTTGGTTTGCCTGAAAAGAAGTTTAGGAAATTGCTATTTTTGACTGAAAACTTTATATTTCAACAAGAACAAGACTTCAAATTTCTAGCTGAACAGAGTAATATAATTGACCTTATAATCCGTCAGCCAGGTCTAATATACGGCTTAAACCCTTTAAAATTCATTTTTTCTCTAGTCTAAAACATTAAATATTATTTTAAACCACTTTTTAAAAACTGGATATGAACTTCTGTTTTCCGTGTCATGGATGCCATTTTTTGCATATTTGAGATTTTTGTCCAAATTGCAAGCAGCCACCAAAGGGTCAATTTGTAATATTTTACTGAAATTCTTTTTTTTTTTTAAACTTTGCTGATATGTAGTCAAAAAGGCCATGAAAATTAGGGGTAGGGCAAATTAATTATGACCTGGAGCCACATATAATCAGAATAACATCAGAATAACATATCAAAATGAAGCTTGTAATGTCAGCTACAATATGCAATATGAATGAATCTGATTGGTCGATTATTGAGGTCACCAGAGGTTAAAATATGACGTCAGGAGGGGGGTGCCCAAAATTCACGACCGTGAGAAGTAATGACCCGGTTTGGAAAAGTTATAAATCAGATAAAAACGTTTTATTAATCATTTTGAGGGTGTGCCCTTCTCAAAATGATTAATAAAACGTTTTTATCTGATTTATAACTTTTCCAAACCGGGTCATTACTTCTCACGGTCGTGAATTTTGGGCACCCCCCTCCTGACGTCATATTTTAACCTCTGGTGACCTCAATAATCGACCAATCAGATTCATTCATATTGCATATTGTAGCTGACATTACAAGCTTCATTTTGATATGTTATTCTGATGTTATTCTGATTATATGTGGCTCCAGGTCATAATTAATTTGCCCTACCCCTAATTTTCATGGCCTTTTTGACTTTTCGGATTTTACACAAAACCATGAATTTCTCACTTATTGCCGTGTTTCAGACAGTCTACCCTCGCTAATATGATGTCCCACCTGGTCCTCTCACCAAATTAGGTGGGTAACCTAGGGGCCCTTTTTTGCACACAGAACCACCTCAGCCACTGGACTATGACCTTGCTGCTGTCTGCACATGTAAAAATTAAACCGACACAGGATGACTGAAGGAGATGGGTTACAATGTTCCTTCAAAGCGGCCTTGAGCTCTGCATACGTGAGCTCCTGGATTGTCCGAGGCCGAATCAGGTTTTTAACGAGTGTGAACGTCTCACCCCCGCAAACGGACAGGAAGACGGCCTTCATCCGGGCTTCGGACAGGAAGACGGCCTTCATCCAGGCTTCGGACAGGAAGACGGCCTTCATCCGGGCTTCGGACAGGAAGACGGCCTTCATCCGGGCTTCGGACAGGAAGACGGCCTTCATCCGGGCTTCGGACAAGAAGACGGCCTTCATCCGGGCTTCGGACAGGAAGACGGCCTTCATCCGGGCTTCGGACAGGAAGATGGCCTTCATCCGGGCTTCGGTCAGGAAGACGGCCTTCATCCGGGCTTCGGACAGGAAGACGGCCTTCATCCGGGCTTCGGTCGCGATGCCGTTCGCCTCGAAGTAGAAAGACAACCGCTCAGCATACGTGTCAAAATCTCCCTCATGAGGGTCGAATTCATCGATATCGCCGAAAGAAGTCATGGTCAAGATGTTTATCCTCGTCGCCATATAAGGTATCTCGACAGACTACGATCGATTGTTGCACATTTATTGACTCTGCAGATACAGACCCGATTCACCCCAAGCGCCATCCGAGCTGAGCAGTAACTCCCGGAAACGGAAATAAAACCGCGGTCACGGTGTCCGGATAAAACGGGGTATGTTTGCACCTTCATACATGACAAGGTCTTTGGTATTATTCGGATGGAGTTTGACGAACCGACCTCATAGACACGAATGCTCTAAATTTCATAAAATTCCTCAAGAAATTATGATTTTTAAAATTAACTTGATACGAACCTCCTCCCGAATCCGGAAGTGAACACATGACGACAATGAGCTGGATTGATAAATATGTCAATAAAATCGTGATTAAAAACTATTTTGTTATCATATTCATTTATGATTGGAATGATGCTATTTGGAATGAAAATAAAGATATTAAGTTAAAATTTGAATGAGGAAATGACGTGGGGTTTCTACTTTATAACCGTGACATTCGCAAATCGCCATATGCAGATTCGCCATTGACTGGTTATAGAACCATTCAGACGGGTACGGTTGTCGTGAAAGTCATTCACGAACATGCTGTCCATGCTTGATGTTCAACTAAAGGAAGCACAGTAAAGTGGAATTTATTGGTTCCAAGGTTTAGCATTCACCGTTTCCACATCGTTTGTTGGCTTTTTGGATTACCATCCGTGCATAGCATGGGTACCTCACTAGTATATATATATATATATATATATATTGTAGGAGCTGCGCTCCAACGCAAATTGGGAGAATGGACGCGACAAAAAGCTGGAATTCGTCCGAGTTTCTTTATTGTGTAAAATCAACTCGGGTACTCTGAAAAGCCCGTTTATCCGGCAGCAATATATATACACATTATCCCGGAGCGTTTGCCTGGGAAAGGCGAGACCGGGCGTGCCCGGGCGTCCTGGGCGAAACCTGGAAAGGCGAGTCTGGACATGCCCGGGCATCCTGGACGAGGCCTGGCAAGTCGAGGGCGGGCATGCCCGGGCGTCCTGGACGAGCCCTGGAAAGGCGAGGCGGGGCGTGCCCGGGCGTCCTGGGCGAACCCTGGAAAGGCGAGTCTGGACATGCCCGGGCGTCCTGGACAAGGCCTGGCAAGTCGAGAGCGGGCATGCCCGGGCGTCCTGGGCGAGCCCTGGAAAGGCGAGACCGGGCGTGCCCGGGCGTCCTGGGCGAGCCCGGCATGGTGATCGCTCCGCGTCCTCGGTAGGTGCAAGGTGATTGTGTAAACCCAGCGGTAGCCGCTACACACGTCCCCCCAAAATCGACTTGCACCGGCAGGGTAAATTTAAGGGGGGTCCTGATGACTCGGCCGAAGCGACCCCTGGCGGGTTGTGGGGGGGGGGGGGTCCGGTGTGGTGGTGGGTGGTCGAGTGGGGGGCACCGTGGATGGGGGGGGGCGGCCTCGCCGCGGCGGAAGGGCCAACCGTGGCGGTTGGTCGATGTCCTGGTGCGCCGGCTTGAGGCGGTCCACCGCAATCCGGTCCGACCTGCCGCCGATGTCGATGACGAACGACTTGTCGTCCCGTCGCAGGACCTGGAAGGGCCCGTCGTACGGCGGCCGGAGTGGCCCCCGATGTGCGTCATGACGCACAAAACCGTACTCCGCTGTGCGAAGCGCTGGGGGGACGTAGGACTGGGGTCACCATGGTGGGACGTTGTCACGGGGGCAAACCGTCGGGCGGTCTCCTGGAGGTCCGAGTGCTGGTGAGCTGCGGACCAGGGACTGGTAGTGTCGGGCACGAATTCGCCCGGGACGCGTAGCGCCTGGCCGTAGACAAGCTCGGCAGTGGACGCCCGGAGGTCCTCCTTGGGGGCCGTGCGGAGGCCCAAAAGGACCCACGGCAGCCGGTCGGCCCAACCGCCGTCCTGAAGGCCGGCCATGAGCACGGCCTTCATGGAGCGGTGGAACCGCTCGCACAACCCGTTGGCTTGGGGGTGGTAGGCCGTGGTACGGTGGAGCTTGACCCCCAGGTTGCGGGCGACCGTGCCCCACAGCTCGGAGGTGAACTGCGGTCCGCGGTCCGACGAGATGTCCGCCGGTGCGCCGAAGCGGGCGACCCAGGTGGCGATGAAAGCCTGCGCCACGTCGGCGGTGGTGGTGGAGACGAGGGGAACGGCCTCCGGCCACCTGGTGGTCCTGTCCACCATGGTGAGCAGGTGTGTGAAACTCCGTGATGGGGGGAGGGAGCCCACCAGGTCCACGTTGACGTGGTCGAAACGTCGTTCGGGCACGGTGAAAGGTGCCAGCGGGGCCTGGGTGTGTCGGTGGACCTTGGCCTCTTGGCAGGCTGTGCAGGTGCTGATCCAATCGCAGACGTCCCGTCGAAGGCCGTGCCAGACGAATCGCGCCGACACCAGCTTCTGGGAAGCTTTCCGGCCTGGGCGGGAAAGGCCGTGGAGGGAGGCGAAGATGCGGCGTTGCCAGGTAACGGGCACGATGGGGTGAGGCTGGCCTTGGGAGACGTCGCAGAGCAGGACAGTGTCCGCGAAGGGGATGTCGGCCAGGCGGAGGCCCGTGTCCGCCGCCCGGAGGGCTTGCACCGTGGTGTTGGTGGTTTGGTCAGCCGCCATAAGCGCGAAGTCCACGCCGAGGTGGACCGCGTTCGCGCTGGCCCGAGAAAGACAGTCGGCCACGGCGTTGTCTTTGCCGGCGACGTGCCGGATGTCCGTGGTAAACTCGGACACGGCGGAGAGGTGGCGCTGTTGGTGGGCCGACCACGGCTCCGTGACCTTGGCCATTGCGTAAACCAACGGCTTGTGGTCGACGAACGCCGTGAAGGGTCGGCCCTCCAGGAGGTGGCGGAAATGGCGAACGGCCAGGTGTAGACCGAGGAGCTCGCGGTCAAACGTGCTATATTTGAGCTCGTTTGGCCGGAGTTGCCGGCTGAAAAAAGCGAGTGGCTGCTAAACCACGTTCACCCATTGCTCATGTACGGCGCCCACCGCGTAGTCGGAGGCATCCGTGGTGAGGGCGATGGGAGCGTTGAGCACCGGGTGAGCGAGCAGTGTTGCATCGGCGAGGGCCCGCTTTGAGTTTTTAAAGGCCGCGTCCATGGCTGCGGACCAGACGACGTCGTGCTTGGCCGGCTTGCCCCGGAGGGCTTCGTAGAGGGGCCGCATGAGTTGAGCAGCGCGGAGCACGAAGCGGTGATAGAAATTCACCATTCCAAGGAATTCCTGCAGGGCCTTTATGGAGCGGGGACGCGGAAACATGGTGATGGCCTCGACCTTGGTTGGCAGCGGCACGGCCCCGTTCTTGGTGATGTGGTGGCCCAAAAAATCAACGGCCGTTGTGCTGAAGTGGCATTTGGCCGGGTTAACGATGAGGCCGTGCTCGCTGAGGCACCCGAACATTGTTCGGAGGTGGAGGAGGTGCTCGGCCTGGGACGTGCTGGCGACGAGGATGTCGTCCAGGGAAACGAAGAGGAACGGCAGGTCGCGCAGCACGCCGTCCATTAGGCGCTGGAACGCCTGAGCCGCGTTCTTGAGGCCAAACGGCATTCGCAGGAATTCGAATAAGCCGAACGGCATGATGAGGGCCGTTTTTGGGACGTCGGCCGCCCTGACAGGTACCTGGTGGTATGCCCGTATTAAATCGATCTTCGAAAAAATGACCTGTCCTGCCAAACGGGCGGAGAAGTCTTGGATGTGCGGGATCGGATACCTGTCGGGGGTGGTAGCGTCGTTAAGGCGGCGGTAGTCGCCACATGGGCGCCAGCCGCCCCCTGGCTTTGGGACGATGTGTAGTGGCGAAGCCCACGCGCTATCGGAGCGCCGCACGATGCCGAGGTGTTCCAAAGCGTCGAACTCGGCTTTGGCCACGGCAAGCTTGGCTGGGTCGAGGCGGCGGGCTCTGGCGTAGACCGGCGGGCCCATGGTTGGTATGTGGTGCTCGATCCCATGTCGTACTGCGACGGTCGAAAACGTCGGCCGCGTGAGGGCCGGGAACTCCGTGAGTAGGCGAGCAAACTCGTTCACCGCCGGAAGGGTGCATGCCAGCTCGGTCGGCGCGGAGCTGCTCAATGTGCATGCCAGGGAGCTGAAGGTCTCGGCGTTGACGAGGCGACGCCGTTTGACGTCAACGAGCAGCCCGTGTGCGCAGAGGAAGTCGGCGCCTAGCAGAGCCATGGGCATGCTTGCGGTTACAAAAGTCCATTTAAAGCGTTGGCTGTCGAAGCAGAGGGTGACGTTGCGCGGGCCGAAGGTGCGGATGGGCGATCTGTTGGCCGCAACCAAGGAGGGGCTGCAAACCGCGGACTGCCTGTCCTGATCGGAGGCGTGTATGACGCTCAGTTGGGCGCCGGTGTCACACAGGAAGCGCCGTCCGGACGCTTTGTCCCTGATGAAAAGTAAGTTGCCCGTGTGGCCGGCGCTCATGGCTGGTAATGAACGCCGGCCCGGCAGTTTCCCGACTTGCCGAAGGTGCACGGGGGTTGGCATGTCCGGGCCTTCTGTCCGAACCTGGCATGATAGTAACACCACGCTTGGTCAGGTGGAGGCCCCGGTCGTCGTGCTGGAGGTGGTCGGCGCAGCGTAGCCGCTGCCAATTGCGTCGGCAGCTCGGTCGTCGACCGTGCCGGGTGCTCGGGCGCCATGGGCGTTGCTTCGGACGGCGGTGGGCTGCAGGTCGCTGCTCCGATGCGTTGGCCTGCCGCGGAGATCTTGTCGGCTTCCCTGGCGAGGGCGAGGGGATCCGTGATCATCGTGCTTGCCAGGGCGAGGCGTACCTGGCTAGGCAGCTGACGGAGGAAAAGCTCCCGGAACAGGAAAGCCGGAGAGTGCTCGCCGAGCAGCGAGAGTATGTAGTCCATTCGCTCGGACGGGCGCGTGTCGCCGAGCTCGGGCAGGTCGAGCAGGCGCCGTGCGCGTTCTGCCGATGAGAGGGCGAAAGCGTCGAGGAGGAGCTTTTTAATCGCGTCATATTTGTTAGCGGCTGGCGGGTGCTGGAGGAGGCTGAGGGCGCGGGCCGCAGTGGCTGAGCCGAGTGCCACTACCACATGGTGGAAGCGGGTGTCGTCGGCTGTGATGCCTCGCAGGGCGAACAGGGAGTCCGCCTGGACGAACCAAACCGCCGCGTGAGCCTCCCAGAAGGTAGGCAGTTTGAGGGCAACTGCCGTGTCCATGTCGGGTCACCAATGTAGGAGCTGCGCTCCAACGCAAATCGGAAGAATGGACGTGACAAAAAGCTGGAATTTGTCCGAGTTTCTTTATTGTGTAAAATCAACTCGGGTACTCTGAAAAGCCCGTTTATCGGGCAGCAATATATATACACATTATCCCGGAGCATTTGCCCGGGAAAGGCGAGACCGGGCGTGCCCGGGCGTCCTGGGCGAAACCTGGAAAGGCGAGTCTGGACTTGCCCGGGCGTCCTGGACGAGGCCTGGCAAGTCGAGGGCGGGCATGCCCGGGCGTCCTGGACGAGCCCTGGAAAGGCGAGGCTGGGCGTGCCCGGGCTTCCTGGGCGAACCCTGGAAAGGCGAGTCTGGACATGCCCGGGCGTCCTGGACGAGGCCTGGCAAGTCGAGAGCGGGCATGCCCGGGCGTCCTGGGCGAGCCCTGGAAAGGCGAGACCGGGCGTGCCCGGGCGTCCTGGGCGAGCCCGGCATGGTGATCGCTCCGCGTCCTCGGTAGGTGCAAGGCGATTGTGTAAACCTAGCGGTAGCCGCTACAATATATTGTTACGGTTTTTAGAACCTTCACTTTGTAAATGTTCCCTTATAAATAATCCCCTGTAAATACTCCAATGGTTGGCTAATATTAAAGATCGCACCCTAGTTAGTCCATGTACCACACGTAGAACACCATAGGACCTCTCTGTAGTTATCTCATTATTATGTGTTTTAGTTAAGGATCTGCTCCCAATAGTTGAATCTACGTTGCATTAATCAAATAAGATAGGCCCCTTCAATTATCCCCGATCATCTCTCTCTCTTCAAAGTGCAGCAGCGGTAGGGCAGCTTTCGCTGCCCCTTGTCTTGGTTTGTTTGCTGGCCCCAAGCCGCCATTACGCACACGGTAATCTGTAGGAAAAAAGGGAGGAGTGGGTTCGAGCACCAGGAACGAGGCGTGGCCTGTCAATGTCTCCTCAAGAGGTGGAGCCAGCGAGCCCTCGCCGGCCAACCAGGGCCGAGGCGAGCCGACCGGTAGGCGTGTCCTAGGAGCCGGCGGCTGGATACAAGAACGCCCAATAAAAGCAGCTGCGAGGGACTGCTTTGAGAGATGAGTGCGAAGGTCCGAAATACAAGGTACCAGCTGAGAACACGACGAATCGTAAGGCAGGAGAGTGGGTCCGTTGACGACGACAATACCGCAGTATATACGCATTGTCCGACTGCGTGAAACCATATGTGCAGCTGCCGCCGGGTTTCGCCTCAAGCCCGGAGCGTGGACCGGAGCGTGGACTGGAGCGGACCTCAATGCTGTGCATCTGCCAGGACCTTCCTGCCCTGCCATCTGCTTGGACCTTCTCCCCCTTCCAGCCATTCCCTATCCGTGTAAGTCTGTTTGTTCTGTGGGGCGTATGGTAATATAAGACTGTTTAAGGCTGCCCTGTGTATCTGCTTCTTCCTCTCCTTGTAAATGCCCTTCTTTCATTTCCTCTTCGGGTTTCGTGTACATAATTAATAAATATCTGTTCTTCCTTTACTTTGGTTTCTTCTTCCCCCGATCGCTTTAGTCTCTTCCCAATTGAGTACCTGTGGCATGATTCGGCCAACGCTCGGAGTCGGGTTTAGTCCTTTGTTAACGGCCCGAGTCGCAGCTCGCTTCGCTCGGCGCATCCATTCATGCTGCGGCCCGGGTGGGAGTATCTCCTCGCTTACGGCCGGTGGTGGTAATTAGGTATTAGGACGGATTGGGCTTACAACCCTACTCACCACTGACCGGAAGTGACGTCATACTTCTAGGACCGGCGGACGGCCAGCTTAACAGGACAAGGGGATTAACCCCCCCCCCCTTGCTAACGGGAGTGCCGTCCCCCGGATCCGTAACAAATGGTGTCAGGAGTGGGATTGGACCAGAACCAAATTTTTAACATCTAAAAAATTTGGTCAAAATTTTGAGCGGCCGAAATTTTATTAACACTACTAAATTGAAATTGTGCCTTGGATGATCAAGGCGATCGGGTGCCGGCAGGGGAGAATGAGGAGGTAGAATCGACCCAGGACCCCAGGGAGGAGATGGGGAGATAGAGGAGGAGGATAATGAAGGTGTGGTAGAGGGGGTTGCAGGCGCACAAGATGGCGGCGCCTCGCACGAGGTTGCAGGAGCACAAAATGGCACCTCGCACATGGCGGCGAGGGCCACGCCTGCCGCGCAAATGGGAGTTATGGATGTGCAATCCTATCTGGACACCTTCATGGTACAAATGAGGGCCTATATGGTAGAGACAGGGAGTAAGATGGATGCAATGAGGGACGAAGCAAGGGGTACCAGTGAGAAATTGAAAAACGAGATGGGAAACCAAATTGGGGAATTGTGGAGCCAAATTGGGAAATTAAGAAATGATATGCGAAGTCAAATTGGGGGGATTAGACAACAAAATAGGGGGGCTAGAAGGCAAATTAGGGGGCCAATTGGAGGACGTGGGTAGCCAAATTGGGGAAATGAAGGACGGGTTATCGGGATTGGAAAATAGGATGGCCACCCAGGAGAACCAAATGGAAGGGGTGAAGAATGGGTGAGAGGGGTTAGAAAACAATATGGAAGGCAAATTGAGGGAAATACGGGAGCAATCCGCCAGGGAAATCAAACAAATGGGGGAGCAGATAGAGGAGGTAAAAATCGGGCTAGAAACCAAATTGAACACCCACAAGGGGGAGCTGGAACAGATGAGGGCGGCATCCACCAAAGAAATAGGAGAGATGGGGGAGGATATAAGGCACGGTGTGAGCGAAGAGGTCGTGGGGGTACGCGACGAGGTAAGGTGGGGTGAGGAGCGCATGGAGAAAGAGGTGAGGAACAGCACGGCTAGGTTACAGGTGGGCATAGAAGATCTGACGCGAGGAGTAGAGCAGCTGACAGTGGGACAAAAGGAGCTAGGGGAGCAGGTGGAAAAGAACACGGCGGTGATAGGAGGGTTGAAAGCGACCCAGAAGGAAATAAAGAAAGAGCTGATAGCGACGAAGAAAGAATGTCAGATGGTACACGAGGGGTTGACAAAGAGGTTGGACGAGGTGACAGAGACATTGGAGACGAGAGAGAGAAGTTAGGACGCACATAGAAACGACCAAGGTGGCCTTAGAGGAAGAAATTGAAGGGGCGCACCAGGAAATAAAGGAGGTGAAACAGAAGTTGGAGGAGGTGGAAGAGGGGGTAAGTGAAATTAAAAAGAGCCGGAGGGAGACTAAGAAAGAGAGAATGGAGGAAGTGATGGAATATGTGCAAGGTCTGTGCTCACAGCATGATGATGTGCTTACTGACCAAATAAAGAGCTTACAGGTGGCGGAGGAGGAGCGAAGGAGAAGAGGCGCCGAGGGGAGTGGCGATATAATCGGAAATGCATATGGTGTGAAGGGAGGTTCAGCGAGCTTGGGTGTTGGTCTAGACCCGGGCGTTCGTGAAAGGCCAAGGATGAGGTGTGCGACCGGTACGGCGTATGTACCGGAGAGGATGCGCAAGAAGGTGCGCGAGAAAGGTGTGTAACAGAGGAGTGCATGAGAACAGAGTGTGCTGTCGAGAGTGAGAATGAATGTACGACAGAGTACGGGAGTGAATGCACGACAGAGTATGGTGGTGAGAGTGACACGGAGTGCGAGTTGGTTGTGGCGAGTGAGAAAGAATGCACACCTGGAATGGTTGAGCGTGTGCGGGAATGCACACCTGAGTTGGTGGTGAAGCGCATGATTGGGTGTGCAAAAGAGTGCACACCCATGGTTGTCACAGAGGATGTGACCGAGGAGTGGGCGCGACGTGTGTTGATGAATTGTGCGAACGATGAGTGTGCGCCAAGGTGTGCAAGGAGGTGTGCGGTGGTCAGGTGTGTAATGAAGTCTGTGAGCGGAATGAGTGTACCTGGGTGGTGTGTAAGAGAAAGTGCAATAACAGAGTGCATGGGATGTACGGAAGGCGTTGGCGCGCGAGAATGTGTGAGTATGGGAATGAGTCGCGTGTGGATGTGAGCATGCGAGTAAGGCATCGACGTTGACCGGAGCAGCGGTTAGGCCAACGCGAGCTCTCGGTCCGTGCCGGGCTTTGTGTACTGCGGGAACCGGCGAGGATCATAATCACGGCGGTTTCAAAAGAACCGCCGTGCGCGATCCGTGCCGGGCCCCGCCCTGCACGGTCGGTTTCGCGCTTTGCCAGGCAAAGCGGGTGGCCCGGTTCGAGGGGAGGTAGGAGGGGTCGGAACAGCGCCCCCTTGTGGTTGCGGCGTTCGGGCCGGGCAAGATTGGGCCATCGGGCAGGAGACCGAAAGGCTCCGCCCCGAGGTGGACCTTGGAATCTCGGCCCGACGAAACCTCCTCCCCTGCATCGAGTGCCGGACGGACCCAACCGCAGTAGACAAACCACCCGCATTCATTGATCGGCTTTGTGAAGCCGAGCTTTGAAAATGTCATGACGCACCGAGGCTCAAAGTTTAATGGACATTTGGTAGGGATAGTGAATATGATCGGCAAATTGGATTGGCAAATTTGATGGGCCAATTTGATTGGCAAAAACAAAATTGGATGGGCAAAATTGATAATGGGAGATGCCCGATGTGGAGGGATGGCAACTCTGCCACCCCTCCCATCCTATCAGGGCACATGAGCATTAGTTTATGGGGTGGCTGTGCAAACTAGCCCGGGAGGGTTAGGATAAAATGATAGGGATCTAGAAAGATGACCGTAGGTAACATGAGAGTTAAGTAGCGACATTGTACCTGTAGAGGGGACGTAGCAGATTAGTTGGATTATAACGACGTGGGAGTGCAATAGTATAAGGGCCGACTGGGAAGCACGAGTTTCAGAAGGGAGTAGTTAGATCAGATGATGCAGTGTGTGAGAGGTGAAAGTGATTGAGCAGAGTATTGTGAAAAGTGTGATTGTGCGTTGTAATGAGTGAATGGTCCTGGAGGGAAGGAGGGTTCAGGTGGCACCAGGTGTGTGGGCACAGGTGTGCAAATACAGGTGAGAATGGTTGTGGGGAATAAATGGTCTGGAATGAATGGAGTATAGAATGGATGGTGTGGAGTGAGCGTGTGGAAAATGTGGAGTGGGAGTGCATGGTGCGAAGGTGTGAATGGGGGAAAGGTGGACCCCCTTCACGAGTACCCGGGGAGGGTAGTTTAAGAGTAGGTAGAGGGCATAGGTAAATTATGATGGATATTGACGTCTGTGGTGCGTGTGTAGAATGGTGTTTGGATGGGTGCAGTAGTAGGGTAAATTGGCTGGGCGTGTGGCCTGTTCGTGTGTATGGTTGAATGGGCACTCCGCCACTGCTAGTCTGTCGGCCAGGTGAGGCCGCAGGTAGGCTCTGGGAGCCAGTAGTGTTCAGTGGGGCCCGAGGATCTAGGGACGGACCCGGGTAGCCTGACGCCAGAGAGGGCGGTAGTGGGGAGAGAGCCAGAGGGCCTTCTCTAAGATAGGTTAGGGTAAGGAGCAGGTAAGCTCGGGAGGAAGCTACGGTGGCGGAGGTGTGCAGGTGAGCAGGCCTGCTGGGAGTGCCACACGACCCAGCCCTGAAATTGTGCGAGGGCACCGGGAATTGAATCGGGGGAGTGAGACCCCAAATTGGTGAGCGCCACAGATGGTCAGTGGGAATTGGTTTTTAGAACTGCATAGAGTAAAGTGGCCAATGGTTTTGCAGGGAAAGACCCTGGGTAGTGTAAAGAATGGTAATGTCATTTAGAAGATAGGTAGAATGAAATCCCTTTGCACCATATGCAGCCACTCACCAAGGTGAAATAAACTCCACACCATGATGTTGTGTTCGTAAATGTTTGGTTGGATTGGAAGACGCATCATGACGTAAGTGTGACATTGTGCTGTAATTCCATCTCTTCCTCCTTTGGAGGGATTGATGAGGAATTGGAATTGGGGGCAAATTTGGATTAGGGGGATTGATAACCAATTGGGATTAGGGGAGATATGGGGAAGACGAGACAGTAGTGACGAATTTGTAAATGTGTAGAATTTTGTAAATACGGGGTAAGGGCAAAGGTAGGGTAGGTGACAGTGGGGGTGACGTATAGTAGGGACGAGCTTTCTCCGCTCGCTCCCATGTGCACCTCACCTTGCATTACCTTGTTTTAATGTGTACCCTTGCGGCCTTGCCCCGATGCTTGCTGTGTCCTTCATTCCCCACTCACGGCTTGTTATTTTGGGTCCGGGGGGAGTGCGCAGGTAGCCGCAGTTGTGTGCCTGAACCGCCGCTGCCAGCCTGCCTGGACCGGTACACCACCTTATGGAACGCACAACTTGCGGCCTAGCACCGCCTTATGGACCACACATTTCTGTGGCCAAGCACCACACACTTATTGACCCCACGTTTTGGGGCCTAGCACCTCTGCTGGGACCGGCCATGGTGGCCAGAGAAAAGCTTGCTTGCGGACCACGGTGAGGTGGCCCCTATGCCATACAGGTGGACCACTCTTAGTTGGCCCCTGTTGGCCATAAATAAATTAAAATGGATGCGTTGTGTGCCTTTTTATTATTATAAATAGGCAGCAAGCCACAAGAACGACAACATCAAGAAACATCGGGCCAGCAGAGCGGGAGAAACAAGAACGAGGTCATCAGTTTGTTTTTATTGTCATGACTGTGGTGCTTTATTGTATTTATTGGTGCTTTGGTGCTTTGGTGAATTGTAATGCTCTTGTGCTCGGGGGTGCACTGCAATATCAATTGTGCATCCCCGGGCATGTGGGTATGGTGTATCGGTACAGTGCAGTGCATGCTCCTTCCTCTTTCAAAACATATTTTTGTCTCCCAAAAGACAGGTCCTGGGTTTGCAGTGTACATAATTAGTGTCTTGTAAATAATGCTCTCCACCAGCTTTATGTGTAGTTTGGAAATCATTCCGTGATTCGGTTATCCTGTGGGCGTGAATCTGTTAGGTAGGATGCAACGTCGCAGGCGGGACATACTTAGTTGTTTTAGAACTGTCACACTCAAGGGTAAGGTTAATAGTAGAGGGTTACTACACCTGAGTGTCACATTAAGTTAAAGTTATTTCGGGCCGGGACGGCCCTGGAGGAGAGACAGGTGCTGTGTTACGGTTTTTAGAACCTTCATTTTGTAAATTTTGGTAAATGTTCCCTTATAAATAATCTCCTGTAAATACTCCCATGGCTAATATTAAAGATCGCACCCTAGTTAGTCCATGTACCACACGTAGAACACCATAGGACCTCTCTGTAGTTATCTCATTATTAGGTGTTTTAGTTAAGGATCTGCTCCCAATAGTTGAATCTACGTTGCATTAATCAAATAAGATAGGCCCCTTCAATTATCCCCGATCATCTCCCTCTCTTCAAAGTGCAGTAGCGGTAGGGCAGCATTCGCTGCCCCTTGTCTTGGTTCGTTTGCTGGCCCCAAGCCGCCATTACGCACGCGGTAATCTGGAGGAAAAAAGGGAGGAGTGGGTTCGAGCGCCAGGAATGAGGCGTGGCCTGTCAATGTCTCCTCAAGAGGTGGAGCCAGCAAGCCCTCACCGGCCAACCAGGGCCGAGGCGAGCTGACCGGTAGGCGTGTCCTAGGAGCCGGTGGCTGGATACAAGAACGCCCAATAAAAGCGGCTGCGAGGGACTGCTTCGAGAGATGAGTGTGAAGGTCCGAAATACAAGGTACCAGGTGAGAACACGAAGAATCGTAAGGCAGGAGAGTGGGTCCGTTGACGACGACAATACCGCAGTATATACGCATTGTCCGACTGCGTGAAACCATATGTGCAGCTGCCGCCGGGTTTCGCCTCAAGCCCGGAACGTGGACCGGAGCGTGGACTGGAGCGGACCTCAACGCTGTGCATCTGCCAGGACCTTCCTGCCCTGCCATCTGCTTGGACCTTCTCCCCCTTCCAGCCATTCCCTATCCGTGTAAGTCTGTTTGTTCTGTGGGGCGTATGGTAATATAAGACTGTTTAAGGCTGCCCTGTGTATCTGCTTCTTCCTCTCCTTGTAAATGCCCTTCTTTCATTTCCTCTTCGGGTTTCGTGTACATAATTAATAAATATCTGTTCTTCCTTTACTTTGGTTTCTTCTTCCCCCGATCGCTTTAGTCTCTTCCCAATTGAGTACCTGTGGCACGATTCGGCCAACGCTCGGAGTCGGGTTTAGTCCTTTGTTAACGGCCCGAGTCGCAGCTCGCTTCGCTCGGCGCATCCATTCATGCTGCGGCCCGGGTGGGAGTATCTCCTCGCTTACGGCCGGTGGTGGTAATTAGGTATTAGGACGGATTGGGCTTACAACCCTACTCACCACTGACCGGAAGTGACGTCATACTTCTAGGACCGGCGGACGGCCAGCTTAACAGGACAAGGGGATTAACCCCCCCCCCCTTGCTAACGGGAGTGCCGTCCCCCGGATCCGTAACAAATGGTGTCAGGAGTGGGATTGGACCCGAACCAAATTTTTAACATCTAAAAAATTTGGTCAAAATTTTGAGCGGCCGAAATTTTATTAACACTACTAAATTGAAATTGTGCCTTGGATGATCAAGGCGATCGGGTGCCGGCAGGGGAGAATGAGGAGGTAGAATCGACCCAGGACCCCAGGGAGGAGATGGGGAGATAGAGGAGGAGGATAATGAAGGTGTGGTAGAGGGGGTTGCAGGCGCACAAGATGGCGGCGCCTCGCACGAGGTTGCAGGAGCACAAAATGGCACCTCGCACATGGCGGCGAGGGCCACGCCTGCCGCGCAAATGGGAGTTATGGATGTGCAATCCTATCTGGACACCTTCATGGTACAAATGAGGGCCTATATGGTAGAGACAGGGAGTAAGATGGATGCAATGAGGGACGAAGCAAGGGGTACCAGTGAGAAATTGAAAAACGAGATGGGAAACCAAATTGGGGAATTGTGGAGCCAAATTGGGAAATTAAGAAATGATATGCGAAGTCAAATTGGGGGGATTAGACAACAAAATAGGGGGGCTAGAAGGCAAATTAGGGGGCCAATTGGAGGACGTGGGTAGCCAAATTGGGGAAATGAAGGACGGGTTATCGGGATTGGAAAATAGGATGGCCACCCAGGAGAACCAAATGGAAGGGGTGAAGAATGGGTGAGAGGGGTTAGAAAACAATATGGAAGGCAAATTGAGGGAAATACGGGAGCAATCCGCCAGGGAAATCAAACAAATGGGGGAGCAGATAGAGGAGGTAAAAATCGGGCTAGAAACCAAATTGAACACCCACAAGGGGGAGCTGGAACAGATGAGGGCGGCATCCACCAAAGAAATAGGAGAGATGGGGGAGGATATAAGGCACGGTGTGAGCGAAGAGGTCGTGGGGGTACGCGACGAGGTAAGGTGGGGTGAGGAGCGCATGGAGAAAGAGGTGAGGAACAGCACGGCTAGGTTACAGGTGGGCATAGAAGATCTGACGCGAGGAGTAGAGCAGCTGACAGTGGGACAAAAGGAGCTAGGGGAGCAGGTGGAAAAGAACACGGCGGTGATAGGAGGGTTGAAAGCGACCCAGAAGGAAATAAAGAAAGAGCTGATAGCGACGAAGAAAGAATGTCAGATGGTACACGAGGGGTTGACAAAGAGGTTGGACGAGGTGACAGAGACATTGGAGACGAGAGAGAGAAGTTAGGACGCACATAGAAACGACCAAGGTGGCCTTAGAGGAAGAAATTGAAGGGGCGCACCAGGAAATAAAGGAGGTGAAACAGAAGTTGGAGGAGGTGGAAGAGGGGGTAAGTGAAATTAAAAAGAGCCGGAGGGAGACTAAGAAAGAGAGAATGGAGGAAGTGATGGAATATGTGCAAGGTCTGTGCTCACAGCATGATGATGTGCTTACTGACCAAATAAAGAGCTTACAGGTGGCGGAGGAGGAGCGAAGGAGAAGAGGCGCCGAGGGGAGTGGCGATATAATCGGAAATGCATATGGTGTGAAGGGAGGTTCAGCGAGCTTGGGTGTTGGTCTAGACCCGGGCGTTCGTGAAAGGCCAAGGATGAGGTGTGCGACCGGTACGGCGTATGTACCGGAGAGGATGCGCAAGAAGGTGCGCGAGAAAGGTGTGTAACAGAGGAGTGCATGAGAACAGAGTGTGCTGTCGAGAGTGAGAATGAATGTACGACAGAGTACGGGAGTGAATGCACGACAGAGTATGGTGGTGAGAGTGACACGGAGTGCGAGTTGGTTGTGGCGAGTGAGAAAGAATGCACACCTGGAATGGTTGAGCGTGTGCGGGAATGCACACCTGAGTTGGTGGTGAAGCGCATGATTGGGTGTGCAAAAGAGTTGGCGCATGTGTTGGTTTGGCGGCTGTATTAGTTTGCCAGATGTGTTGTTTTGGTGGATGTATTGGTTTGGCGGATGTGTTGGGTTGGCGGATGTATTGGTTTGGCGGATGTGTTGGTTTGGCGGAAGTCTGTGAGCGGAATGAGTGTACCTGGGTGGTGTGTAAGAGAAAGTGCAATAACAGAGTGCATGGGATGTACGGAAGGCGTTGGCGTGCGAGAATGTGTGAGTATGGGAATGAGTCGCGTGTGGATGTGAGCATGCGAGTAAGGCATCGACGTTGACCGGAGCAGCGGTTAGGCCAACGCGAGCTCTCGGTCCGTGCCGGGCTTTGTGTACTGCGGGAACCGGCGAGGATCATAATCACGGCGGTTTCAAAAGAACCGCCGTGCGCGATCCGTGCCGGGCCCCGCCCTGCACGGTCGGTTTCGCGCTTTGCCAGGCAAAGCGGGTGGCCCGGTTCGAGGGGAGGTAGGAGGGGTCGGAACAGCGCCCCCTTGTGGTTGCGGCGTTCCGGCCGGGCAAGATTGGGCCATCGGGCAGGAGACCGAAAGGCTCCGCCCCGAGGTGGACCTTGGAATCTCGGCCCGACGAAACCTCCTCCCCTGCATCGAGTGCCGGACGGACCCAACCGCAGTAGACAAACCACCCGCATTCATTGATCGGCTTTGTGAAGCCGAGCTTTGAAAATGTCATGACGCACCGAGGCTCAAAGTTTAATGGACATTTGGTAGGGATAGTGAATATGATCGGCAAATTGGATTGGCAAATTTGATGGGCCAATTTGATTGGCAAAAACAAAATTGGATGGGCAAAATTGATAATGGGAGATGCCCAATGTGGAGGGATGGCAACTCTGCCACCCCTCCCATCCTATCAGGGCACATGAGCATTAGTTTATGGGGTGGCTGTGCAAACTAGCCCGGGAGGGTTAGGATAAAATGATAGGGATCTAGAAAGATGACCGTAGGTAACATGAGAGTTAAGTAGCGACATTGTACCTGTAGAGGGGACGTAGCAGATTAGTTGGATTATAACGACGTGGGAGTGCAATAGTATAAGGGCCGACTGGGAAGCACGAGTTTCAGAAGGGAGTAGTTAGATCAGATGATGCAGTGTGTGAGAGGTGAAAGTGATTGAGCAGAGTATTGTGAAAAGTGTGATTGTGCGTTGTAATGAGTGAATGGTCCTGGAGGGAAGGAGGGTTCAGGTGGCACCAGGTGTGTGGGCACAGGTGTGCAAATACAGGTGAGAATGGTTGTGGGGAATAAATGGTCTGGAATGAATGGAGTATAGAATGGATGGTGTGGAGTGAGCGTGTGGAAAATGTGGAGTGGGAGTGCATGGTGCGAAGGTGTGAATGGGGGAAAGGTGGACCCCCTTCACGAGTACCCGGGGAGGGTAGTTTAAGAGTAGGTAGAGGGCATAGGTAAATTATGATGGATATTGACGTCTGTGGTGCGTGTGTAGAATGGTGTTTGGATGGGTGCAGTAGTAGGGTAAATTGGCTGGGCGTGTGGCCTGTTAGTGTGTATGGTTGAATGGGCACTCCGCCACTGCTAGTCTGTCGGCCAGGTGAGGCCGCAGGTAGGCTCTGGGAGCCAGTAGTGTTCAGTGGGGCCCGAGGATCTAGGGACGGACCCGGGTAGCCTGACGCCAGAGAGGGCGGTAGTGGGGAGAGAGCCAGAGGGCCTTCTCTAAGATAGGTTAGGGTAAGGAGCAGGTAAGCTCGGGAGGAAGCTACGGTGGCGGAGGTGTGCAGGTGAGCAGGCCTGCTGGGAGCGCCACACGACCCAGCCCTGAAATTGTGCGAGGGCACCGGGAATTGAATCGGGGGAGTGAGACCCCAAATTGGTGAGCGCCACAGATGGTCAGTGGGAATTGGTTTTTAGAACTGCATAGAGTAAAGTGGCCAATGGTTTTGCAGGGAAAGACCCTGGGTAGTGTAAAGAATGGTAATGTCATTTAGAAGATAGGTAGAATGAAATCCCTTTGCACCATATGCAGCCACTCACCAAGGTGAAATAAACTCCACACCATGATGTTGTGTTCGTAAATGTTTGGTTGGATTGGAAGACGCATCATGACGTAAGTGTGACATTGTGCTGTAATTCCATCTCTTCCTCCTTTGGAGGGATTGATGAGGAATTGGAATTGGGGGCAAATTTGGATTAGGGGGATTGATAACCAATTGGGATTAGGGGAGATATGGGGAAGACGAGACAGTAGTGACGAATTTGTAAATGTGTAGAATTTTGTAAATACGGGGTAAGGGCAAAGGTAGGGTAGGTGACAGTGGGGGTGACGTATAGTAGGGACGAGCTTTCTCCGCTCGCTCCCATGTGCACCTCACCTTGCATTACCTTGTTTTAATGTGTACCCTTGCGGCCTTGCCCCGATGCTTGCTGTGTCCTTCATTCCCCACTCACGGCTTGTTATTTTGGGTCCGGGGGGAGTGCGCAGGTAGCCGCAGTTGTGTGCCTGAACCGCCGCTGCCAGCCTGCCTGGACCGGTACACCACCTTATGGAACGCACAACTTGCGGCCTAGCACCGCCTTATGGACCACACATTTCTGTGGCCAAGCACCACACACTTATTGACCCCACGTTTTGGGGCCTAGCACCTCTGCTGGGACCGGCCATGGTGGCCAGAGAAAAGCTTGCTTGCGGACCACGGTGAGGTGGCCCCTATGCCATACAGGTGGACCACCCTTAGTTGGCCCCTGTTGGCCATAAATAAATTAAAATGGACGCGTTGTGTGCCTTTTTATTATTATAAATAGGCAGCAAGCCACAAGAACGACAACATCAAGAAACATCGGGCCAGCAGAGCGGGAGAAACAAGAACGAGGTCATCAGTTTGTTTTTATTGTCATGACTGTGGTGCTTTATTGTATTTATTGGTGCTTTGGTGCTTTGGTGAATTGTAATGCTCTTGTGCTCGGGGGTGCACTGCAATATCAATTGTGCATCCCCGGGCATGTGGGTATGGTGTATCGGTACAGTGCAGTGCATGCTCCTTCCTCTTTCAAAACATATTTTTGTCTCCCAAAAGACAGGTCCTGGGTTTGCAGTGTACATAATTAGTGTCTTGTAAATAATGCTCTCCACCAGCTTTATGTGTAGTTTGGAAATCATTCCGTGATTCGGTTATCCTGTGGGCGTGAATCTGTTAGGTAGGATGCAACGTCGCAGGCGGGACATACTTAGTTGTTTTAGAACTGTCACACTCAAGGGTAAGGTTAATAGTATAGGGTTACTACACCTGAGTGTCACATTAAGTTAAAGTTATTTCGGGCCGGGACGGCCCTGGAGGAGAGACAGGTGCTGTGTTACGGTTTTTAGAACCTTCATTTTGTAAATTTTGGTAAATGTTCCCTTATAAATAATCTCCTGTAAATACTCCCATGGCTAATATTAAAGATCGCACCCTAGTTAGTCCATGTACCACACGTAGAACACCATAGGACCTCTCTGTAGTTATCTCATTATTAGGTGTTTTAGTTAAGGATCTGCTCCCAATAGTTGAATCTACGTTGCATTAATCAAATAAGATAGGCCCCTTCAATTATCCCCGATCATCTCCCTCTCTTCAAAGTGCAGTAGCGGTAGGGCAGCATTCGCTGCCCCTTGTCTTGGTTCGTTTGCTGGCCCCAAGCCGCCATTACGCACGCGGTAATCTGGAGGAAAAAAGGGAGGAGTGGGTTCGAGCGCCAGGAATGAGGCGTGGCCTGTCAATGTCTCCTCAAGAGGTGGAGCCAGCAAGCCCTCACCGGCCAACCAGAGCCGAGGCGAGCCGACCGGTAGGCGTGTCCTAGGAGCCGGTGGCTGGATACAAGAACGCCCAATAAAAGCGGCTGCGAGGGACTGCTTCGAGAGATGAGTGTGAAGGTCCGAAATACAAGGTACCAGGTGAGAACACGAAGAATCGTAAGGCAGGAGAGTGGGTCCGTTGACGACGACAATACCGCAGTATATACGCATTGTCCGACTGGGTGAAACCATACGTGCAACTGCCGCCGGGTTTCGCCTCGAGCCCGGAGCATGGACCGGAGCGTGGACTGGAGCGGACCTCAACGCTGTGCATCTGCCAGGACCTTCCTGCCCTGCCATCTGCTTGGACCTTCTCCCCCTTCCAGCCATTCCCTATCCGTGTAAGTCTGTTTGTTCTGTGGGGCGTATGGTAATATAAGACTGTTTAAGGCTGCCCTGTGTATCTGCTTCTTCCTCTCCTTGTAAATGCCCTTCTTTCATTTCCTCTTCGGGTTTCGTGTACTTAATTAATAAATATCTGTTCTTCCTTTACTTTGGTTTCTTCTTCCCCCGATCGCTTTAGTCCCTTCCCAATTGAGTACCTGTGGCACGATTCGGACAACGCTCGGAGTCGGGTTTAGTCCTTTGTTAATGGCCCGAGTCGCAGCTCACTTCGCTCGGCGCATCCATTCACGCTGCGGCCCGGGTGGGAGTATCTCCTCGCTTACGGCCGGTAGTGGTAATTAGGTAGTAGGACGGATTGGGCTTACAACCCTACTCACCACCGACCGGAAGTGACGTCATACTTCCAGGACCGGCGGACGGCCAGCTTAACAGGACAAGGGGATTAACCCCCCCTTGCTAACGGGAGTGCCGTCCCCCGGATCCGTAACAATATATATAACTGAGACCCTTCAGAAACTTCATAATATGAGCAGGGCGCGTCATTTGCATTAAATAAATAATCAGAAGAAATTAAATAAGTTATTTGAATATTAATGTCATATTTGAATATCGTCTGTCGAGTGATCTGGTTGATTCTGGTTGGTTCGCAAATGATGAATTGCGAAAGATGATGGGAATAGAGCCTATGATTGATGCTGTGAAGAGGAACAGGTTGAGATGGTTTGGTCATGTGTTGAGGAAGGATGAAAGTGACTGGTTGAGAAGAGTGATGGAAATGAATGTAGAAGGAAGTAGAGGACGGGGAAGACCGAGAAAGACTTGGCTAAAGATGGTGGAAGAAGAAATGCGGGCAAGGGGGTTAACAAGGGGAGATGCAGAAAATAGGGCAAAATGGAGAAGATTGTCATGGCGACCACAAGGCTCACCCCGGCTCTAGCAGGGAAAATGGCCTTAAAATGCATGTTGTTGTTGTGAGTGATCTGGTTGATTAAAATGTACAGTGTAGGGTAAAGATTTGAATGTGGTCTATTGAGTGATCTGGTTGATTAAAATGAACAGTGTAAGGTAGAGATTTGAATGTCGTCCATTGAGTGATCTGGTTGATTAAAATGTACAGTGTAAGGTAGAGATTTGAATATTGTCTATTGAGTGATCTGGTTGATTAAAATGTACATTGGAAGGTAGAGATTTGAATGTCGTCTATTGAGTGATCTGGTTGATTAAAATGTACAGTGTAAGGTAGAGATTTGAATGTCGTCTATTGAGTGATCTGGTTGATTAAAATGTACAGTGTAAGGTAGAGATTGGATGAGAGAGAGATGAGATGATGATGAGAGTAGAGAGAGATCCCGGTGTGTACTTCGGTTTAGAATAGGTACACCGTATCTCTGCGTGTCGTAAGAGGCGACTAAGAAGGTTGGCGTCAGGAAGGGCATCCGGCCATAAAAACATTGACTCAAAAAGAGAACCATGACAATTACAACTGCATATGAGCAGGGTACAGCCTGAAGTGGAGATCGGTTTCTGAGGTTTGGGACATGGAATGTAGGGACAATGACAGGGAGATCAGGAGAAGTGGTGGAAGTATTGGTCAGAAGAAGAGTGGACATATGTTGTGTGCAAGAGATGAGATGGAAGGGAAGTGGTGTGAGAATGGTGAAGGGTAGGCAGGGACAGAAATACAAGTTTGTGTGGCAAGGGTGCCCGGAGGGCGTGAATGGTGTTGGTGTCCTGTTTTCTGAGGAGTTTGTAGACAGTGTGGTGAGTGTGACTAGAGTGAGTGATAGGTTGATGATGGTGAAAATGATGATTGGAAAGCTCTTGGTGAACGTCATCTCGGGATATGCTCCGTAGATTGGTCGGAGCGATGAAGAGAAGGACAAGTTCTGGTGTGCGATAGAGAAGCTGATGGAAAACGTGAAAGATGAGGAAGTTGTTGTGGTAGGAGGAGACCTAAATGGACATGTGGGAAGGAGTATGGACGTTTTGAGGGAGTTCATGGTGGTTACGGATATGGGGTGAGAAATGGAGAAAGTGAAAGGATTTTGGAGTTTGCTGATGGAGCGGATTTGTTGATTTGTAATACTCAGTTCCAGAAAGAGGATAATAAGCTTGTTACATACATGTCAGGTGGGTCAACGACAACCGTTGACTACCTGATGGTGCGTAGGCAAGATAGGGGCACCTCCGGGGTAGATAGGGTCACCTCCGGCAAGATAGGGGCACACAAAGGTGATCCCGGGGGAGGAGGCTGTTTCACAGCACCACTTGGTTGTCTGCGACATAAGGGTGAAAGGTGCGAGGAGAGCTCGGCGGGTGAAGTACCAACCGAGAATGAAGGTGTGGAGGTTGAAAGAGGTGACAGTAAGGGAGGCATTAAAAGAGAGGCTGAGTAGGGTAGAGGATGATGTGGTTGAGCTTGAAAGTGGTTGGATGTCAATGAAAGATAGTCTGTTGGGAGCCGTTGGTGAGGTATGTGGATGGACAAAAGGACCACCGAGGCACTCGGAAACATGGTGGTGGGATGATGAAGTTGGAAAGAGGATTGACGAGAAGAGGAAGAAGTTCAAGGAGTGGCAGAAGGCGAAGCGTACGGGAGCAGAAAAAGCAGAGCATGAAAGTTATAAGACAGCCAAGAAGGCTGCAAAGAAAGAGGTAGCAAAGGCGCAGGAGGCATGTAGGAAAATGTTCGGAGAACGCTTGGATTCGGAAGAGGGTCAGAGAGCGGTATTCAGGATTGCAAAGCAGATAGCGAAAAAGAGGTGTGATGTGATGGGGGTGAGTTGCTTGAAGGATGAAGTGGGACAAATCGTTGTGGACCCAGATGGAATTAAAGGAAGATGGAAGAGATATATGGAAATGCTGTTGAATACAGAGAATGATTGGGATGGCAACATAGAGAGTAACCCAGTTTTAGGACCGGCAGAGAAGATAACTGAGAAGGAAGTTGAGGAAGCGATAAAAGCAATGAAGAGTAGAAAAGCGGGAGGGCCGACGGGAGTTGTGGGAGATATGTTGAAGGCAGCGGGAAGTTGGGGTGTGAAGAGAATGACAGAGATCTGTAATCTGGTGGTGAAAGAAGGCCGCATTCCAGTGAATTGGGAACTGAGTACCCTCGTCCCTCTATACAAGGGGAAAGGTGACCCTCTGGAGTGTGGCTCGTACCGAGCGATAAAGTTATTGGAGCATGGAATGAAGGTATTGGAAAGGGTGTTGGAGAGGAGGATAAGGAAGAAGGTGAAGATCGACGAAATGCAGTTTGGATTTATGCCAGGAAGAGGAACGACAGACGTGCTATTTATTGTGAGGCAGTTGCAGGAGAAGTACATGGAGAAGAGGAAGAAGTTGTTTCTTGGGTTTGTTGATCTGGAGAAAGCATTCGATAGGGTTCCACACGAAGTATTGAAATGGGCATTGAGGAAGTTAGGAGTGGAGGAATGGTTGATCAGAGTAGTGATGGCAATGTACAAAAGAGCGCGCACAGCTGTAAGGACGAAGGACGGGAACAGTAGTGAGTTTGAGGTGAAGGTGGGAGTGCATCAGGGGTTGGAACTGAGTCCACTACTATTTGTAGCTGTGATGGAGGTGATGGCTCAGAACGTAAAGGAGGGTTTACCGTGGGAGTTGTTGTATGCAGATGATATGGTGTTGATTGCGGAAAGTATGGATGGACTGAGGGTAAAGATGAACAAGTGGAAGGAATGTATGGAGACAAAAGGTCTGAAGGTGAATATCGGAAAGACGAAGGTGATGGCAAGTGGTAAAGCATGTGGTGAGGTGGAAAGAACTGGGAAGTGGCCATGTGCTGTGTGCAGGAAGGGTGTCGGAGTGAACTCCATTCAATGTACAATGTGCGCTGAGTGGGTTCATCAATAATGCAGTGGTCTGAGAGGGTCATTAACCAGTGTGGCAGCTACATTCAAATGTAAGGTGTGCACAGAGGGAGCTGCAGATGGAGGAAATGTTGAGTTGGATCTTGGAGACGTATGAAGCTGGAAAGTGTGAAAACATTTTGCTACCTCGGAGACATGCTGAATGGAGAAGGTGGATCAGACTCGGCAACGGTTGCTAGAGTGAGATGTGCATTGAAGAAGTTTCGGGAACTGAGTGGCGTGCTGATGATGAGGGGAGTGTCGTTGAAGCTGAAGGGAAAGGTGTATGCTGCATGTGTGAGAAGTGTTATGATTTATGGGAGTGAGACACGGGTAATGAACGTAGAGCAGCAACGAAGGCTGGAAAGGGTGGAAATGCGAATGGTTCGGTGGATGTGCGGAGTATTGTTGAGAGAGAGGAAGACAAATGATGAATTGCGAAAGATGATGGGAATAGAGCCTGTGATTGATGTTGTGAAGAGGAACAGGTTGAGATGGTTTGGTCATGTGTTGAGGAAGGATGAAAGTGACTGGTTGAGAAGAGTGATGGAAATGAATGTAGAAGGAAGTAGAGGACGGGGAAGACCGAGAAAGACTTGGCTAAAGATGGTGGAAGAAGAAATGCGGGCAAGGGGGTTAACAAGGAGAGATGCAGAAAATAGGGCAAAATGGAGAAGATTGTCATGGGGACCACAAGGCTCACCCCGGCTCTCGCAGGGAAAATGGCCTTAAAATGCATGTTGTTGTTTGTTTGTAAGGTAGCGATTTGAATGTCGTCTATTGAGTGATCTGGTTGATTAAAATGTACAGTGTAAGGTTGAGATCACTCAATAGACGATATTCAAATCTCTGCAATCGAATCAATTGTAAATCGATCACACACCACAAAGACCTTAATCTTTTTGGATGCACAAACTTTGGACGATGTTCACTCATGGCATAAATTTGATTAATGGATGTTCCAACGCATTCAATCGACTTCAACTCATTCACTGAAACTCATTCACTTCATTTTTTCATAAAACACCCCTTTACATATGTCATTAACAAATGCAGGCAGTGTATGTATATGAATATAAACAATATATGAATATGTGCCTGTATGTGTTTATATATGTAGGCGTGTACAGTACAGTATCAACTGTAAGCTCACTTTCGTTGAACTTTATGAAAGTGAGCAGCCATTAACGATATTTCGGTCTTTTTGTATGTATTTTATTTATGTATCAATAGCATACCAATGGCTTATATGCATGCCTGCTGTTCTTGTAGACCGAAAAGAGGGTCGATTTGGCCGAAAGACTGTCGAAAATAAAAGATAGTCCTAAAGCTACGTGCTTAACTTATTTAATTTATTCCAATTATATATATAATATATATATATATAAATAAATAAATAAATAAATAAAATCGGAATAAATTAGCAATGGTGGTGCAAGCAATGGTATAAAACTATGAGGCATGCTTCTGATCCTAAAGCTCAAAGCTATTCACGAAGCCGATTCGACAAGAACCATTATCGAAGCGAGTGGTTCGGGTTCATGTCGCACACAGTCTGGCAGATGAGATTGGGACTGCTTACAAATGAGGACCTGTGCCCACGGTGGTATAAATAAGCAAAGCCAACAAAGGCCACAAACAACAGAGAATTCTATTGAACAAGATTTGTTGCAGGGATTCTGCCAAGTGACAATTTCCTGGATGAAGGTGAAACGCAGCAATGGTTTAAGATGATGAGCCAAAGGGAGGCAGCTCTGAGGACGGAGGTAAATCAAAGGGAGGACGAGGGTAAATGAAATGGTGAGGAGGAAGGAATGAATGTGGGGATAGGATTCCAAGCAATGAATTATTCTTAACGGTGATGGCCGACAAGTAAAGTGAGGGAATTTACTGTGGTGAGGGGAAGCAGTCAAGTCTCGGGTTGTAATGAGACCAAGTGAAATACATGAAGTAGAGGAAGACACGATGGTGGAGGGAGATCTTAAATGGTAGAGTGATGCTTTCTTTCGTAGAGCAAAGAAAAGTTTTAAGGAGCACCATCCAGTAAGGGTGAGCATCAACGAACGTGATGGAATGAGATCTGGGGTTAGGTGGGGCTTGGTGGAGTAAGATCTCCATAGGGCATTATTTAAGGGCCAAACATAGAAAGGAGGCAGGATTCGATGGTCATTCTGGTTTGGTGGAGTCAAATTGTGCTGTGAGTGGGCAGAGTCCCAATGTGGTTGGAAAGGGGAAATGTAAATGCAGTTGAACCCCGGCTGAGTCACAGTAAATCATATGAAAATGGTACGTGCTAGCTTAACCACTCAGCAATTAAAAAGGATAGAACACAGTCATACAGCCATAGGTTGGCAATCATAGCACAGGCTTTGATGGGCCAAATGGCCTCCTGCAATGATGTTCCTTCCAAGGGAACTCCCATTTATTTATTTAGTTAATGTTAACTCCATCTCGACTTGCCTGGAGAGTGGAACTGCCCAATAGACCAGCTTTTTGAAACGCCTGCAGCTGTTCCTTGGTAGAAGCAGTCCAAACACCCAGCTGGCCAACCTGCTGCTGCAGCTCTGTCAAACCTTTCAACACCTCAGCCAGATGTTTCTCCTTTTCAGGTAGAGCACCAGATACCTGCCCAATGGTAAGAATGTGAAAGGTGGAGATAAAGAGCAAAGGGTTTAAAAGTTGGATTTATCAATCAAAACACACACACACAAAAAAAATTAACAGAGGGCTCTGGATAGAAAATAAACTTACGAGTGTGCATGAATGAATAATTTCTGGCCGAGTAAATGACACAAGCAGATGGATGAACTCAATATTTTCCCCCCTGCTTCTGCAGTAACTTCTGCAGCAAGGTGCTCTATTGGGTTGAATATCGATTATGCTGCAAGTATTATATTGGTGAATGCTTCAAGTAGAACAGAAGTTCAATATTCTGAGATTGAATAACACTAGAGCAGGCACTCCGGCCCCTCCGGGTGGGGGGTGCCCTTCTCGGTCCACCATCGGTGGGTAATGTGCTGTGGAATATTCTTGGAAATGCTCTTTATATAATTTTTGGAAAACGCTATGATCACAACATATCATAAGTTGAATGAAGACGATTTGTAATACCGTTAAACCACCAAATGTGGTGCTATCTCAACCACATGCACACACACAGACTACATATATATATATATACATACATACATACATACATACATACATACATACATATATATATATATGTAGTCTGTGTGTGTGCATGTGGTTGAGATAGCACCACATTTGGTGGTTTAACGGTATTACAAATCGTCTTCATTCAACTTATGATATGTTGTGATCATAACGTTTTCCAAAAATTATATAAAGGGCATTTCCAAGAATATTCCACAGCACATATATACATAATTTACATATATATATATATATATATATATATATATATATATATATATATATATATATATAGTAATACCCCGGCCTACGTCATTAATTGGTTCCATAAGCCGTGACGTAACTCGGTTTTTGACGTAAACCGGGCGTAATGTCTTAAAAATGCCTTAAAATGAAGACAAACACCGTAATTCGTAAAACTAGAGTAAATAACTGGAGGAGGCTGCGGCTTCGCCCTGAATCTTTGCCGCTCCCCGTCGGGAGTCCCTCCGTTGTTTTCTATCGGCCGGGTCTTCTCCTCGAACGGGGTGACCGGCACGGACGTGTCGACCGTGAGCTGGCTTGTGTGCCGAGTGGCTCCACTTCACCACGGCGTGCTTTACCCAACGTGTCCGAGCAGTTTCCCCGTTGGTAGTGTCGTGTCGTCTGTGACGAATGAACGAGCTCAGGGTTCCATGAACCCAGCCGCCCCGGGGATCGACGCTCGCCTCCGAGTCGTAGGCGTGCCCCATCTTTCCTCGAGCGGCCGAAGTTGCTTGCTTCTTTATTTTTGGACGATGCGATATACGCAGAAACGACGACGTACAGGCAGGCATTTGCAAATCCATGCACATGTGCACATGCACACGTCGATCGGTTCTTTACAAGGATATGCATCAACAACAACTTGCTACTCCCTGCACCACAGATGTCAATTTCCAAACAATTTACCTACTCCCTCTACCTAACTTTAAACTACCCTCCCCGGGTATTCGTGAAGGGGTCCATCCTCCCCCATCCACTCCTTCGCACCATGCACTCCACACCACTCAATCCACACTACTCACTCCACACACCATTTATTCCCACACACCAAGTATTCTCTCCATTTATCCACTTGCACCCCATGCAAGTCAATCACTCAACACCATTACACATGTCCTCAATACACCACTCATACACTTTCTCCGGTCATCCCAGACCATTGCCTCATTTCACCAAGTTCAACGATAACCAGATTCTCACACACACAACCATTCTCGACCAATGCCTCATTTCACCAAGTTAATTCCAAAGATCCTCATTCAATTCCTCATTTGCGCCTAAAGCTCATCCTCATACTCACGCACATGATACACCAAGATACACCAAGAGCGGCTTCAGCTTGAAGTTGCCGGTGCAATTACCCCCAAGCATTAGCATTAGCCGCTCCTTCGCGACTTTGTAGCCTGGCATGATCTTCTCCTCCTTCGAGATAAAGGAGATGATGATGTAGGAGTGACGTAAAGTCGCACATAATGACGTTCGCTGAACTGAAATTTACTCTAGAAGAGTGGCGTAAAGTCGGATTTGACGTAGGTGGTCTAAATGGCGTAAAACGGAGTATGACTGTATATATATATATATATATATATATATATATATATATATATATATATATATATATATATATATATATATATATATATATATATATATATATATATATATACACACACACACACACACACACACACACACACATATATATATATATATATATATATATATATATAAACATATATATATATATATATTTATATATACACTAGCATGGATCAGCTCACTATGCACACCTTACCACGCATCACTACGGAGGAACAGGCTTTTTTAACTGTAGATAATGACTGTACCTGAGTGGCTGTGTTGTCATGATTTACACCAATCATAATACAATAATTTATTTTGCACACATTTATTTGTAGTATTCGTGATATTACATTTTATGAATGATTTAAGTTGAAGATCATAAATTCTCAATGTAAATGTGTCCTGTGTAGCGCCACCTAGTGGTGGTGGCAGAGGGTATTACAAATTCCTTTTTTTACCTGGGCAACACTGAGGCTAAAGCATCTTCACACGGGTAAATTTGTCCTCCTTCCCTTCTCCCCCCCCCCCCCCTCCCCCAAAACGGAAAAACGGAGGGGCCTGTCAAATCCCCCCCAGCATGCATGAGTGGAAAAGAAATGTCAAGGCATGCAAAACCAAATACACCCCCTAAGGATGTGTGTTGTATTGGAACACACATGATCGCCTTTCTGAATGTTCTGACATACAAACTGATCAGCGTGCACCCACATTGGATCTATTATCTATTATATCGTTGGCTTAAAGAACCTGAAACAGTTGTTGACGTTTGTTCTCCACGTGCGTTTCATAATAATAAATCTTTATTGTTCCATATTCAGAGAAATTATTCTTTGGTGACACTAAGTTAACCATCATAAAAACATGAAACACAAAGGGAACAAGAAAACAAAATAAAAAGATATAAATTATGGAAGATGGACTAAACAGTAAAATGGCTAGGAATTTGAATTTGAATTTAGCATTGGAATTGCACATGGTACAAATGACTTTTTGAAATAGTTCTTCTTCATCCTCCTCACACGAAAGCGTCTCCCAAAAGTTTTTCAAAAAGTCCGTTCAAGAAATGACTCATCGGTACACACCTGCACCACCTGCCTTTTCAGTGCTCGCAAGTATAGAGACTCCAGACTAGTTGAAGGCCCACCTACAGCTATAAATGCCAGTGTAATGACCTTTCTCAATCGTGACTTATTCCGCACATTATGATAACTGTACCAGGAAATCAAATTAAATGATAAAACACTGATCAGTAAGGAATTTGTCAACATCCGTATCGCACGTGAACAAACACCAAATGAATTCAACTTCCTGAGAAGATACAATCTTTGCATTGATTTATTGTACACAACATCAGTATTACCATCAAAAGTTAGCTTGTTATCAATAATGGTGCCCAGGTATTTAAATTTGCTAACAATTTCCACCTTATCACCATTTATGGTTACAGGCTCATGATTGTGACCTTTCCGAAAGTCCAAAATCATCTCTTTAGTTTTGCAAACATTCAGAGTAAGACAAAAGTCCTCACACCACTTGTTCAATGTGTCAATCTCATCGAGGTAAAGATACAAAGGATGATTGATCGGAAAGACAGCCAATAATGGAGGTATCGTCTGCGTACTTAATCAAGTTACAAACTTCTTTAAGAGCCACACATCCATTGGTGTACAAACTGAACAGTAGAGGTGACAATACACCGCCTTGCGGAGCACCAGTATTCAAGATTGATAACTTTGATAAGCTACCAACCCTACCATTCACCCTCACCTGCTGACGACGGTCTCGTAAAAAACTTTCCACCCAGAGTATGATATGGGGGTTCAGGCTATGGTCACTCAACACCTTCAGAAGGGTAAATGGCTGCATAGTGTTAAAGGCTGACGAGAAATCGTCAATTTCCATGCTTAATGTCTCTTTTCTAAAATAGATCTGCGCTCTCTCATTCAGATCCTGCAATGAAATGAAAGGATTTTTGATCACGTTTCATCACGATCACGATAAAAATGGTTCGTTAGAGATGCAACTCAATATGAAAGTGTGCAAGCTGCAGGCAAGAATCACAAGAGGCGAAGGACCATGTGTCAGCAACACAATAAGGTAGATGCAATTATGGGTGGCCTAAAGCAACTGAGGGTATTGATGGCAGATATTTGACAACAGCAGTCCCAAAGAGAAACTTTTTCCAACCACAATCACACTTTGTAAAAAGCTTTCGCCATGCGAGGTGCAGAAAAGCCTGTCAAGAGATTTGGTGCAAGTGCACACAATAAAAATGAGCTAATCATATCCATGGATGTTACTACTGTACACTTCTGGGACAACATAGCAAGGTTGCACAAATTTGTGGAAAAAGTTATTTGCACAAATTTGTGGAGAGGTTTTATTTTTCCCTAAGATAGCAGTGCATGTCCAGACCAAGCCCTGTGAAGGAGATATTTACTCCAAATTAATGATATTAAAAGGGGATTTCAGTGTGAAAGACTTCCAGATATGAAGACACCATCTAAAGTCGGCTTATGTTTGAGAACGAGAGGGCGACAAAGAGAGAGAGAGAGAGCTGTTGAGCGAGTAAAATTGAGAGCGAGCGAAAGAGGTTGAGAGAGAGTGTGAGAGAGAGAGAGAGAGAGAGGGTGTGAGAGAGAGAGAGAGAGAGGGAGAGAGGGAGAGAGGGAGAGAGGGAGAGAGGGAGAGAGGGAGAGAGGGAGAGAGGGAGAGAGGGAGAGAGGGAGAGAGGGAGAGAGGGAGAGGGAGAGAGAGAGAGAGAGAGAGAGAGAGAGAGAGAGAGAGAGAGAGAGAGAGTGTGTGAGACTGACTGTTTCTTCCTTTTATTACAGAAGTGAAAAGGATCAGTTATGTACCGGCACAGAGAAAAAACACAATAACTAAAATGGTCTCAAGGAGAAATTATTAACAAATCATCATCAAGTTTACATATGCCATCATTAAAAACCATTTTTCTTTAAACAATGTTAAATTCTTGTTCATTTTAAAAAACCGGTACCCTAGTTTTAACCTTGCACTTACAAGAGCCTTAAAGGTGAGCAATACATCATGTGAAGAACCAGAAACGTTTCCCATTTTTTTCTTCCTGGACTTGTATATTGCAAACTTGGCCTGACCAATTAAAAAGTTCATTAAAACCACATTCCTAAGGGAAGACGATCCTAAAACACCATAAATAAAAACATTGTAATTGAAGAGAGAACCGAGTTTCACAAAGCGTTCCTGGAGAAAGGTAAAAAGAGGTTGCAATCGTTCACATTCAAGGTATATATGTGGTAAAGTTTCAACGGATGCACAGAAAGGGCACAGATTATAATTAGCAGGAGAAAACCGGTTCAGTAAAACATTATAAGGTAAAATCCAGTGTACAAGCTTCCATTGAATATCTCCAACATACTTTGGAGTCGGCAAGAGATAAAAACTTCGCCAATTGGGACAGTTGGGCGATATTGGGAGTAAAAAATCCCGCCATCAAAGCCTCGGGTGCTCAGAAAATGTTTTTGCATATAAAATTTTAACGTACGTGTTGTACAAAGTTTTCTTTGGAAAGGAGGGAAGTGATAATGCAGTATCATCAGGGCTGTTCAGGCCAGGGGACAGATTAAGTGGCGGGCTGAAGACAAGGAGTTTCGGGAAGTCACCTGTTGTTTCCTCGGGGGAAGGTCCAAGTTCCTCGCAGGTACTACGATACGTTGTGGATATCCCTTGAAGGAACCGAGAGATGATCCTGACAGATTTTATTCCAGTTTTTTGTGCCACAGCAGCAGCACTCAACCAGCGGCTCCCAGACTCTGTCATGAGGTCTTTTACTCGCAGCAGCTTGGCATCAACAAAACGTTGAACGAGTCCTCTATTATTTAAACTGTTTTCCAGGAAGGGGTTGTAGCATAGGGGTTCATTCAACAACATTTCGATGTTGTATGTTGCCATTTCACGGGAAAAGGACAGGGCTTGCCAGGCGTTCATCACCCCTTTGTAAAAGGTGGGCAGCAAGGATAAATCGATTTGATGAGGGTTCATCAAGAAATGTTATCGGCATTAGCCCAGTTTGCATGCAAGCTGCAATATGCAGTTAGCCAGAGGCCTCCAGAGAAGGGCTTCATCTCCATATAAAAGTTGACTGACGATATGAAGCCGGAAGACCATAATCCGGCTACGGATGTCAATGAGACCTTGGCCACCTTCAGTAAGCGGTAAGTATGCCACGGCGGGTTGGAGCCAATGTTTCCCACTCCAGAAAAAAATCAACAATGCTCTTTTGGAGTGTGATAAGAAGGTTCCCAGGCAGTTGTAGGCATATCATCTTATGCCATAGCAGAGAGGCGATGAGATTGCTGATGACAAGAATTCTTCCGCGGTAGGAAAGTTGAGAAAGAAGTCCTTTCCAACAGGATAGTTTCGCGATTACCTTGTCCGGTAATCCGATCCAGTTCTGCTGCTCAAAGGTGTTGTCTCCTTAGAAAATACCAAGGTATTTGATGCTATTTTGCTGCCAGTTCATTCCTCCTGGCAGGACAATTGGCGGGCAAGCTCCAGGTCCTATCCAAAGGGCTTCACTCTTCTTCCAGTTCACCTGGCCTGAACAAGCCTGACAATATGTCTTTAATGCCTGAGCCACCGCAGTGACATCAGCATTAATTTTTTTACAAAAATACAAACATCATCTGCATAAGCAGAGACTTTTAGCGGTGTGGTAAGAATTGATCCAGTGAAGCCAGAAATGTGCGTACGTAAATGGAGCAGAAGAGGTTCGATGGCAATAGAGTATAAAAGTCCAGATAGCAGGCAACCTTGCTGTACTCCCTGTTGCACAGCAATGGAGCTACACAATACTTGATTAATTTTAAGAACACTGGACATATTACAATACAAAACCTTAACATACGAGATAAAAATAGGCCCAAAACCGAAATTCTCCAAAACTCTAAAAAGGTACATGTGGTCAATACAATCAAAGGCTTTTCCTTGGTCAATGAAAAACAGACCAACATTCTTGTTAAAATTGTTACAAAACCGAATGGTATCACGGATAAGAAAGACATTATTAAAAATAGTATGTCCAGGGATACAAAAGGATTGATGTTCTCCTATTAGTACATTCATAAAAGGTTTCATGCGATTGGACAAGGCTTTGGCTTAAATTTTATAATCCGTACATAAAACAGAAATAGGACGCCGATTCTCTATAAGTTGAGTGTCTCCTTTCTTAGGAATTAAAGTGGTGACTGCTCTCAGGCAACTCCACGGCAGCTCTCCATCCTCTAAACATTCATTCAAGACCTGTAGTAGGTGAGGTCCAATGGCGTCCCAAAAACACTGGAAAAATTCGCTGGTCAGCCCATCCAGTCCAGGGGCTTTATCGGGCTCCAAGGCCTTCAAGGCAGCGGTCAGCTCAGGTAAACTAAGAGGATCCTCCAACTGCTGCTTCTGATCCTCCGCCAATGTTGGAAGGTTAGAAATAAGTTCATATATTGCCTCATGGTTAATGTCGTGCCGCATAAACCGTTGCTTAAAATGATTCCAGGCACATTCCCTGATTCTGCCATCTTCATAAAGGAGTTCCCCATCATGCAGCAAGTGTGTAATCACTGATGAAGAGGCCCCCCTTTTAAGGCTGAATAAGAATTTGGTTGGAGCATCAAGGTCATGTATGTACCTCATCTTCAGGTGCAAAAAAGCATTTTGTGCTCGCCTTTCAGATATGGAATTCAGCAAGGCCGTTTTCCATGAATTTGCTGCCTCATTTCCTGGTAGCTCACACTTGCGGTTCCCTGGAGCTGTTCCTGTAATTCCAGAATTTCGTCTTCAAGTAAGGTTGTGGTTTTTTTTTTCGTCTTGAACACCATACGCACGATATTGCTGGCAGAAAAGTTTGATGTGCGTTTTGGCATTATCCCACCATTGTCTGAGGTTTGGGAAATTCCCTTGGGAGGCAACCAGGATATTCCAAATTTCAGGAAAAAAAAGTCCTTAAAGGTACTATCAACAAGTAAATTATTATTACATTTCCAAAAAGCACTCTTGTGTTTCGGGCATGGGGCAGAAATTGAGAAATGTTGCGCTGTGGTCCGAGAATCCTGATGGGCAAATTTGGGATGACAGAACGAGGCGTTCAAGTGGAGGATTAACATAAAACTTGTCCAAGCGAGCAAGTACAATATTATTTTGAATGCATCAACACCATCACCATGTATATTGCCTGATTGATGGGTGCTGTACCCGCCATATATCTGTGAAATTCATTTGTTTTAAAAATTTGGTGAGGGTATTTGTGGAGGCAGGATGGGGCTCTGCACTGTTCCTGTCTAGATGGGGTTGGAGGGTGAAATTAAAATCTCCACCAATACAAACATGATTGTCTTGGTCTTTTAGGGCATTTTGGCTGTCGAGGGAAGTTAGGTGTGTCCCAAGGTTATTTTAAAAATCTCGCCGAGCTACAGGCGTACTTGGGGCATAGATATTAAAAATAGTATAAACTTTTCCACAGTAGTGGAATTCTAGGGATGCCAGAGATCCCTTTTGTATTTCGTCGAATTTAAGCAATGAAGGGGAAAAGGAAGGGCTAAGAATTATTGCTATACCGCTTTTATGGGAGTCACTGTTACTAAAAAAGGAAAGGCCAGGGAAGAGCCTACACCACTCTGCGACACAGCAGTCGTTGGCATGGGTCTCTTGTAAAAGGGCAATATCAACTTTCTTCTGCAACAAAAAATCCCTTACTTGAACTTTACGGATAGAGCTACATCCTCCGTTAATATTCAAGTTACAAATCGAGAAACTCATTTCAAATACAAGGAGGAGTGACAACCATTCAATTTTTTGATAACAGTTCATTCTTAGCTTTTTGTATACACTTCTTTAGCCGGTGACGTTGGGAGGAATTGAAATTAAAATCATTGGGCCGCTTTACCATCAATCCAGTGGAATGTATAAAATCTGGTAGCTCTGGAAAAAAGGTTCCTATGACAATATTCCTTTCACGGAATGTGCCCTTAAGAAACCTTTTTATCTCAGAGGGAGGGATTGGAGGGGTTCCTTCTTCTTCGTTTCCTTCTTCTTGTTCAACAACAAGCCACCACATTCACGAATGGAGTCATCTATATCAGATGGCTCAGATGATGTGGCATACTGGTTTTCATCATTTACTTCCTCACCATCATCACATCCCTCCACATTATCGGATGGGACATCGTCCATCAAGGGAGGGGATGGGGAGGCAGAGGAATCAGCCATCTTCAGGGGAGGGGTTGGGTACTAATTTTTGCGGCTCAGCCATATCAGTCTTCAGGTCTTCAGAAATCATACAAAAAGGGCATTCCACTGAATTAGCCTCATTAAAACGATGTAATAAAACATTGGAGGGCAACACCATATGGGCGAGTCTCCAAGCAATATCACCAGTTCTTTTAACAATCGGTGAAACATACATTGCAGACCATTGCGGATGGGAGGGAGACCCAGAAGGCAGTTTCTCTTTCCATCAAGCCCCAAAAGAAACCGGCATGTTACAAGGGACACCGGATTGAAATACACAAACGATAGTCTCTTTTTATCGTTGCTGGAAAGTGGTGATGAGAACAACAAGATAGATGTGGCGCTATCAGCCGGCAGGCTAGAGCTAGCACAGATCTATGGTGGTGTATGGTGGTCACCAATGTTGGTGGTTAAGCTCAGGCCCAAGTGCCTAAACACACACAGGATTTCCTGCAGGACCTTGGCTACGCTCCTCAAAGATCTGACACCAGTTCTTACTTGAAGATGTCCTGCGGAGAACCAACTGCTCCTGTTACAGTCACGAAGGTCCCGAGTCGTGCTCAAGCCAGCACTCAAAAAATGTTGCAAAAAAGCACGTGGGTGAGGAATAGCAGGAAAAAGGGCATTGTAGAAAAGGGGTTCCCAGAGGAACCTTTCACTGTTGTACGTCTCCATTTGCCGAGTTACTGAAATGAACTGCCAGATATGCAAGACATCTTGGTAAAAGTCAGGGAGCAGCGAAGCATCGACATGTTGCAGCTCCATGAAAAAGAGTTCACAATTGTAGCTCAGCATGCCGGCTTGTTTTAATGTACAGTTTGCAGTAGATTTCTAGGGCAAGGCCTCCAGAAATATAAAACGACGAGTTGTAGAGACTCGGAAGGCCATCACCCGACAAAGAATGTCCACAAGTCCATGACCACTTTATGCCAGTGGAAGGCAAATAGTCTCTGGCTTTAGCCAGTTTGCCATCCCAAAAGAAGTCAAGTAAGCATTTTTTAATTGATGACACCAACGTTGCAGGTGCCTGCAAGGCAATAATTTTATGCCATAAGAGAGGGGCCACCAGTTTGTTAATTACCAGGGCACGACCTCAAAAAACCAAGGTCGACAAAATTCCTCTCCATCTGTTTAATTTATTGCTAATTTGGTGGAGTAAACCATCCCAAATCCTTTTGACAAAACCAGGGGTTCCAAGATGAACGCCGAGGTATTTCACACCTTCTTTTCCCAATGTCAAATACATAGGGAGAATTGGAAGGGCAGAAGGTAGCGTACCACCGACCCAAACTGCTTTACATTTAGACCAATTAAATTGCGTTGTACATGCTTGAGAGTCAACCCGTAGACACTCAAACAGCATAGCAATGTCATTGTTGCTGCGAACAACAACTCATACATCATCAGCAAAGGCCGAAATGATAACGGGAGTTTTCTGATGGAGTCACTGAAAAGCCAATAAGAGAAGATTGTGAACGAATCAAAAGGGGCTCAATGCAAAGAGAGTAGAAGATTCCAGAAAAGGGACAACCTTGCCGAATTCCCCTCCCAATCCGCAAAGGTGAACAGAGACCATCATTGACTTTGATCAAGCTAAAAATGTGATTATACAATAAAGATACATAAGTAATAAAGATGCCTCAAAAACAAATTGCTTTAAAATGTGAAACAAATACTCATGATTAACAGAGTCAAAAGCCTTTTCTTGGTCAATAAAAAAGAGACCGGTATGTTGTTGTTGAAAAGCACACACATCCCACAGGTCTTGTACCAAAAAAATGTTATCGTGCATAGATCTGTGCATAACACAGTACGATTGATCCTGATGTATAACTGTGCTTAAAGCAGTCTTTACACAGTTAGCTAGCGCTTTGGCAAAAATCTTGTAATCTGTGCAGAGAAGAGAAATTGGGCGCAAGTTCTGTATCAATTGCAGATCGTTTTTCTTAGGGATAAGGCAAACAACTGCACGTCGACAACTAAGGGGGTAACAATCCCTCACGCAGGCTGTATAAAAACACTGAATGCAAAGCAGGACCAAACATGTCCCAAAAAAGTTTTATAAAATTCAGCTGGTAACCCATCAAAACCAGGAGCCTCATGATCAGCAAGGTCATCTCGCGCAGTTTTAAGTTCACCGAGAGTAATGTTCTCATCCAAGACATGCCGTTGATGCGCATCTATCTGCGGTGAATTGGTCATAATATTCTGCATTGCAGGCACATCATTAGGCTTAAAGGAAAACACATTCTCAAAATAAGACCGAACAAAATGAACAAGCTCCGTATTATCAATACGAATATGCCCATCACTGGCCCGGAGACTAAGCATTTGTTGGCTCGCCTAGGTCGTCTTCTCAAACTTAAAGAAATCTTTACAACATGTGTCTGAGGACAGTAAACCATTGACTCTCAGCCTGACTAAGGCACCGATACCATTTTCTTGAATTAATTCCTTAAGCAGAGTTTGTTTTTCAAAGAGGAGTTGACACCGTTTTTCATCACTAAGGACCTCAGCACCTTCCTGCAATCGTAGAATTTCTTGTTTCAAGGCATCAATACATAATTGTTTACTTTGAGAGCAATTGGTTTTGTATTGCCTACAGAAAACACGGATCTGCGCTTTGGCATAGTCCCACCACTGACAGAGATTTAGGAAATGATGTTGGAAGTTCACAACCTTGTCCCAAAAAACCACAAAGGATGATTTAAAGAAAGGATCGCTCAGAAGGGAGGTGTTAAAAGACCAATACAAGGTGCGGCGTTTGAAACGAGGAAAAGAAAAGCACAGTTTTACCAAAGAATGATCAGAGAAACCAGAAGGGACAATATCCATATATGTCACAAGATTGATAGCAGAGTTAGGAATATAAAATTTATCAAGACGAGCAAGTTAAAGATGATTTAGTAAAACCCGACACCAGCTAAATTGCTGCAGGTTTGGGTGTTGTTGCCGCCATACATCGTTGAGGTCATGCCACGAAATTATATTGGAAAGAGGCCTACTTGAAGCTGGATGTGGTTCTGCACTGTTCCTCTCTAAAGTTGGGTTTAAAGTACAGTTAAAGTCACCCCCTAAGCACAACAACATATCAGAAGAGAGGTGTCTCAGGAAATTAAAGGACTGATTTTAAAAAGTTCCTCTATCTGTACTATCGCTTGGAGCATAGATGTTAACAAACATAAATCGTTGCTGATTGTATTCAAACTTTACAGAGGCTAGATAGCCTGGTACGATTTCCTTAAAGATAGGGGGGGGGGGGGGGGGAGGGGAGACAGACAAACGTGTACTGACAAAAAAAGCAATACCCACACTCACAGAATCTGTATTACTAAAAAACCAAGTGCCAATCAGCTGTTGCTGCTGTGGAAGTGTAAATTTATGAAGCAAGCAACTTATATGAGCCTCAACCCTGCATTCCTAGTCTGCAGGTGTTTTTTTGTGGTTTCCATGCAAACTTTGCGATCTCCCTGCAGTTGGCAAATTATCTCCGGCACTGCCCAGAATTCTTAATGGAAGCAATGGCAGAGCACATATTGTCATAAATGACTGAGGGAAATAATATTACAAATAGGGTTTTTCCAAATAATGTAAGGTTGGACCGAGTTTGTCTTATTGGATAAAAGATATTGTTTTCTTTGTAAATAATTAAATAATACAACTGATGCCATAATGTCTAACTAGGGAATTGCTGGATCATTAAGGTTGTTTACCAATGTACTCGGTGAGCAAGCTTTCATTGTGAGTAAGTCTGAAACTAGATAAGTGAAATGCAAAGTACTTGGTAATTATTTCAGAGTCAAACAATGAACGGATAATCCGCTCTGCGCTGACCGTTGTAAAGACAGTCAGCAGACGCTTTTTTCTTTTTCTTACTTAGGAGTTTATTTAATAAATAGTTTTAATGAAATTGCCAGCGTTCTCAGGAAAATCTCTCAACAAGAACGATAATTAAACACTAAATCAAAATAGCTTATTAGTATTTGATAAGCTATTTACCTTTTGTGGGATTTTAGTAGGATTTGCAGATTGAAAAAGGATGGGGATTGCCACAGCTATTGATTTTGAAGTTTTAACATGACTTATCAAAAACCCATGTTGCTAGTGTGTTAATTCGTAATATGGTATAATAATGGAGGCGCTGTAATTATTTGGTTGTGACTAAGGATAATATTGTTTAAAAATGTGATTTGTTAGTGGTCTTTGTTCTTGTCGTGTAAAAATGAGTAAAAGTATCCACGAAGTATCCACTTCACTAAGAATGACTTTCAGATGTTCTTGAAGGGATTAGAGAGACAGGGCTCCAGGTGTTTTGCAGGCGACAATGGGAAAGCAGAAACAATTTGGGATGCAAACCTGCTCTCAGCAGGAAGCACCCTCATCTCAAGATTCCTCCGATCCTCACGCCCACCCACCCAAACTTTGCCCAACCAATCCTACTGCTCTCCTCCCCTCTCTTCGCTCCTCCCCCCTCCACTTGCTCCTCCCACTTGAAATTGCATAAGAATCAGAAACTGATGTCCAGTTAGTAGGATTAGCACTGGGTCTGTAAGATGTTGGTTTGCTGTATTTAGGATACTTCACTTGGCTGGTCGATTCTGTATGTTAACTGTATTCTATGCATGCTACTGTATCTCTATGATGTTTCCCTTGATGTACATCTCTACTGTACCAGGAGTTCACTTGGGACCTTCTGTGAATCTTGCAATGTGCTTTTGTGAATTGTAGCGTGCTCTCCTTGGTTTGATAAGGGTTATTGTTTTCTTGCTGTGTATTTCTTTGTAGACAGAAAGTGTTATCCTCCTCGGGAATTAAAATTTGTGACTCTCTTCTGACAAGTTGATGGACATTGAATTTTTGGTTCATCCATTACATACTACTGTAGGAAAAATATCCCTAACACTGCCAGTCAGCCATGCAGTCTGCAGAGGCACGAGTTTCTTGCAATAAAAGTACATCAATCTTTTCCCTCCTGGCTAATTGCACAGTCTGGGACCTACGCAGCTGACTGCGCCCACCATTAATGTTCAAACTTGCTATGTTCATAAAAACATAGGCAGCAACACAGCCATTACAGGTTTAATTCTTTCCTTGCTGTGACAAGGTACCTCTTCAGTCTTTTCAGTGATTGATCAGAAATATGAAGGGCCGCAGATTGTTGTACAACTTCCTGAGCCCCACTAATGAAGGCGTGAGTGTCAACGAAGAAATCGCAAATTTTCACGCGCCTTTTACGGGAAGTTTTTTGTTGGAAATCTATGATTTCAGCAGGAGGGACAGAATCTCCAGGGACATGCTCCGATGAGAAGTTGGCCTCACCATCACTCAGTGAGACAACGGAAGAACCCCCATCAGAGTCACAATCATTGCATTGAGAGTCCATTGCCGAAGCAACGGGCTCATCAACATGACAATCTGAGACTTCAGCACTATCACCCTGCTGACCATGAGCTTGACAAGGCTCAGCTGCCTCAATGGGGGATTCGATCACAGAAACATCACTAGTTCCGATACACTCACCACTCCCCACAGAGGGAGGGGTGGCACAATCAACACAAGCTTCAGCAGGGGACACACATGGAGGCTCAACCTCACATTGAGGTTTACCCTCAGAACACCGGAGAGACTCAGGTGCTGTCTGGCCAAAACATAAATTTTCAACATTTATCACATTACCCTCAGAATATTCTGAAGGCAGAGGAGGCTGAGGGATTACCTCAACTGGAGGCAATTGCTGAGGAGGAGGTTGCGCTCCATCATTACCTTCACTAACCACTTGAGCAAAGGTTGGAGGACCGGCCAAGACCTTATTATCAGGCTCGTTGAGGTCGCTAGAAGGTGGGAGGGTTCTTTTCCTGGTTCTCTGTTTGTCTACAATGGGGTTTGTGTCAGCACCATCCATACTGTTTACATCATCGACAACGATCTCATTAGAGCCCTGCTGTTCATCACCATTCAGGCTAGTGACTCTATCCGTGGACTTTATCGGGCACGAGTCTTTTAAATGACCATATTTTTACCACACTCAAAACAAACTAGAGACTCTGTGGAGACAAAGACCCGATAAGTGTGACCTTCGACCTTGAAGGGCAATACCGCATTTAAAGAGGTTACACCACGCGGTAAAATCATTTAAACGAAACGACGAAAGGACATGACGTGTTTTAAATGGTTATTTTTACCTTGTACAGGAACCATAGTAACTGAAGAGACGACAGAACCAAGTTTGTTTAGGTTAGTAACCAGGTCTTTGTTCTTAAGGAACGGAGGAGCGTTAGAGAGAGAAACCCGAACTACCGGCGTGTCGAGTGGACAAACCTGAACAAACACGTCGAGAGCAAAGAAAAGCCCGTGCTCGACTACTTGAGCAACCATGGGCACTGTGCAAACAAAGATTACCACGCGTTTATTCATGCGAGAAGCCACTTTTACATTATCCAAACGGATTATCTCTCCTATGGCAAGAATAATGGCCTCGACGTCGATTCCCAACGGAGGTGAACAAACTAACCCGTGCTTCTGGGTTAGCGCTTCAAGAGACGTGTAACGAGAGCTATCCGCCATCGTTTCCACGTTTAAACAAAGGATAAATGTATAAAGGGTTAATGAAGCCAAAAAGCTCCAGTAAACAAACGAAAAATAAAAAACATTTACCAAAAAAGAAACGGAAAAAAGTATTATGATTTGTAACATGAAGCGAAAAAAACTGAAGAGGGAACCGCCCGAAGGGGGAACCTTTACCGGTCTCACCACGTGTGCTCCCTCACTCTCTCACTCTCTCACTCTCAAGAGGGGGGAAGGGATGATAACGTGGAAGGGTGATACACAAAAGATGGCACAAAGGTGAGAAGAGGTAAGGGGAGGGTAAAGATACAAACCACGAGCACGGAGCTACAGTCACGTGAAAAAGGAAGTACACCCCATGTAAAGTTTTGACTTTTTCAACATATTTCAACATACAGCTATTTGATCTTCATTTCAACAATATTGACAGATAAAGGTGGTATAATATAACAAATATCATGAAACATTTACATTTTGCAGTCCATTGTATAATTTAAATAAACATAACTGCAAATTTTCATGTGGAAAAAGTAAGTACACCCCTACATTTATCTCTACTTCAAATACCTAAAATTAGAATCAGGTGCACCAGCTCAGGTGCAAATGATGAGAACATCGTTAGAGAGGATCTTGGAGGAACCTGCCTTATTTAAACCTCAGACATTTCGTTTGGTTAGCTCTTTGTTGTTGAAGTGTGTGGCGTCACCATGCCTAGATCAAAAGAGCTCTCTGAGGCCTTCAGAAAGAAGGTTATAGATGCCTTCGAGTCTGGGAAGGGATTTAAAAAGATCTCCAAACAATTTGAAATCAATCATTCGACTGTCCGGAGGATCATCTACAAGTGGAGAAGATTCCAAACAACTGCCAACTTGTTCAGGCCAGGCCGGCCCAGCAAGTTCAGCCCGAGAGCAGACAGCAAGATGCTGAAAGAAGTCTCGAAGAACCCCAGAATGACATCACGGGACCTACAGGTAGCTCTTGCCACTGTTGATGTCAAAGTGCACGTGTCTACCATTAGAAAGAGGCTGCACAAATTTGATCTACATGGGAGGTGTGCCAGGACGAAACCATTGCTGTCCAGAAAGAACATCAGGGCAAGACTAAAGTTTGCTAATGAACACCTCGGCAAAGACCAGCACTTCTGGAACAATGTGCTCTGGACAGATGAGTCAAAGGTAGAGCTATTTGGCCAGAGTACCAGAAGACATGTTTGGCGAAAACCAAAGACAGCATTTGACCACAAGAACGTGATACTAACTGTAAAGCATGGTGGTGGAAATATTATGGTGTGGGGCAGCTTTGCTGCATCAGGGCCTGGGCAGCTCACCATCATAGAATCTACTATGAATTCTTCATTGTACCAGAGGGTGCTTGAGGATACTGTGAGGCCATCTGTCGGAGAGTTGAAGCTCAACCGAAGGTGGACCTTGCAACATGACAATGACCCTAAACATACCAGTAAATCCACCAAGGAATGGCTGAAAAGAAAGAAATGGAGGGTTCTGGAATGGCCAAGTCAAAGCCCGGATCTAAATCCCATCGAGATGTTGTGGGGGGATTTGAAACGAGCTGTGCAGGCAAGAAACCCCTCAAACATCGCACAGCTGAAATAATTCTGCATGGAGGAGTGGGCAAAAATTTCTCCCAGTCGATGTCAGAGACTGAATGAATGAATGAATGATTGTTTTAAGGCCATTTTCCCCGCTAGAGCGGGGGTTAGCCTTGCAGGCCCCATGACAATCATGGTTCCCTGTTTGAGGCAATGTTTTTATGGCCGGATGCCCTTCCTGACACCAACCCTTGGTCGCCACTTATGATGCGCAGCGATATGGTGTACCTATTCTAAACCGGGGTACACACCGGGATCATTCATCCCAGCAAGCTGGTACTCAATTTGCCGACCACGGAAGGATGACAGGCTGAGTCAACCCCCCTGGCTTCAATTCAGCGATCGATCGGGATTCGAACCCAGGATCCGAGGATCCCAAGCCGGCACCCTAACCGCTAAGCCAACACCAGGCTTCGATGTCAGAGACTGGTAGACAGTTATAAGAAATGCCGACTTGAGGTTGTTTCTGCCAAAGGGGGCAATACCACCTATTAGAGCCAAGGGTGTACTTACTTATACACTTGCGAAATTTGCATTTATGTTTATTTAAATTATACAATGGACTACAAAATGTAAATGTTTCATGATATTTGTTGTAATATATCACCTTTATCTATCAATATTGTTGAAATGAAGATCAAATAGCTGTATGTTGAAATATGTTGAAAAAGTCAAAACTTTACATGGGGTGTTCTTACTTTTTCACGTGACTGTACAATGCCAAAACACGAGCAGACACCATGACGCCGCACCCAACGCACCAACAGCCAGAAAGGGGCGAGAGAGAGAGAGAGAGAGGGAGAGAGAGAGAGAGGGAGAGAGAGAGAGAGAGAGAGAGAGAGAGAGAGAGAGAGAGAGAGAGAGAGAGAGAGAGAGAGAGAGAGAGAGATATATAGAGACGGAGACGGAGACGGAGATGGAGACAGAGAGACTTTTGACTTTTTTGTCCTTTTAATACAATTAAGTATAAAAAAACCAATAAATGATGATTCAAAGAAAACAATCACAACAGTTGCACACGCATTTATATGACAAATAAATAAATTATCAGCAAATAAACAAGCAAGTATTAAGGAAAACAACTACATAGTAAATACTATCTGACCCTCAGCTATTTTGCAAAATGCATCTCTCACACACCACTGCTTCTCAAAGAGTTGTACCTCAGAACAACAACAAAATTCCAGCTTCACTCTTGAAACACAGAGAGCTTTAAACATTTCCAAAACATCTGTACCATACAAATCATTCCGTATCTTTGATTTCCTGGTCTTATATATCGTCAACTTGGCTTGCGCAAGAACGAAATGAATTTAAATTGTTGTTGGGGAATTGAACCGCCCACTCGGGCCAAAAATAAAGGCAGGAAAATCAAAAACAAAGGAAAGCCATGCAAGTAACATTTTAAAGAAAACAAATAAAGGAGTTAACCGGTCACAGCGTACATACGCATGAGGCAAGGTTTCAGTTTGTCCACAAAATGGACATTGCTCATTTATCGCTTGCGAGAAGCGGTGAATTAGGGAATTTATGGGCAGGATCCAATAAGCAAGTATCCATTGAAGATCCCCAACACGTTTCGGCACAGGCTGTTTATAGTAGCACCCCCAAATAGGGTAAAGGGGAGGGGTATTTTGCAGGACTGCAGGCCATCTACAGGGTACAGGGGAGGACAATGAAGGAAAAAGGATTTTTAAGCATTGCACATACAAGGTCTTTCGATTGCTCCCAGAAAAGGATAGAGAGCAGCCAAAACTAATCGGTTCCAAACTGAGAGAACCAGACAGACAAAGCTTGGGGAAGGGTGGAGAAGATTCAGAGGTGGGTACGGGAGGGTTGTTTGCCCAGCCATTTGAGGCACAGTAGATGCGAAGCACCATTTTCAAAAAGCTGTCAACTCTGCGACACGATCTAATGCCAACCAACGAAGCCAGAGCGGTAGCACTGATCCACCTGTCATTGGTGGTGTTTCTCAAGTGACACACTTTTGTTACTGAGGCATTTATAAACTTTTGAATGAAGGTGCTTTCATTCACCCACTCACCAAATAGAGAGTTGTGAAATAATGGTTCGTTGAAGAACATAGATCGAACATAAGTCGAGGGGTCACGAAGACAGGTAAAGGCATGCCACACATTCAGTAGGCTTTGGTGAAAGGCAGGTAGCATCGATAGGTCTATCTTGGTCGAGTCCATCAGGAACAGCTCCTGTGCAAGGTCCAACTTCCCCGCTTGACGTAAGATGCAGCTGGTAAGCTGTCTCCAGGCCAAACATGGTTCAAACAAGAAGCGCCACGTTGTTCGTAGGCGGAAAGCCATGGTGTGGCACTTGACATTGACCAGCCCTTGGCCACCCTCTGCAGTTGGTAAGTTTAGAATCTCTGGTCTCAGCCAATGCTTTCCGGACCAGAAGAAATGGGTGATGCATTTTTGTATGTCCTCCAGCAGAGTTTTGGGCAGCTGCAGGGAAAGAACCTTGTGCCATATGTTAGTGGTGAGCAGACTGTTGGTGACTAGTACCCTACCTCGGTAGGACAGTTGGCAGAGCAAGTTCTTCCATTCCAGAAACAGTACTTCAATGTGTGCCAACAAGCCTTCCCAGGAATGCCTCACAAAATACCCAGGGCCAAGGAACACCCCGAGGAACTTAATCCCATCTCTTCTCCATGATAGATTGGCAGGGAGAGGAGGAGCGAGAGGAAATAAGGGGGCAGGTAGGGGGCAGGTAGAGAGTTGAACCCACAGCCCTTCTGTTTTTGTCCAATTTATCTTGGCCGATGATGCTCTGCTGAAGAGATCCAATGCACTCATCATCAAATCAACATCTTCTGACTGTCTGATGCAGACACAGATGTCATCTGCATAAGCAATGCTTTTTAAGGGGTGGGTTCCAAAAGTAACACCAGACAAGGACTTCCGAAATGTATTTAAGAGGGGCTCAAGGGATAAAGCGTACAAAATTCCTGACAGAGGGCAGCCCTGCCTTACCCCTCTCCCAACACAAAAGGGGGGGGGGGGGGGGGTACAAGTTCATTGTTTATCTTGAAGATAGCCGATATGTTTGAAAAACACAATTGCATATGGGATAGAAAGAGGTCCAAACCCAAAACATTTTAGCACTTCAAAAAGATATGTATGAGAAATACAGTCAAAAGCTTTCTCCTGGTTGAGGAAGATCAAGCCACAACTTTCATAATTAGTCTCACAGATTTCAATGACATCTTGGACAACAGAGATATTATCCTGAATATTGCGACCAGGAACACAATAAGTCTGTTCCATGTGTATAATGTCTCCTAGTAGGGGTGAGAGACGCAAGGCCAAAGCCTTTGAGAAAATTTTATCATCCGTACACAATAAGGACACTGGCCTCCACTGTGATATGAGCAATAAATTTCCTTTTTTAGGAAGCAAAGTAAGCACGGCTCTCCTGCAGCTCAGTGGAAATTCACTCTTCTTCAAGCTCTCCAGGAAAACCAGAAGCAAATCAGGTCCAATCAAGTACCAAAATTTCTCGAAGAACACGACTGACAGACCATCCAGGCCAGGTGATTTCCCTCTGTCCAGGCTTTTAAGGGCAACAGAAAGTTCCTCAAGCGTGAGCGGTGACTCCAGATCCGTTCCTTGCTTTGAAGTTAGTGTACCGACACCATCAAACAAAATAGGAACAAGTTCTACATCGACATCTGTTGCCTGGTAAAGTTTAGAGAAGAAGAGTCTTGCGTCCTTCTTAATTTCTACAGGGTTGGTCGTGATTGAATTATCAGGACGTTTCAAAGCAGTAATTTGGGAATGAGGAAATTTTGTTTCAAAATCAAAGAAAAACGGGGTCGGAGAATCCAGGAGGTAAAAGTGCTGAAAACGTTGTCTCACTAGCGCTCCTTGGGTTTGATTAGAAATTATATTATTAAGAAGAGACTTCTTCTCACATAGTCTTAGTTTCTTTTGGGGGGTAGGCTGGGTTTTTTATTTGTTTGAATCTGGAGAATCTCCTTCTCCAGCTCCACTTTCATTCTGCGTTCTACCTGTGTGTTTAGAAAACAAAACTGCTGACAGAAACTTCTAATTTGGACCATTGTGTTGTCCCACCACAATCGCTGGTCCTTAAAACTGGATTTGGAGCCTCTGAGATTGGACCACACCCTCTCAAATGCATTCCTAAAGGAGGGGTTATCTAATATGGACATGTCCAGTTTCCAAAAAGAGTGGCGATTTGGAGATAACCCAACACGGTAACTCATGGTAATGAGGTGATGGTCAGAGAAACCAGACGGGGAAATTTCAGTGGTGGGGGAGAGGTTGGCAAATGGCAAATGTATATAAAATCTATCAAGTCTGGCAAGGGCCACTTGATTATTGGCAACCTTACACCAGGTAAATTGATGGGTGCCTGGATTTTGTATCCGCCAGATATCTTGAAAACCAAAATCTCTTATTATTTTAGATAACAGTCTGGCTGGTCCGGGGTGAGGTTCTGCGCCATTCCGATCGCACTCAGGTTGCAGGGTGCAATTAAAATCGGCGCCTATTATAATGCACTTCTGCAAGCCTAACTGCATCATGTGGAGTCATAACCTGTCATAGAAGGTTCGTCGGTCTCTGCCCTTTGAAGGGGCATCAACATTTATTAAAGTAAAATTAATGTCTCCATCAACAAAATCCAGTGAAGCGAAGTGACCTGGGATTATTTCCTGAAATGAGAGTTGGAGCGGGCAAAACTAGGGATTAATTAGAAAGGCAACTCCTGCTGTACGAGAGGTTGAATCGCTAAAGTAGCCGGCCTTTTTCATCATTCGATTCCATATAGCGTGAGTAGAGTGAGTTTATTGTAAGAAAGCCACATCTAGTTTCCGTTGCCTCACAAGGTTGACCACTTGGAGCATCCTAGACTGGCTCAAACCACCATTTATATTGAGGCTACCAAAAATAGTCATGAAGATGTAAAAGGAAAGGGAAATATGCGTATCATCCTTTTAGTTCGTTTTTTGCCTCAACAATGTGTTTCTTAAGCCTACTGCATTGGGGTTCTGTGAAATTGTGGTCATTGGGTCAGCGAATAATTCACTTTGCCGTTTCAATAATCCCATGTAGATCAGAAAAATGATCTTTTATTTCAATGTATCTTTTTCTGAAAGTCTGGTTCAGAAACTTGAGTATTTGCGATGGTAAGACGATGGAATCACTGTATGTGGGGAATCCCTCAATGTCATAGGATTCCTCCTCAGACATGTCAGAAGCACTATCTGGGACCCCTGGCTCTTGAGACACTAGAATACTCTGGTGTGCAGGTGTCATCCTGCCCTGTTTCTGTAGGACCAGGTTGAGGGAGAGGTTCCACCAGAACCCCGGGTAATGTGGGAGGTGGGGGGGGGGGGGGAGTGGGGGGGAAGGGGTGATTCTGCAACCTGTTGCACAATTTGAGGTTCTTCCTCGGGACAATCATTGTGCTCAGGTACATTTTCTAAATTGGCCGGTGCAATGACTATTTGATTTGAACGATCGCTATCAGGTGCGTTGGAACACTGCGGGTCGAAATTTGCTCTTTTTGCCCCCCAGTCGAATCTCGACCTGACTTGTCGTAATCCGCACAAGGATTTAACGTAGTTCGCACTTCAACCTCATGTGGAGGTAGCGCATGCAAATCCTCCACATTAGGCTGAGGGTCCATATCGGAAGCAGGCAAAGGATCTGCATTCACATTTAGCAATACTTCATATCGATTACTCATCGATGTTTTATCAGGTGGTACTGAGTCCAATGCATCGGAGTCTAACACCACCTTCTTTTCCTTATGGGGGTGGAGGGACATTCCGAGGTGTTTGCCTCTTTCTCAAAGAGGAGTTGAGTGTAAAACCATCCCAAACGTTTTCATTTTCGGAGGTTTCCGATGTCGATGGTACGTTTTCTGTCACAGGAACAGGGGGTGTTGTCTGCTCGGCTACTGCGGGAGCAATTTGTGGACAAAACCGTTTTAGATGCCCAAAGTTCCCACAGCCGAAACATTTTAACGTTTCTGTGGACGCATATACCTGGTACTCGTGATTATCCACACGAAACGTAAATACCGCGTTGAGTCCACATTGGATGCAGGAAACACAATGTACGCCTGCCGCCGGAAGGACATGATGTGTTTAGCCTGCTCGTTGCGACACCCCAGAGATAACATCGTGATCTCCGACACCCCCGAGATAACATCGTGATCTCCGACACCCCAGAGATAACGTCGTGATCTCCGACACCCCAGAGATAACATCGTGATCTCCGACACCCCAGAGATAACATCGTGATCTCCGACACCCCAGAGATAACATCGTGATCTCCGACACCACTGTACCATACCGAGAAAGCTCTTTTAAAATTAAATCGTTTTTCAGGAATGGGGGACAATTTGATATCAAGACTTTCACGGCTGGGGTGTCCAGTGGCGAGACCAGGACAAAATGTCCATTCTCGGTGGACAAACCGGTCGCCACAATTTCAAGCACAAGCTGTTCTTCAGCTACGAATATTACCAGGCGCTTGTTCATTTGTGAAGCTGCACGGATTTTCTCGAGCCCGATTATGTTACCCACCGCAATGACGATGTCTTCCACAGTGACCTCGTTAGGGGGAAACGCAAACCACGCCATGTTTCCACGTCAAGCCCTCAAAGGCAGCGTAGCGGGAACGTGCTGACATTACGACGATCGAAAAACCCGCGGTCTAAGCCGAGATGGATTTGGGGAGGGTGGACAGTTTTCTGTATCAGTAGGGGGGAAAAAGGGAAAAGCGCTACTCGGCATATACCAGCACGAGCGAAACTATCGCGAGAAAACACACCGCTCAATGAGGAAAAGGGCGAGAAATCACGACAACCCATCAGAGTGCCGATGGAATAACACACCCCTAAATCTCACCAAAAGATGCGGGCTGTCTCTCTCTCTCTCTCTCTCTCTGTATCTCAGGGGAAGAAACGAAAGTGGAAAAAAAAAATGACAAGTGCAGATACATTCAAAGTACACGGCCCCCATGCCAAATAATTAAAATCCTACAGTGCGGCATTGCCAGGGCGCCTGTGACTCCCGGCAATACCGCAGTGCAGCTCACAGAGACTGCATTGGGAGGGAGAGGTGTACACTAATTGATTGATTAATTGTATAATTAAAATCAATAAAAGATTATCACAAAATATTTTCATAATCAATTGGCTAATCGCATAACTAAAGCACTCGTGCTTCATCCGAAGATGTATCTTTTAGAAATTTAATTAAATAAGTCATTTATAAAAAATTTAATAATTAATTGATTACTCAATAAATAATTAATCGATTAATCAATAAATAATTAATAGATGAAATGATTAATCAATAAATCAAAAATATCCTTGATAGCCACATCACTTGGTCACTCATGTCCAAATATTAGCTTCCCAGCTCAAAAGGTGCCTGAGATATTGGCCAAATGAGAAAGAAAATAAATAAATGATTAATAATGAAAATAAATAAATAATAATCATAAAAAAATTAAATTATTAATCAATTTGGTCAGAGAACACATAAACTACCACTATTTCATCAGAATCTGTAACTAAAAAAAAAAAAAAAAAAAAGTCATTAATCAAATAATTAAATAATTAATCGATTAATTGATTAATTAATAAATCAAAAATATCCTTTGCAGCCAAATCACCTAGTCATTGGCATGTCCAAATATCAGCTTCCTAACTCAAAAGGTGCCTGAGTTAATGGTCAGAAGAGAAAGGAAATTTGATTAATTAAATAAGTACTTAATTAATCGCTAATAATTAAATAACTCCTCAATTTATTGATTAATCAAAAAACAAAAAATACCGTTTTTGACAAAGGACTTGCTCACTATTGTGCCGAAATTTCAGGTTCCTAGCTCAAAGGATGGCTGAGATATCGCCCGGACAAACAAACAAACAAACAAGTACACATACATTCAAAGTACACCGCCCCATGCCAAATAATTAAATATGCTGCAGCGCGGCATTGCCGGGGCGCCTCAGGCGCCCGGCAATACCGCAGTGCAGCTCATTGAGGCTGCATTGGGAGGGAGAGGTGTACACTAATTGATTGATTAATTGTATAATTAAAATCAATAAAAGATTATCACAAAATATTTTCATAATCAATTGGCTAATCGCATAACTAAACCACTAGTGCTTCATCCGAAGATGTATCTTTTAGAAATGTAATTAAATAAGTCATTTATAAAAAATTAAATAATTAATTGATTACTCAATAAATAATTAATCGATTAATAAATAAATAATTAATAGATGAAATGATTAATCAATAAATCAAAAATATCCTTGATAGCCACATCACTTGGTCACTCATGTCCAAATATTAGCTTCCCAGCTCAAAAGGTGCCTGAGATATTGGCCAAATGAGAAAGAAAATAAATAAATGATTAATAATGAAAATAAATAAATAATAATCATAAAAAAATTAAATTATTAATCAATTTGGTCAGAGAACACATAAACTACCACTATTTCATCAGAATCTGTAACTTTAAAAAAAAAAAAAATTTTGTCATTAATCGAATAATTAAATAATTAATCGATTAATTGATTAATTAATAAATCAAAAATATCCTTTGCAGCCAAATCACCTGGTCATTGGCATGTCCAAATATCAGCTTCCTAACTCAAAAGGTGCCTGAGTTAATAATGGTCAGAAGAGAAATGAAATTTAATTAATTAAATAAGTACTTAATTAAACGCTAATAATTAAATAACTCCTCAATTAATTGATTAATCAAAAAACAAAAAATACCGTTTTTGACAAAGGACTTGCTCACTATTGTGCCGAAATTTCAGCTTCCTAGCTCAAAGGATGGCTGAGATATCGTCCGGACAACCAAGGAAACAAGAAAACAAACAAGTACACATACATTCAAAGTACACCGCCCCATGCCAAATAATTAAATATGCTGCAGCGCGGCATTGCCGGGGCGCCTCCGGCGCCCGGCAATACCGCAGTGCAGCTCATTGAGGCTGCATTGGGAGGGAGAGGTGTACACTAATTGATTGATTAATTGTATAATTAAAATCAATAAAAGATTATCACAAAATATTTTCATAATCAATTGGCTAATCGCATAACTAAACCACTAGTGCTTCATCTGAAGATGTATCTTTTAGAAATTTAATTAAATAAGTCATTTATAAAAAATTAAATAATTAATTGATTACTCAATAAATAATTAATCGATTAATCAATAAATACTTAATAGATGAAATGATTAATCAATAAATCAAAAATATCCTTGATAGCCACATCACTTGGTCACTCATGTCCAAATATTAGCTTCCCAGCTCAAAAGGTGCCTGAGATATTGGCCAAATGAGAAAGAAAATAAATAAATGATTAATAATGAAAATAAATAAATAATAATCATAAAAAAATTAAATTATTAATCAATTTGGTCAGAGAACACATAAACTACCACTATTTCATCAGAATCTGTAACTTAAAAAAAAAAAATTTTTTTGTCATTAATCGAATAATTAAATAATTAATCGATTAATTGATTAATTAATAAATCAAAAATATCCTTTGCAGCCAAATCACCTGGTCATTGGCATGTCCAAATATCAGCTTCCTAACTGAAAAGGTGCCTGAGTTAATAATGGTCAGAAGAGAAATGAAATTTAATTAATTAAATAAGTACTTAATTAAACGCTAATAATTAAATAACTCCTCAATTAATTGATTATTCAAAAAACAAAAAATACCGTATTTGACAAAGGACTTGCTCACTACTGTGCCGAAATTTCAGCTTCCTAGCTCAAAGGATGGCTGAGATATCGCCCGGACAACCAAGAAAACAAACAAGTACACATACATTCAAAGTACATCGCCCCATGCCAAATAATTCAATATGCTGCAGCGCGGCATTGCCGGGGCGCCTCAGGCGCCCGGCAATGCCGCAGTGCAGCTCATTGAGGCTGCATTGGGAGGGAGAGGTGTACACTAATTGATTGATTAATTGTTTAATTAAAATCAATAAAAGATTATCACAAAATATTTTCATAATCAATTGGCTGATCGCATAACTAAACCAGTAGTGCTTCATCCAAAGATGTATCTTTTAGAAATTTAATTAAATAAGTCATTTATAAAAAATTAAATAATTAATTGATTACTCAATAAATAATTAATCGATTAATCAATAAATACTTAATAGATGAAATGATTAATCAATAAATAAAAAATATCCTTGATAGCCACATCACTTGGTCACTCATGTCCAAATATTAGCTTCCCAGCTCAAAAGGTGCCTGAGATATTGGCCAAATGAGAAAGAAAATAAATAAATGATTAATAATGAAAATAAATAAATAATAATCATAAAAAAATTAAATTATTAACCAATTTGGTCAGAGAACACATAAACTACCACTATTTCATCAGAATCTGTAACTTAAAAAAAAATTTTTTTTTGTCATTAATCGAATAATTAAATAATTAATCGATTAATTGATTAATTAATAAATCAAAAATATCCTTTGCAGCCAAATCACCTGGTCATTGGCATGTCCAAATATCAGCTTCCTAACTCAAAAGGTGCCTGAGTTAATAATGGTCAGAAGAGAAATGAAATTTAATTAATTAAATAAGTACTTAATTAAACGCTAATAATTAAATAACTCCTCAATTAATTGATTATTCAAAAAACAAAAAATACCGTATTTGACAAAGGACTTGCTCACTACTGTGCCGAAATTTCAGCTTCCTAGCTCAAAGGATGGCTGAGATATCGCCCGGACAAACAAACAAGAAAACAAACAAACAAGAAAGAAACCAGAGTGAAAACTGAGTACTCTCTTTCAGCGTGCGTCACTGCCGAGCCCCCTTTGGTGCCCGTCAATGACGATTTGTAATGCCTGGAGATGGCATAGGAAAGGAGCGGTGTACAACAACCAGAGTGAAAACTGAGTACTCTCTTTCAGCGTGCGTCACTGCAGAGCCCCCTTTGGTGCCCGGCAATGACGATTTGCAATGCCTGGAGATGGCATAGGAAAGGAGCGGTGTACAACAAACAAGTACACATACATTCAAAGTACACCGCCCCATGCCAAATAATTAAATATGCTGCAGCGCGGCATTGCCGGGGCGCCTCCGGCGCCCGGCAATACCGCAATGCAGCTCATTGAGGCTGCATTGGGAGGGAGAGGTGTACACTAATTGATTGATTAATTGTATAATTAAAATCAATAAAAGATTATCACAAAATATTTTCATAATCAATTGGCTAATCGCATAACTAAACCAGTAGTGCTTCATCCGAAGATGTATCTTTTAGAAAATTAATTAAATAAGTCATTTATAAAAAATTAAATAATTAATTGATTACTCAATAAATAATTAATCGATTAATCAATAAATACTTAATAGATGAAATGATTAATCAATAAATCAAAAATATCCTTGATAGCCACATCACTTGGTCACTCATGTCCAAATATTAGCTTCCCAGCTCAAAAGGTGCCTGAGATATTGGCCAAATGAGAAAGAAAATAAATAAATGATTAATAATGAAAATAAATAAATAATAATCATAAAAAATTAAATTATTAATCAATTTGGTCAGAGAACACATAAACTACCACTATTTCATCAGAATCTGTAACTTAAAAAAAAAAATTTTTTTTGTCATTAATCGAATAATTAAATAATTAATCGATTAATTGATTAATTAATAAATCAAAAATATCCTTTGCAGCCAAATCACCTGGTCATTGGCATGTCCAAATATCAGCTTCCTAACTGAAAAGGTGCCTGAGTTAATAATGGTCAGAAGAGAAATGAAATTTAATTAATTAAATAAGTACTTAATTAAACGCTAATAATTAAATAACTCCTCAATTAATTGATTATTCAAAAAACAAAAAATACCGTATTTGACAAAGGACTTGCTCACTACTGTGCCGAAATTTCAGCTTCCTAGCTCAAAGGATGGCTGAGATATCGCCCGGACAACCAAGAAAACAAACAACCAGAGTGAAAACTGAGTACTCTCTTTCAGCGTGCGTCACTGCAGAGCCCCCTTTGGTGCCCGGCAATGACGATTTGCAATGCCTGGAGATGGCATAGGAAAGGAGCGGTGTACAACAAACAAGTACACATACATTCAAAGTACACCGCCCCATGCCAAATAATTAAATATGCTGCAGCGCGGCATTGCCGGGGCGCCTCCGGCGCCCGGCAATACCGCAGTGCAGCTCATTGAGGCTGCATTGGGAGGGAGAGGTGTACACTAATTGATTGATTAATTGTATAATTAAAATCAATAAAAGATTATCACAAAATATTTTCATAATCAATTGGCTAATCGCATAACTAAACCAGTAGTGCTTCATCCGAAGATGTATCTTTTAGAAAATTAATTAAATAAGTCATTTATAAAAAATTAAATAATTAATTGATTACTCAATAAATAATTAATCGATTAATCAATAAATACTTAATAGATGAAATGATTAATCAATAAATCAAAAATATCCTTGATAGCCACATCACTTGGTCACTCATGTCCAAATATTAGCTTCCCAGCTCAAAAGGTGCCTGAGATATTGGCCAAATGAGAAAGAAAATAAATAAATGATTAATAATGAAAATAAATAAATAATAATCATAAAAAAATTAAATTATTAATCAATTTGGTCAGAGAACACATAAACTACCACTATTTCATCAGAATCTGTAACTTAAAAAAAAAAAATTTTTTTGTCATTAATCGAATAATTAAATAATTAATCGATTAATTGATTAATTAATAAATCAAAAATATCCTTTGCGGCCAAATCACCTGGTCATTGGCATGTCCAAATATCAGCTTCCTAACTCAAAAGGTGCCTGAGTTAATAATGGTCAGAAGATAAATGAAATTTAATTAATTAAATAAGTACTTAATTAAACGCTAATAATTAAATAACTCCTCAATTAATTGATTATTCAAAAAACAAAAAATACCGTATTTGACAAAGGACTTGCTCACTACTGTGCCGAAATTTCAGCTTCCTAGCTCAAAGGATGGCTGAGATATCGTCCGGACAACCAAGAAAGAAAACAAGAAACCAGAGTGAAAACTGAGTACTCTCTTTCAGCGTGCGTCACTGCCGAGCCCCCTTTGGTGCCCGGCAATGACGATTTGCAATGCCTGGAGATGGCATAGGAAAGGAGCGGTGTACAACAAGAAACCAGAGTGAAAACTGAGTACTCTCTTTCAGCGTGCGTCACTGCCAAGCCCCCTTCGGTGCCCGGCAATGACGATTTGCAATGCCTGGAGGTGGCATAGGAAAGGAGCGGTGTACAACAAGATGAAAACAAACAAACAAACAAGATGAAAACAAACAAACAACCAGAGTGAAAACTGAGTACTCTCTTTCAGCGTGCGTCACTGCCGAGCCCCCTTCGGTGCCCGGCAATGACGATTTGCAATGCCTGGAGATGGCATAGGAAAGGTGCGGTGTACAACAATAGAGATAACAACACAAGCGAGGAATGCAATGGAGGCAGGGGGGAGGGTGAGGGGAACGAGTGGGGGCAGTGGGGGAGGAGTGGGGGGTCGGGGAGGGGGGACGGTCGGAGGAAAGGAAGACCGAGCGGGGAAACGGGCGTGGAACTGGGAGGTGGGGGGAGGAAAATGGGAAGGGAGGACGAGGGTTGTGGTACCGGGTTTGATGAAAATGGAGTGGTGGGGGGAGACAGCGAATACACAATGGACAATGTGGCAAGACTTCAACATTTATGGAAAGGATCGATTTGGTGTTGTTTTATGGAGTTGTTTAAACATGGAAAGGGACGTTCCAAAGGTATAATCCCTGTAGCACGATATTCAAATGCTCCAAGCAGATTGGTGGGAGAAGCACATATAATTTATCTGCGGGATTAAAGTGCAAATGGGTCACTTGTCCAGGAAATGAAGACAGCAGACACACCCACCACGCCACCACAATGACAGCATGCTTGTGTAAATCGTGCAAAGGGCTGAAATTTTTAACAGCTAATGAAGCAGCAAGTATTTGAAGAAACAATAGCAATTTACAATACAGTATGCAAAAGGGAACCATTATAGGGTAGTACAGGGTGGGACTACAACGGTACTTGGTGGAGCACATACCTCCACCAGGCTGAACAGTTTATGTCTTGTATACCACTGATAGGCCGGATCTGGATTCGAACCTGAACTAAAATCGAATCGGCTTGTTCTTGTCATCAAAGCAACTCGTCTACCAAGTTTAGTCATAAGTCATCAACAACTTTTTGAAATATCATTCCATATATCATTTTTGGCTCTATCACTCAATAGTGAAAAATCACTTGAGAAATTAAAAAAATTCTTTGATCCCGATTCAAATCTTCACCAAAATCAAATAAATTCGTCCTTGTCACACACACAAGCTGTCCACCAAGTTTCGTCCAAATCCGTCCACAACTTTTTGAGATGTCGTTCTATATATATAAATATTGTTACAGATCCGGGGGACGGCACTCCCGTTAGCAAGGGGGGGTTAATCCCCTTGTCCTGTTAAGCTGGCCGTCCAACCAGTCCTGGGGGTATGACGTCACTTCCGGTCGATGGTAAGTAGGGTTGTAAGCCCAATTTGTCTTAATACCTAAGTACTATCACCGGCCGTAAGCGAGGAAATACTCCCACCCGGGCCGCAGCGTGATTGGATTGCGCCGAGCGAAGCGAGCTGCGACTCGGGCCGTTATCAAGAGACTAAACCCGATTCCGAGCATTGGCCGAATCGTGCCACAGGTACTCAATAATTGAAAGAAGGGACTAAAGCGATCGGGGGAGAATGAAACCAAAGAATAAGAAGGATCAGGTGGGATTTATTAATTATGTACAAACCCAAAGAAGAGGAGGAATGCAAGTAATATACAGAAGAAAAAGCAGATACACAGGGCAAACCTTAAAACAGTCTTAATTATCAATGCCCAGACAGAACAAACACAGACTTACACGAAAGGGAATAGCAGGCAGGAATCACTGGACGAAGGAGAAGGGTCCGTGCAGGTGAGAGGATAGGACGGTCCGGGCCGGTGCGCAGCGTCGAAGGTGGCTCCAGTCCACGCTGCGGGCTCGAGGCGAACAACACGCGGCAGCTCCACGCACTCGTTTTCACCCACACGGTCGGACAATGTCAGTTGACTTATTGTATTGTGGTCGCCGTCACGGACCCACTCGCCGGATCACCTCTCTCTCTCGTGCCTTCTCACCGACTCTCCTTCCAACTCCAACTGGTAAAAAGGCTTCGCTTCGCGCTTATATTACGCGTGGTGCAAATCAATGCGTGCTTCATGGAGCCACGCCCGCGATGGTACCTCGCCAGCCCTGGTTGGTCGGTAGGGGCTCGCTGACTCCGCATCGGGTGGTGCGTCGGCGTGCCACACCCGTGATCTGGCGGCTCCTCCCCCTTCTTTCTTGGCTTGACCGCATGGCCAATGGCGGCCCGGGGCAACCAAACGAGCCAAAACAAGGGGCAGCGAACGCTGCTCGACCGTTACTTTGAAGAGACGATTGGGGGAATTGGAAGGGACCTATCTTATTTGATTAATGCAACGCAGATTCAACTATTGGAAACACGTGCTTAACTGAAACACATAATAATGAAATAACTATGAAGAGGTCCTATGGTGCTCTACATGTGGTTCATGGACTAACTAGGGTGTGATCTTTAACCAGCCAATTGATGGGAATATTTACAGGGGAACACTTATAAGGGAAACATTTACTAAAATTTACTAGTGAAGGTTCTAAAAACCGTAACAATATAGATACGTTTTTTTGCCCAATCTCTCAACGGTAAATGAAGAATCACTTTTAAAAATTCTCAGACCCAAATCTAATCGGCGGCTTCTTGTCACCTAACCAATCCACCAAGTTTTGTCATCATCCGTCAATAAATTTTTGAAATAATAGCAGGGACCCATGGAACTCAACCCTCCCTTTGTTTGGGCAGTGTATAGGCAACAAAGCGCTGCTCGCATGCTCCCGGAAGTTTATGTTTACTGCTAACAACCCAGTGTTCATTTTATTCATCCAAACTTAATGCCAAAAAATAATGTTATCAAATTGTTTCATGTCCCCAGAGATCAAACGTTGAAGGGAAAATAAATGATAAATTACAAAATGAAAGCTTCAATGATGGTGAATGAAAGTGTCAATGATGGTGAATGACAGTTTTAATGATAATGAATGAAAGTGTCAATGATGGTGAATGAAAGTGTCAATGATGGTGAATGAAAGTGGCAATGATGGTGAATGAAAGTATCAATGATGGTGAATGAAAGTGTCAATGATGGTGAATGAAAGTGGCAATGATGGTGAATGAAGGTGGCAATGATAGTGAATGAAAGTGTCAATGATGGTGAATGAAAGTGTCAATGATGGTGAATGAAAGTATCAATGATGGTGAATGAAAGTGTCAATGATGGTGAATGAAAGTGGCAATGATGGTGAATGAAAGTGGCAATGATGGAGAATGAAAGTGTCAATGATGGTGAATGAAAGTGGCAATGATGGAGAATGAAAGTATCAATGATGGTGAATGAAAGTGGCAATGATGGAGAATGAAAGTGGCAATGATGGTGAATGAAAGTGGCAATGATGGTGAATGAAAGTGTCAATGATGGAGAATGAAAGTGTCAATGATGGTGAATGAAAGTGTCAATGATGGTGAATGAAAGTGTCAATGATGGTGAATGAAAGTGGCAATGATGGTGAATGAAAGTGGCAATGATGGAGAATGAAAGTGTCAATGATGGTGAATGAAAGTGGCAATGATGGAGAATGAAAGTATCAATGATGGTGAATGAAAGTGGCAATGATGGAGAATGAAAGTGTCAATGATGGTGAATGAAAGTGGCAATGATGGTGAATGAAAGTGTCAATGATGGAGAATGAAAGTGTCAATGATGGTGAATGAAAGTGTCAATGATGGTGAATGAAAGTATCAATGATGGTGAATGAAAGTGTCAATGATGGTGAATGAAAGTGGCAATGATGGTGAATGAAAGTGGCAATGATGGAGAATGAAAGTGTCAATGATGGTGAATGAAAGTGGCAATGATGGAGAATGAAAGTATCAATGATGGTGAATGAAAGTGGCAATGATGGAGAATGAAAGTGTCAATGATGGTGAATGAAAGTGGCAATGATGGTGAATGAAAGTGTCAATGATGGAGAATGAAAGTGTCAATGATGGTGAATGAAAGTGTCAATGATGGTGAATGAAAGTGGCAATGATGGTGAATGAAAGTGTCAATGATGGTGAATGAAAGTGGCAATGATGGTGAATGAAAGTGTCAATGATGGTGAATGAAAGTGGCAATGATGGTGAATGAAAGTGGCAATGATGGTGAATGAAAGTGTCAATGATGGTGAATGAAAGTGGCAATGATGTTGAATGAAAGTGTCAATGATGATGAATGAAAGTGTCAATGATGGTGAATGAAAGTGTCAATGATGATGAATGAAAGTGGCAATGATGGAGAATGAAAGTGTCAATGATGGTGAATGAAAGTGGCAATGATGTTGAATGAAAATATCAATGATGGTGAATGAAAGTGGCAATGATGGTGAATGAAAGTGGCAATGATGGAGAATGAAAGTGTCAATGATGGTGAATGAAAGTGGCAATGATGTTGAATGAAAATATCAATGATGGTGAATGAAAGTGTCAATGATGGTGAATGAAAGTGGCAATGATGGTGAATGAAAGTGGCAATGATGGAGAATGAAAGTGTCAATGATGGTGAATGAAAGTATCAATGATGGTGAATGAAAGTGGCAATGATGGTGAATGAAAGTATCAATGATGGTGAATGAAAGTGACAATGATGGTGAATGAAAGTGGCAATGATGGTGAATGAAAGTGACAATGATGGTGAATGAAAGTATCAATGATGATGAATGAAAGTGGCAATGATGGTGAATGAAAGTATCAATGATGATGAATGAAAGTGGCAATGATGGTGAATGAAAGTGGCAATGATGGTGAATGAAAGTATCAATGATGATGAATGAAAGTGGCAATGATGGTGAATGAAAGTGGCAATGATGGTGAATGAAAGTATCAATGATGATGAATGAAAGTGGCAATGATGGTGAATGAAAGTATCAATGATGATGAATGAAAGTGACAATGATGGTGAATGAAAGTGGCAATGATGGTGAATGAAAGTGTCAATGATGATGAATGAAAGTGTCAATGATGATGAATGAAAGTATCAATGATGATGAATGAAAGTGGCAATGATGGTGAATGAAAGTATCAATGATGGTGAATGAAAGTATCAATGACGGTGAATGAAAGTATCAATGATGGTGAATGAAAGTATCAATGATGGTGAATGAAAGTATCAATGATGATGAATGAAAGTATCAATGATGGTGAATGAAAGTATCAATGATGATGAATGAAAGTGGCAATGATGGTGAATGAAAGTATCAATGATGATGAATGAAAGTATCAATGATGGTGAATGAAAGTATCAATGATGGTGAATGAAAGTATCAATGATGATGAATGAAAGTATCAATGATGGTGAATGAAAGTATCAATGATGATGAATGAAAGTGGCAATGATGGTGAATGAAAGTATTGTTGCGGATATGGCATTTGGCCTAATGTTGCGGATATGGCATTTGGCCTCCATATCCGCTTGTAAATATTCCCCTATTTCCCCAATACTCCCCAACTATCCCCAATCCGCCATTCCCTAGTCCCATTGCCTGTAAATAACAATCTGTAGAACCGACCTTCCCCTTTTTCCCCCATTAAATGTCGTGCCCAGGTCCACCGCATCTCACGTAGACAACTTTCGGACATCTTGCTAGTTATTCTTAGTCTATGTCAGTTAAGGACTCGTTTCCATTAATTCTGACTCTTCGTTGCACCAGAATGTGATTGTATGGCACCAGTAGTGAGTTTAGGACCTCCCCTTACCTCCTCCCATCTTTCCCATGAAACAACAACAACAACAACAACAACAACTACAACAACAGAGGAGATTGGGGGCGGCGCGGCGCGGGGAGTGTGCGTCCTCACTCCGGCGTGGTTAGCCGCCATTGCCCATGCGCTCCACGGGGTTACCACGAAGGGGCTGGCTGTCAGCTCCTCGTCAGGGGCGGAGCCAGTAACCCCCCCGCACCCAATAAGAAGGGCGGACCGATTCCATCTGGGGCGGAGCTAACTAGCCGAGGGCGTGTCACTCCCCGCCGGATATACGCAGCGACTTACCGGACGTGACGTAAGATGCGCCCCGAGCTTGAAGAAGAGCCAGTCACCACCTCCGAGCGCTGAGTGAGACCTCCCCGCATCTACTGGACCGGACCGGGTCGATTCTGTCCCTGAGCCAAGGTGCACCTTGAGCCATCGACTACCCGCTTTCCTTGCCATCAATCCCCGTGTGAGTCAGTTTTGTCCTGTTTATCTATCGTCTGTCGGGGCTAATATAAGACCGTGTTTAAGTGCCCACCTTACTATGCTGTCCCTCTCATTCCTGTAATCTAACCTTCCGCCATATTATAACCTCCTCCGGAGGTCTTGAGAACCGTATCCCTGGTGTCGTGTCATTTTAATCCCAGCCGTTGTGTCCTTTTCCTTCATTGATCTAGCGTAGCGCGACTCGGCCAAGGTTCAAGTATAATCGGGTAACTTGTGCGGACACGGCGGCCATTCCGCTCGGCCCACCATAACATCAAAGTCGTGTCGGTAACAATTGGTGTCAGGAGTGTCGGATTCGGACCTGGGACTAAATTTATTAGGCCCAAATTTTGGAACACCAATTGTACCACTAGGGTAACAATTGGTGTTGGGAGGTAGAATTCGATCCGGAGCGCGTTTCCCGCGCTCGAAATTATAACGGCGAAATTCGATTGTGTTTTACCAAATATAAAAACCCGAATTTTGAAAGTCGCGCTATGGCAGACCAAGTCGGCTGGGGTCCGGTAGGGGAGAGTGAGGCAGGGTCGGTCCAGGACCAAATTGAGGGACGTGAGGAGAGCGAAGCAGTGAGGGTAGCAGACGCACAAAATAGCGTCGTTGCGCCCGACGTTGTGGGCGCGCAAAATGGCGCCTCGCTGGTCACCGCGCCCGCGACCGTGGCAGCGCCCCTGGTGGATCCGAACCTTTTTATGTTGCAAATGAGGGCCCTTATGGAACGAATGGGAGACCAAATTGTGGGAATGAGGGCTCAGGGTGAGCGATTAGAGGGCCAAATGGGGGTAATGAGGGACGAAGCGAGGGGTACTGGTGAGAAGGTAGACAAAAATTTTGAGGGGTTAGACAATGGGATAAAAGAGGTGAGAAATGGGTTAGAGGGGTTAGAAAACAGGATGGAAGGCAAATTGAGGGACATGAGGGACCAAGCGGAAAGGGAAGTTAACCAAATGGGGCAGCAGATAGAGGGGGTCAGAATGGGGGTAGAAACTAAACTGGATGCTCACCGGGAGGAAATGGAGCAGATGAGGGTGGCATCTGGGCAGGAGATGCAAGTGATGGGAGAGGAGATCAGAAGAGGTGTGAGTGAGGAGGTCGGAGGAGTGCGCGAGGAGGTGAGGCACTGTAAGGAGCGCATGGAGAAGGAGGTGAGAAAGGGGACTGTAAAATTGCAAGGGGGTATAGAGGAGTTGACGCTGGGAGTAGAACAACTGACAGTGGGACAAAAGGAGTTGGGGGAACAGGTAAAGAAGAACACAGCAGTAATAGAGGGGTTAAAATCGACGCAGAAGGAGATGAAAAAGGACGTAGGGGTAATTAAAAAAGAGTGTCAGACGGTACATGAGGACTTGACGAGAAAAATGAACAAGGTGGTAGAGGTGATGGAGGTTAAAGAGCGGGAGGTGCGGGAGCACATAGAAAAAAATAAAGTGGAGTTAGAGGAAGAACTTAAAGGGGCGCACGAGGAGATGAAGGAGGTGAAACAGAAATTAGAAGAAGTGGAAGAAGGGGTGAGCGAAATTAAGAAGCGACGGAGAGAGGATAGGAAAGAGATAAAAGAGGAGGTAAAAGAATTGGTCCAAAGTCTGTGTTCGGATCGTGATGATGTGCTCATTAACCGGATGAGGGATTCGCAGGTGATGGAGGAGAAGCGAAGAGAAAGAGGACCCGGTGTAAGTGGTGACCAATATGGTCGTGCGTATGATGCGCCAGGTGATTTAATAAGCTTGGGGGTCGAGATAGACCCGGATGTTCGTGAGAGGCCAAGAGTGAGGTGTATGGCTGGTCCGGAGGGTATGGAACGAGAGGTGCGAGGTGTGGGTGAGCAAGGTTGTGGTGGTATGGAATGGGTAGCGGCTTGCGGAGGTGTGACCCATGCATCGACACCAACAGGGGTAGTTGTTGGAGGGACCGGGGAGGCACGAGAGCCCCTTGGGGGTAATGTACTGTGGGGGCCCGGCCGGTTCGGCCCCGCGCTGACCCCGCAAGGGGCGACGCACGGGGTCCGGCAGGCGGGCAACGACTCGCATACGAGGTGGTCCCACAAGGTCCCACTCGCGCCGTATGACGGCAAGAGTGATCTACGCGCGTACCTGGTGCAGTTCGACTGTGTGTGTAAGGGCAACGGTTGGGGTGAGGACGAAGGTGGAGTACACCTGGTGGCCGCATTGCGCGGCGCGGCGGCGGAGGTGCTGACGGCATTACCAGCGGGTGCTCTCACCCTGCCAGCCCTCCGCGACGCCCTAATTAATCGATTCGGCATAGAACAGCAGAGCGAGCTTGTTAAAGCTCAGCTCGCGCTGCGAAAGCGCAAGCCCCAGGAAGCCATCGGGGAACTTGCCCACGACATTCGCCGCGCAGTGGGGATCGCACATGCTAGCATGGCAGCGGATTCCCGGGAAAGCCTGGCGCTGGACCATTTTATCCAGGTCCTCCCGGACATTGAGCTCCGGCAACAGCTCGCCATGTGGCGCCCGCAGACTCTGAGCCAGGCGGCTGACGCTGCGGCCCGTTGGGAAGCAGCGAGGCCCCTGGCCCGGGGGGGCGAGCGTCTCGCAATGGCGGTCCGCCAGGTGGGACCCCCGATGGAGGGCGGACCCCTTAGGGGGCCCGCCCCCGACGTGGGTCCTGACCTGGCGGGCATGGTCCGGAGGCTGGTGGACCAGCGCCTGGCGGGACCTGGACCATGGCAGGCGGCCCCGGAGGTGGCCCGCGGTGGACCACGAGCGAGTAATCCAATTCGGACCTACAGGGGGGGAAATTTGGAATTCCGGAGGCAAGCACCTTATCAGGTGAGGTGCTATACCTGCAACCGTCTGGGTCACCTGGTCACGTCTGGGTCCCGCCAGGCACTGTCGAGCCACGCGCCGGGATGATCCCCGGCGGTTGAGGTCCTTAACTCCGCCCAGGGGGGAGCGGGTTAGCCGACCCCAGACACCCCCCCGCCAGACCCCGGTACACTAGAAGGCCTTACACCGGCGAGCAGGCGCCCCCGTGGATTGCCTCGGCTTTAGTGGCCGAGGCGGGACCCAGTACCTCTGAATAAGGGGGGCTTATTAGTGCCAGAGGACTGGGGGATTGATGAGCAATGGGCCCGGTGGGTAAGGGTGGCATCCCTGCCACCCTGCCCATAGTGGGGGCAAAGGAGCAATAGCTTATGGGGTGTATGGCAGTGAAAACTAGCCCGGGTGGGTTAGGTTATATTGATAGGGCCCTAGAAGATGACATTAGGTGACGTTAAGATTAGTTAGTGACTGATACCTGTAGTGGGGACGCAGGTAGTTTAGTGTGGATGATAATGACGAGGGAGCGCAATAGTTTAAAGGGACGACTGGAAGCGCAAGTTTCAGAGGGGAGTAGTTAGATGAGATGATGCTGTGTGAGAATTGAACAGGTGTGATTGCACAGGTGTGCAACTGGACAGGTGTGTGGAACAGTGTGTGAGTAATGAGTGTTGTGGATCAGCGCGAATGCGCTTGGGGAGAGAAGGGTGCAGGTGGCACCAGGTGTGAGAGCACAGGTGTGCAGGTACAGGTGTGTGGAGAGAGTTGGAGTAAGTGGTACGGAGTGGTGTGCATGGTGCGAAGGTGTGGATGGGGGAAGAGTGGACCCCTTTCACGAGTACCCGGGGCGGGTAGTGTAAGTGTTAGGTAGTGGGTACAGGTAAATTGTGGTTGGATATTGGCATCTGTGGTGCGGGTGACAGAATGGTATTGTGGATGGGTGCATTAGTGTTGTGGAAATGGCTGGGCGTGTAGCCTGTTAGTGTGTGTAGTTGGTTGGGCACTCCACCACTGTGAGGATGTCGGCCAGGTGAGGCCGCAGGTGGGCTCTGGGAGCCGGTAGTTGTGGATGGGGCCCGAGGATCCGGAGGACGGACCTGGGTAGCCCAGTGCCAGAGAGGGCACCGAGTGGGGAGAGCGCCAGAGGGCCTTCCCCAGGTAGTTAGGTTAGGGTAAGGAGCAGGTAAGCTCAGGGGCAACTGCAGTGGTGGAGGTGTGCAGGTGGGTAGACCCGCTGGGAGAGGTACACGCCACAGCCCAGAAATTGTGCGAGGGCACCGGGAGATGAATCGGGGGAGTGAGACCCCAAATTGAAAAGCACCACAGTTTGGCCAATGGGAATTGGGTTTTAGAACCCATAGTGTAAGAGGGCCAATGGTTTGGCCGGAGAAAGACCCCGGGTAGTGTAGAGTTGTTAAAGTCATTTAGGAAATAGTTAGGATTGATGAACCTGTCGCACCATACGCAGCCACTTACCTGTGGTGATGATGACTCCACACCTGTGTTTTCTTTGTTTTGTGTTGCAGGAAATGAGAATTGCTGTGAGGATTTGTGAGACGCATCACGACGTGGATGAGACATTGGGGTGCCACCATCTCTCCCTCCTTAGGAGGGACTGATGATGAATTGGTGATGACAAATTATGATGTTGAGTTGGAGATGGCAAATTTTGATGAGAGTTGAAAATGGCAAATTTGATTGGTTAGGAGGGAGAGAAGACGAATTTGGTTTATGGGAGGAACGGGGAAGACAGTAGGGACGTTTGTTGATTTGTAAAGTAGATGTTTATGGGTAGTGTTGTGTTTTGTGGATACAGTAAGGGGTAAGGGAGGGGCCATGTAGGTTACCTGGTGGGGGGGGGGGCGTACGGTAAGAACGTACCTGTCTCACCTGGTTCCCATGTGCCCCCAGTGTGCATCATCTTATATTGCGTGCACTTTTGCGCCCTTACAACCTTACTCACTTGTCTTCTTCTTTTGTCTCCCGCCTCCGAGGATCTGGCTTTGGGGCAGAGAGAGAGGAGAGAGAGGTGCTGGCTCCGCAGTTGTGGGCCTGCACTTTCGCTGCTTGCTGCCTGGATCGATACACCATATGGACCGCAATGTTTGTGGCCACCCACAATGGACCGCAGTTCTTTTGCGGCCAAGCACCACCCGTGGATGGACCTATGGGTCAACGTGGCACCTATGCCATACAGGTGAACCACTTTTAGTTGGCCCCCTGACGGCCACAATACAGAAATGGACGCGGTTGGCGCCTTTCTTTATTTTTAAAGAAGCCAGAAGGCCAAGTGCACCACATGAAGGCAAGACCAGCGGCAGAACATCGGCCGGCTGCGACACCACACCATGATCATTAAACATTTTATTGGTGCACCGGATGGTGCTGACTGTGTGATGGGGTGGTGCTTTTGGTGCTTGGAAGGGGTGCTCTGCACATTATTAAAGGCCGTAAGGCCACAGAGCACTCGTGGGTTGGTGTATCGATGCTGGCATGCGTGCTCTCTCTATGCATAACATCTGCATGTGTTCCTCCAAAAACAGGTCCTGGATCGTAGTGTAAATATCAGCGTAGTCTTGTAAATAATGCTCCCTACCGGCTGTATGTTTAGTTTGCGAATTCTTTCCGCAATTCGGTTATCCTGTGGGTGTGTTTCTGTGAGGAGAAGGGTGCAACGTCGCAGGGGGACATATTTACTCATTTGTGAATATCCGTAAAACTGTCGCACTCAGGGTAGAGTTAATAGTAGAGGGAACTACATCTGAGTGCCACACTAAAATAGGTAAAAATTTATCGGGTCGGGCCGCCCCGAGGGTAGAGAAGGGTGCAATGTTGCGGATATGGCATTTGGCCTAATGTTGCGGATATGGCATTTGGCCTCCATATCCGCTTGTAAATATTCCCCTATTTCCCCAATACTCCCCAACTATCCCCAATCCCCCATTCCCTAGTCCCATTGCCTGTAAATAACAATCTGTAGAACCGACCTTCCCCTTTTTCCCCCATTAAATGTCGTGCCCAGGTCCACCGCATCTCACGTAGACAACTTTCGGACATCTTGCTAGTTATTCTTAGTCTATGTCAGTTAAGGACTCGTTTCCATTAATTCTGACTCTTCGTTGCACCAGAATGTGATTGTATGGCACCAGTAGTGAGTTTAGGACCTCCCCTTACCTCCTCCCATCTTCCCCATGAAACAACAACAACAACAACAACAACTACAACAACAGAGGAGATTGGGGGCGGCGCGGCGCGGGGAGTGTGCGTCCTCACTCCGGCGTGGTTAGCCGCCATTGCCCATGCGCTCCACGGGGTTACCACGAAGGGGCTGGCTGTCAGCTCCTCGTCAGGGGCGGAGCCAGTAACCCCCCCGCACCCAATAAGAAGGGCGGACCGATTCCATCTGGGGCGGAGCTAACTAGCCGAGGGCGTGTCACTCCCCGCCGGATATACGCAGCGACTTACCGGACGTGACGTAAGATGCGCCCCGAGCTTGAAGAAGAGCCAGTCACCACCTCCGAGCGCTGAGTGAGACCTCCCCGCATCTACTGGACCGGACCAGGTCGATTCTGTCCCTGAGCCAAGGTGCACCTTGAGCCATCGACTACCCGCTTTCCTTGCCATCAATCCCCGTGTGAGTCAGTTTTGTCCTGTTTATCTGTCGTCTGTCAGGGCTAATATAAGACCGTGTTTAAGTGCCCACCTTACTATGCTGTTCCTCTCATTCCTGTAATCTAACCTTCCGCCATATTATAACCTCCTCCGGAGGTCTTGAGAACCGTATCCCTGGTGTCGTGTCATTTTAATCCCAGCCGTTGTGTCCTTTTCCTTCATTGATCTAGCGTAGCGCGACTCGGCCAAGGTTCGAGTATAATCGGGTAACTTGTGCGGACACGGCGGCCATTCCGCTCGGCCCACCATAACATCAAAGTCGTGTCGGTAACAGTATCAATGATGGTGAATGAAAGTGGCAATGATGGTGAATGAAAGTGGCAATGATAGTGAATGAAAGTGTCAATGATGATGAATGAAAGTGTCAATGATGATAAATGAAAGTATCAATGATAGGGAATGAAAGTATCAATGATGGTGAATGAAAGTGTCAATGATGGTGAATGAAAGTGTCAATGATGGTGAATGAAAGTGTCAATGATGGTGAATGAAAGTATCAATGATGGGGAATGAAAGTGGCAATGATGGTGAATGAAAGTGGCAATGATGGTGAATGAAAGTATCAATGATGGTGAATGAAAGTGTCAATGATGGTGAATGAAAGTGTCAATGATTGTGAACGAAAGTGTCAATGATGATGAATGAAAGTGTCAATGATGGTGAATGAAAGTGGCAATGATGGTGAATGAAATTATCAATGATGGTGAATGAAAGTATCAATGATGGTGAATGAAAGTGTCAATGATGATGAATGAAAGTGGCAATGATGGTGAATGAAAGTATCAATGATGGTGAATGAAAGTGGCAATGATTGTGAATGAAAGTGTCAATGATGATGAATGAAAGTGTCAATGGTGGTGAATGAAAGTATCAATGATGGGGAATGAAAGTATCAATGATGGGGAATGAAAGTATCAATGATGGTGAATGAAAGTGGCAATGATGGTGAATGAAAGTATCAATGATGGTGAATGAAAGTATCAATGATGGTGAATGAAAGTGTCAATGATTGTGAATGAAAGTGTCAATGATGATTAATGAAAGTATCAATGATGGTGAATGAAAGTATCAATGATGGTGAATGAAAGTGTCAATGATGATGAATGAAAGTGGCAATGATGGTGAATGAAAGTATCAATGATGGTGAATGAAAGTGTCAATGATTGTGAATGAAAGTGTCAATGATGATGAATGAAAGTGTCAATGATGGTGAATGAAAGTGGCAATGATGGTGAATGAAAGTATCAATGATGGTGAATGAAAGTATCAATGATGGTGAATGAAAGTGTCAATGATGATGAATGAAAGTGGCAATGATGGTGAATGAAAGTATCAATGATGGTGAATGAAAGTATCAATGATGGTGAATGAAAGTGTCAATGATTGTGAATGAAAGTGTCAATGGTGGTGAATGAAAGTATCAATGATGGTGAATGAAAGTGTCAATGATTGTGAATGAAAGTGTCAATGATGATGAATGAAAGTGTCAATGGTGGTGAATGAAAGTATCAATGATGGTGAATGAAAGTGGCAATGATGGTGAATGAAAGTGTCAATGGTGGTGAATGAAAGTATCAATGATGGTGAATGAAAGTATCAATGATGGTGAATGAAAGTGTCAATGATGGTGAATGAAAGTGGCAATGATGGTGAATGAAAGTGGCAATGATGGTGAATGAAAGTGGCAATGATGGTGAATGAAAGTGGCAATGATGGTGAATGAAAGTGGCAATGATGGTGAATGAAAGTGGCAATGATGGTGAATGAAAGTGGCAATGATGGTGAATGAAAGTGGCAATGATGGTGAATGAAAGTGGCAATGATGGTGAATGAAAGTATCAATGATGGTGAATGAAAGTATCAATGATGGTGAATGAAAGTATCAATGATGGTGAATGAAAGTGTCAATGATTGTGAATGAAAGTGTCAATGATGATGAATGAAAGTGTCAATGGTGGTGAATGAAAGTGTCAATGATTGTGAATGAAAGTGTCAATGATGATGAATGAAAGTGGCAATGATGGTGAATGAAAGTGTCAATGATGATGAATGAAAGTGTCAATGGTGGTGAATGAAAGTATCAATGGTGGTGAATGAAAGTGTCAATGATGGTGAATGAAAGTGTCAATGATTGTGAATGAAAGTGTCAATGATGATGAATGAAAATGGCAATGATGGTGAATGAAAGTGTCAATGGTGGTGAATGAAAGTATCAATGATGGTGAATGAAAGTGTCAATGATTGTGAATGAAAGTGTCAATGATGATGAATGAAAGTGGCAATGATGGTGAATGAAAGTGTCAATGATGATGAATGAAAGTGTCAATGATGATGAATGAAAGTGTCAATGGTGGTGAATGAAAGTGTCAATGATGATGAATGAAAGTGTCAATGGTGGTGAATGAAAGTATCAATGATGGTGAATGAAAGTATCAATGATGGTGAATGAAAGTATCAATGATGGTGAATGAAAGTGTCAATGATTGTGAATGAAAGTGTCAATGATGATGAATGAAAGTGTCAATGATGGTGAATGAAAGTGGCAATGATGGTGAATGAAAGTATCAATGATGGTGAATGAAAGTATCAATGATGGTGAATGAAAGTGTCAATGATGATGAATGAAAGTGGCAATGATGGTGAATGAAAGTATCAATGATGGTGAATGAAAGTGTCAATGATTGTGAATGAAAGTGTCAATGATGATGAATGAAAGTGTCAATGGTGGTGAATGAAAGTATCAATGATGGGGAATGAAAGTATCAATGATGGGGAATGAAAGTATCAATGATGGTGAATGAAAGTGGCAATGATGGTGAATGAAAGTATCAATGATGGTGAATGAAAGTATCAATGATGGTGAATGAAAGTGTCAATGATTGTGAATGAAAGTGTCAATGATGATGAATGAAAGTATCAATGATGGTGAATGAAAGTATCAATGATGGTGAATGAAAGTGTCAATGATGATGAATGAAAGTGGCAATGATGGTGAATGAAAGTATCAATGATGGTGAATGAAAGTGTCAATGATTGTGAATGAAAGTGTCAATGATGATGAATGAAAGTGTCAATGATGGTGAATGAAAGTGGCAATGATGGTGAATGAAAGTATCAATGATGGTGAATGAAAGTATCAATGATGGTGAATGAAAGTATCAATGATGGTGAATGAAAGTGTCAATGATGATGAATGAAAGTGTCAATGATGATGAATGAAAGTATCAATGATGGTGAATGAAAGTATCAATGATGGTGAATGAAAGTATCAATGATGGTGAATGAAAGTATCAATGATGGTGAATGAAAGTGTCAATGATGATGAATGAAAGTGGCAATGATGGTGAATGAAAGTATCAATGATGGTGAATGAAAGTATCAATGATGGTGAATGAAAGTGTCAATGATGATGAATGAAAGTGTCAATGATGATGAATGAAAGTATCAATGATGGTGAATGAAAGTATCAATGATGGTGAATGAAAGTATCAATGATGGTGAATGAAAGTGTCAATGATTGTGAATGAAAGTGTCAATGGTGGTGAATGAAAGTATCAATGATGGTGAATGAAAGTGTCAATGATTGTGAATGAAAGTGTCAATGATGATGAATGAAAGTGTCAATGGTGGTGAATGAAAGTATCAATGATGGTGAATGAAAGTATCAATGATGGTGAATGAAAGTGTCAATGGTGGTGAATGAAAGTATCAATGATGGTGAATGAAAGTATCAATGATGGTGAATGAAAGTGTCAATGATGGTGAATGAAAGTGGCAATGATGGTGAATGAAAGTGGCAATGATGGTGAATGAAAGTGTCAATGATTGTGAATGAAAGTGTCAATGATGATGAATGAAAGTATCAATGATGGTGAATGAAAGTATCAATGATGGTGAATGAAAGTGTCAATGATGATGAATGAAAGTGGCAATGATGGTGAATGAAAGTATCAATGATGGTGAATGAAAGTGTCAATGATTGTGAATGAAAGTGTCAATGATGATGAATGAAAGTGTCAATGATGGTGAATGAAAGTGTCAATGATGGTGAATGAAAGTATCAATGATGGTGAATGAAAGTATCAATGATGGTGAATGAAAGTATCAATGATGGTGAATGAAAGTGTCAATGATGATGAATGAAAGTGTCAATGATGATGAATGAAAGTATCAATGATGGTGAATGAAAGTATCAATGATGGTGAATGAAAGTATCAATGATGGTGAATGAAAGTATCAATGATGGTGAATGAAAGTGTCAATGATGATGAATGAAAGTGGCAATGATGGTGAATGAAAGTATCAATGATGGTGAATGAAAGTATCAATGATGGTGAATGAAAGTGTCAATGATGATGAATGAAAGTGTCAATGATGATGAATGAAAGTATCAATGATGGTGAATGAAAGTATCAATGATGGTGAATGAAAGTATCAATGATGGTGAATGAAAGTGTCAATGATTGTGAATGAAAGTGTCAATGGTGGTGAAAGAAAGTATCAATGATGGTGAATGAAAGTATCAATGATGGTGAATGAAAGTATCAATGATGGTGAATGAAAGTGTCAATGATTGTGAATGAAAGTATCAATGATGGTGAATGAAAGTATCAATGATGGTGAATGAAAGTATCAATGATGGTGAATGAAAGTGTCAATGATTGTGAATGAAACTGTCAATGATGATGAATGAAAGTGTCAATGGTGGTGAATGAAAGTATCAATGATGGTGAATGAAAGTATCAATGATGGTGAATGAAAGTGTCAATGGTGGTGAATGAAAGTATCAATGATGGTGAATGAAAGTATCAATGATGGTGAATGAAAGTGTCAATGATGGTGAATGAAAGTGGCAATGATGGTGAATGAAAGTGGCAATGATGGTGAATGAAAGTGGCAATGATGGTGAATGAAAGTGGCAATGATGGTGAATGAAAGTGGCAATGATGGTGAATGAAAGTGGCAATGATGGTGAATGAAAGTGGCAATGATGGTGAATGAAAGTGGCAATGATGGTGAATGAAAGTGGCAATGATGGTGAATGAAAGTATCAATGATGGTGAATGAAAGTATCAATGATGGTGAATGAAAGTATCAATGATGGTGAATGAAAGTGTCAATGATTGTGAATGAAAGTGTCAATGATGATGAATGAAAGTGTCAATGGTGGTGAATGAAAGTGTCAATGATTGTGAATGAAAGTGTCAATGATGATGAATGAAAGTGGCAATGATGGTGAATGAAAGTGTCAATGATGATGAATGAAAGTGTCAATGGTGGTGAATGAAAGTATCAATGGTGGTGAATGAAAGTATCAATGATGGTGAATGAAAGTGTCAATGATTGTGAATGAAAGTGTCAATGATGATGAATGAAAGTGGCAATGATGGTGAATGAAAGTGTCAATGGTGGTGAATGAAAGTATCAATGATGGTGAATGAAAGTGTCAATGATTGTGAATGAAAGTGTCAATGATGATGAATGAAAGTGGCAATGATGGTGAATGAAAGTGTCAATGATGATGAATGAAAGTGTCAATGGTGGTGAATGAAAGTATCAATGGTGGTGAATGAAAGTATCAATGATGGTGAATGAAAGTGTCAATGGTGGTGAATGAAAGTATCAATGATGGTGAATGAAAGTGGCAATGATGGTGAATGAAAGTGGCAATGATGGTGAATGAAAGTGGCAATGATGGTGAATGAAAGTATCAATGATGGTGAATGAAAGTATCAATGATGGTGAATGAAAGTATCAATGATGGTGAATGAAAGTGTCAATGATTGTGAATGAAAGTGTCAATGATGATGAATGAAAGTGTCAATGGTGGTGAATGAAAGTATCAATGATGGTGAATGAAAGTGTCAATGATTGTGAATGAAAGTGTCAATGATGATGAATGAAAGTGGCAATGATGGTGAATGAAAGTGGCAATGATGATGAATGAAAGTGTTAATGATGGTGAATGAAAGTATCAATGGTGGTGAATGAAAGTATCAATGGTGGTGAATGAAAGTGTCAATGGTGGTGAATGAAAGTATCAATGGTGGTGAATGAAAGTGTCAATGATTGTGAATGAAAGTGTCAATGATGATGAATGAAAGTGGCAATGATGGTGAATGAAAGTGTCAATGATGATGAATGAAAGTGTCAATGGTGGTGAATGAAAGTGTCAATGGTGGTGAATGAAAGTATCAATGGTGGTGAATGAAAGTATCAATGATGGTGAATGAAAGTGTCAATGGTGGTGAATGAAAGTATCAATGATGGTGAATGAAAGTATCAATGATGGTGAATGAAAGTGTCAATGATGGTGAATGAAAGTGGCAATGATGGTGAATGAAAGTGGCAATGATGGTGAATGAAAGTGGCAATGATGGTGAATGAAAGTGGCAATGATGGTGAATGAAAGTGGCAATGATGGTGAATGAAAGTGGCAATGATGGTGAATGAAAGTATCAATGATGGTGAATGAAAGTATCAATGATGGTGAATGAAAGTATCAATGATGGTGAATGAAAGTGTCAATGATGGTGAATGAAAGTGGCAATGATGGTGAATGAAATATCAATGATGTTGAATGAAAGTATCAATGATGGGGAATGAAAGTATCAATGATGTTGAATGAAAGTATCAATGATGGTGAATGAAAGTATCAGTGATGGTGAATGAAAGTGTCAATGATGGTGAATGAAAGTGGCAATGATGGTGAATGAAATATCAATGATGTTGAATGAAAGTATCAATGATGGGGAATCAATCACTTCTGCTTCCGTTTTTGCCGGCGAGGTCGTGTGTTTTTCCGAGCTCTCCATGCTACCAAAGTTAAGAATTTTACCATTTGTATTTTTTTCAAAACTGTATTTTTATTTTACAGTGTGAGTGCCGACTGTGTGTTTCTGGTTATATCTCGATGTAAAGCGTGCATACCTGTGTATAATCGTCTGTTGGTTCCTGCCACGTTTTCAGGCCTGGTTTTCCAGACCTCAATGCTTTGTTGTCTCCTCTCGGCGGTCGTTTGTGGTCCATTTACTTTCGGTTGTGGTCTATTTTCCAGACTTTTTTCACCCCATACTTCCGTGAACATCTTACCCTCTGTTTTGTATTAATACAAAACAAAACAAACAACAATAACAATTATATATATACATATATATATTACATACATACATACATACATACATACATACATACATACATACATACGTCCAACACTTTCTAAAATCCAAACTCACCTTCCCCTCCTAAATTTCCCCCTCACTCATACATTTCAAATCTCCCCCCTTGCCCCTTCCCTCCTAAACTCCTCCCTCGCGCCCCCTCCAAAACTCCCCACTCGCCCCTCTCCTCCCAAACTCCCCCCTCCCCTCCTAAACTCCCTCCTCGCCCCTCCCCTCCGAAACTCACCCCTCCCCTCCCAAACTCCCCCCTCACCCACCCCTCCCAAACTCCCTCCTCCCCTCTTAAATTCTCCCCTCGCACCTCCATTTCAAAACTCCCCCCTCTCCCCTCCCCTTCAAATCTCCCCACCTCCTTTTTTCTCCCATTCTCCCATCTCACCCCTCCTCCTCAAAGCGTCCTCCCTGCTTCCTCTCCCTTCCAACTCTTACCTCTATCTCCTCCAACCTTCTTCCTCACTCTTCCCCCACCCCCCCTCAAACAACATCTTACTTGCCTCATCCAATCACCATCAAACATTTTGTCCTCCGAATCCTTTTCTTTCTCCGAGCTCTTCTGAAATCTCTGACACACTATCAACAGCTCTTCCTACCTCCTCCTCCTCTTCCTCATCTTACCCTACCCCTCCCCTCACCTGTCCTGTATCCAATGCTCCCCCTTGCTCTTCCTTAATGGCATTGACCTCAAACATCCAGGGCCTTCGCTCAAAACTGATTGATCTCTCCATTCAGGTTGCTTCTGACAAACCAGATGTGATCTGCTTAACAGAAACTTTCCTCCTTCATGATGTCTCTGATTCCTTGGTATCTCTCCCACAGGTTACTCCCTCCTCTGTTATGATAGATTTGAGCCTCGTCCTGGAGGTGGGGTTGCTATCTTTATCAAAAACTCTCTTCTTCACTCTCCCTGCACTGCCCTCTCTCCACCACCCCACCAAAAGTACCTCTGGCTACGGTTTCCGCTTGGCTCCCACCTTTGGTTCATATGTGTTCTGTACCGTCCACCAAACAGTGATGAATCCATCCACATCTCGCTGTCTGACAACATGCACCAACTTCAATCTACTCATCCAAACTCTCTCTCACTCATATGTGGTGATTTCAACTGTCATCATGCCAGCTGACTTGGTGTGGGTACCTCTCTCACCAGCCATGGCACGCACCTCAGCAAAGGACTTCTGCGACTCACTGGGACTGACACAATCTGTCAATTTCCCGACCCAGATATCAGTCAACGGAGCATCTTCTCTTGTAGACTTGGTTACGACAAACTTTCCTGCAAATGTCTGCTGCTCTTCTTCTGCTCCAATTGGTTCATCTGACCATATGCTTGTTAAAGTAGACATCTCTCTGACCATTCTCAGAGAGCCTCCTCAATATCGACGTCACTGGCATTTCACTCAGGCCGACTGGCATGGTCTTCAAGCATTCAAAAATCATCTGAACTGTTCTCCCATCTCGACTGCCTCTGACATAAACTCATCCTGGGAATTCTTCCAAAGTAAATTGCTCTCTCTCTCATGCACAGATTTATCCCATCTCGTCTTCAGTTGTCATACCCTTCCTCCCGTCAATGGTACACAGAATCCTGTGGTGAGGCAGTTGCCCTGAAACAACTTGCCTTCGCCTCCTGGAAGGCAAATCCAATGGAAGGCAATCTCATTTCCTTTCACAAAGCCCGAAACAAGTGTGTGTCTACCCTCAGGAGAGCCAGGAAACAACATCTCTCTTCTGTCAAGAGTGAACTCTGAAACCTGTCTCCCTCTTACAAATCCTGGTGGCGTCTGGTCAAATCTGTATCTGGTGTTTGCTCCCCCTCCATCCCCTCCTTTACCTCAAATGGCTACACAGCTGACTCCGCATGTGAAAAAGCTGAATGCCTCAACTCTGTTTGCCTCAAAATCTTGTGTCCCAAACCCGTCTCTCTCTGTATCCCCCTTACCCAGTCGAACCCAGCTGCTCCTGGACTCTGTGTCCTTCTCTCCTGACAAGGTGGAGAAGCTTCTGTCAACCTTCGACTCTGATTCTGCAACTGGACCAGACGGCATCAGCCCACGGGTCCTAAAATCCTGCTCTGCCACTATTTCACACCCTCTCTCTGTTCTCTTCACCCTCTCTTTTGCTCAAGGTCATCTGCCAGCATCTTGGAAATCAGCAAACATTACCTCTTTCCACAAAAAAGTTTCAAAAACAGATCCCTGCAACTACAGACCAAGCAGCCTGCTCCCAATCATCAGCAAAGTCATGGAATCCATCATTGCTTCGGTTATCAAATCCTTCCTCTTCTCCAATGGCTTGATCACTGATCATCAATTTGGATTCAGACCAGGTCACTCTACTCTGGACATGCTGCTTCTGCTGTCTCAACAATGGATGTAGGTCCATGATGTCAAACAGGAAATTAGAGCTGTCTCCCTTGACATATCACGTGCCTTCAATACAGTCTTGCACCCCGCTCTGCTCACCAAACTCTCCTCCTATGGTATCCATGGAAATCTCCACGCATGGCTTGCGGACTTCCTCTCTGGTCGTAGTCAACGTGTGGCCCTGAATGGATTTCTCTCACCTCCCCCTTCCTGTTCAGGCTGGAGTTCCCCAAGGCAGTGTTCTGGGCCCTGTGCTTCTTCTAGTCTTCATCAATGATCTCTCTGACTCTCTGGAAAATCCTCTCTATCTCTTTGCTGATGACTCCACTCTCTGCCGCTCCATGCCTCATCCCTCATATCAGCAGTCTGCAGCCTCCTCACTCTCTGCAGACCTGGACAAAATCACAGACTGGTCAAACAAGTGGAGCATGTCTTTCAATCCTAACAAATCTCACACTCTCACTATGTCTCTTCGAAAAGAAGACAAAGACAGAAAGACTTCTTCTTCGAAAATAAGAAGTCTGGATAACCCTCCAATCTACTTCCTCAACAATCCTCTCCAAGAAGTTCTGTCACTCAATCTCTTGGGTCTCACAATCTGCCATGATCTTTCCTGGGGAAACCACATTTCCAAGCTGGCCTCCAAAGCTAGTCACCGACTGGGCAACCTCCGTCGTGCGAAGTCCTTCCTTGGCACAGCTGAGCTCCTCACTACATACAAGGCTTTCATCCCCAGTTCGGTGGAATACTGTTCCCCCCTGGGCTGGTGCTTCTGCCTCACACCGAGCTCGGCTTCATGCTGTTGAAACCAAAGCTTTCAGAATCATTGGAATCTCCCGCGATGAAGCTGATTCTGAGGGCCTTTCTCTCTCTCACCACTGGCAGGTTGGTGGTCTTTCTGTTTTCTTCCAATTCCTCTGCGGCTTTGCTCCCCCTGCTCTGTCTGTGCTCTCTCCCAAAAATATTCCTGCAGGACCCACAATATCTGCCAGAAACCCTCTTCTGCTGAAACTGCCAAAATGAAGACTCCCTGCTCCCCTTCACTCTTTCATTCCTCTTTTCTCCCGCCTCTGGAACAAACTCCCACTCCCTTCAATCCCACTCCTCCCTCCAGGTCTTTAAAACGGCTGGTCACCACCATCTCTCATCTTCCCACATCCAAAACCTTGATATTTTCTACCCACGTTAAAACACACCAAATCGACCTCTTTAAATGTCGAACTTCTTTCCTGAAATTCCTAATAATGTTAATTTGCTTTATACCATCTACCCCCTCCCCCACCCCCCCTCCCCAACCGGCTCTCTCCCTTCCACAGATCTACCGATGTCCCTGTTCTCTACTGTTGTTGTGCTTGTATGTTTTCCTCTCTCTCCCCCTCTTGTCTCCCGCTCCCTTTATTTATTGTATGTTTTGTGTGTCTGTGCATGTTTTCGTGTGTAATGTGTTCGCTCATACACCAGCCTCGACTCTGTATACAAATTTTTTTTAAAGCATCTTCACCAAAATTGAATCGGTTCGTCCTTGTCACACACACAACCTGTCCACAAAATTTCGTCCAAATCCGCCCACAACGTTTTGAGATGTTGTTCTATATATAGTTTTTTGCCCAAACAATGGTGAAGAATCAATTAAAAAAATTATCAGATCCAGCTCCGGATCCAGATCTTCACCAAAATCTAATCATTTTGGCCTTTCCACATACCCAGACTCATCACAAAATTTCAGCCGAATCCGTCCACAACTTTGTGAGATATCCTGTTCACAAACAAACAGACAGACAGGGATGAAAACACAACCTCCATCCAAAACAATCTCGTATCCGGATCCGGATCTTCACCAAAATCTAATCAATTCATCCTTGTCACACACCCAACATGTCCACCAAGTTTAGTCCGAATCTGTCCGTAATATCCTGCTCACATACGAATGAACAAACAGGGAAGAATATATAACGTCCAGCCACCTTTGGTGGCAGAGGGAATGAAAACACCTTCATACCTTCATATCTCTATATCTCTATCTCTATCTCTCTCTCTCTCCCTCTCTCTATCTCTCTCTCTCTCTCTCTCTCTCTCTCTCTCCTCTCTATCTCTCTCTCTCTCTCTCTCCTCTCTCTCCTCTCTCTCTCTCTCTCTCTCCTCTCTATCTCTCTCCTCTCTCTCTCTCTCTCCCTCTCTCTCTCTCCCTCTCTCTATCTCTCTCTCTCTCCTCTCTTCTCTCTCTCTCTGGCTTCGTAAGCATCTGTAATCGTGATGCTATTATATTAGTTCATTCAAACGAAGTTTTCCTGAGTTGTCAGTTTTAATGCACACATTGAGGATTTGCAGAAATTGCATGTTATGAAATAATTCATGTGGTCTGCGGAGAGTGCGGCGATATGTGGACAATGAAAATGGGAAATTATTTCGAAACAAAATTTGTAAGGGATTATCCCCCTTCCCGACTCGCGTCCCCCACCCTCCCACTCCAAGGAATAGTGCACCGCAATTCGTGTCCTTTCGCCTGGAGCTTTGGCAGCTCAGCGCATTCAATCCCTCGGATCAGAACGTCATCGTTAAAGGAAATTACAACTCATGCTTTCGTGAATGTTTTATTGCGGAACAATGAGAAAAACGCCTCGTAACATCATGTATAACCGCCTCTGAAATGAGTAGAATCTACAACAGCACATGCGTCACAGTTTTCAAATCGTTCGTAGCTTTTCCAAGTGGGCGTACAACAAAACATCTTGCAAGTTTACAAAAGATAAATTGCATTGCTGCATTGAAGCTTTGAATTACTGTCGCATTCCACAACCCAGGGAGGAATGGTGTGCAATCTTGGCTGCGCTTGGCGGGCCTGAAAGAACGAGAACAAAACAATCCTCCTCAGAACGGATTTTCCAAAGTGCCTTCTTTTGGAAAGGAACTTGTGTGCATTGTCACACTTGAGGAAAAGTGGAGGATTATTTCCTTCGCCCTGCTGATCCCTCCTGCAGGCAGGCGTAGCCACGTGGAAGGATTCTCACCGAGAGCGGGGTGTCCTTCACCTGGCTATTTATCTGGACCCGAAAACAACTTCATGGCATCGCTATCGCATCTTTCTTCTGTTAAGATTGCAAATGGACATTTGCTTTTCTGTCGTTATTCTGTTAGTGATGTTTATTGTTGTAACCTGCCTTTTAACGTTTCTTATTTATCCTTTTGTGTTTCATCTCTGCTCCCCTCAACTCCCCCTTTCTCTGTTGTGAAATGACTGGCCCTGAAGAGCACTTCCACAAATGGTCTATTGAGGAGGTGCAAGCACTTAAGGCACTTATTGATAATGTTGCTATCGTTGCAGTACATCTGATGCATATCACAGAAACTCAAAAAGCACACACTTAGGATGACGAAGAACCACCTTTAGAGGCCATTTTTCCCGCAGAGCAGGGGTTGGCCTTTTTCGGGCACCGTGGTCCCCTTTTTGAAGCAATGTTTTATGGCCGGATGCCCTTCCTGCCGCGAACCCTGTTGGTCGCCTCTTGCGACACACAAGGAATTACCAGTGAACTGGTACTCAATTTGCCGACCTCAGAAGCATGACAAGCTGAGTCAACCCCCCTGGCGTTAATTCAGCGATCGACCTGGATTCGGACCCAGGATCCTAGGATCCCAAGCCAGCTCCCTAACCACTAAGCCAAAACCAGGCTAATACACACTTAGGATGCAAACAACAAAAACAAACAGAAAACTAGAACGGCAATAGGTAGAGAGCACACCTCTGCCAATCCAACCAATGTACATTTCGTATCCCACTGATAGGCCAGATCTGGATTCGGACCTGAACCAAAATCAAAGACAAATTAACAAATAGACAGTAGTGAAAAAAATCACTTCCATCCACCTTTGGTGGTGGAGGTAAAATACACAACAAAAACTCGACCTAGGTGGCGGTCAGTCAATACGAATGGCAGAAAACAAAATTATCATTTGCTGTGAAAAGATTCTGCTTCAAAACCAATTCAAAGAGTTTGCTGACCATCGACACCAGGAGAAATATAATCGTGCACCTTCTTCAAAGTGGCTTTCACACACAAAGAAGTCACTTTGAAGATGGATACATTTTTATTTTCACAAATCGCAAAGAGGGACAAGCCATTGAAAAACAGCAGTGCAATCATAAAGAAAAACAATCATAAATAATTTACCTGTGCATGATGCACTTCTCCAAGTGAAAAATAAACATTAATTCTCCAAAAAGTGCAAAAAAAGTGCATTCAGTGTGAAACCCAAACTAACCGTTGGTTAAAATGACCATCAAATATCGAAAGCATGGGTGTTAGGGTCTTCCAACGACACAGTACTTATAGGCCTTAGGCTTCATGCCTCACCTTCAGGCCGCTTCGGACAAATTAGCCCAGGTTTCTTAATACAGTAACATCGTCTTCGTAATAATAATAATAACGTTAATAACAATAATATAGTAAATATAATCATAACACTTGCAATCCCTTTGTCGTGATTGCAAGGCTACTGGATTGAAGTGGTGTATGGTTGGTTTGTGGTTGACTCAAAACATGTAGAATATACCAGTGTCTCAATGCAATCTCTTCACATCCATGGTGACAGACAACTTAGAGACTTACAGTACTTCAAAAATATTTAATACTTACATTATTTGCTAACTGGTATCCCCACGCAGGTCAGACTATCCTTTTCAACTAAAGTATCAAACAAGCCCGGCTACGCCGCTGTTAGACTTTCGCTCTTGTTTTTAATACAAAGTCAATGCTTGTGGAACAGCAAAAACACAGAATGGAATAATACGCAACATAAGAAAAGGAACAGCAAATATAGGGGAGAAGTGCCATCAGCAGGTTTGAAGGATAAAATATAGGGAGACTTGGACTAATAAGGGATGTGAGGAAGAATGAGGGGCAAGAGGAGTACGCAAAATGAACAAGATATGTACACAGAAGCAAACTGTCAGGAAGGAAAAACTGGAAACTTGGAAAGAGGTGGGCTTGGGAGAGTTACCAGGGGTATAAACACCAGAAAAGATCATCAAGCTGCAGATGAAGGCCTTGTAGGGTAGGAGTTCAGGTGTGCCAAAGAAGAACGTTGTATGACGGAGGATGTCCAGTCTACGACTGGCTTTGGAGGCCAACTTTTGAAATGTGGTTTGCCCAACAAATATCATGGCTGATAGTCGGACGCTAAAGTTTGAGTAACTGAACTTCTTCATGAGGATTGTTGAGAAAGTAGATGGGGTGGTTTGACAGACTTTGGAGGGATCCATTTGATCAATTATTCAAAGATCCTTTTGATCCTTTTGGAAGGAGATAGCGAGAGTGTGAGATTTGTCAGCATTGAAAGACATATTCCAAGTGTTTGACCATCTTTTGATTCAATTAAGGTCTGAAGAGAGGGAAGAGACTGCAGTCTTCATATCTGAAGGATGAGGGATGTCATGGCAGAGGGTGAAGTCATTAGACAATAGGTAAGATTATTATCAATAGATAAGTGAAGTCATTAGACTATGAACGAGCACAGCAGCATCAGTATCAGGAGGGGTGTTCTTACCTATGGGGCAGCATGGGCAATTACCCAGGGCCCCGCGCTGGAAGGTCCCCCAATAGCCGGTGGGGGTGATATGCCATATGACCTACTGAAGAATCCATCAATTACATTACCAAGTGTATAGAATGAAAAATCTAAGTGTTTTCATTGCTGCATTTCAATTTTCTCTGATAGCAGAAAATTCCAACAACAACTCGTTCCAGATGTCTGCCTTTCCTTCGCAAATGAGCTATCCCACTCGTGTTCGTAAGTTGCATTTTTTAAATGATGCCCACAAGTTGACACGTGATCGATCTAGAAATTGCTATTCTTTGGTCGTCATGAAAAAAAAATTGCATGAAAGTTTACAAAAAGTTACTAATTTCTCCAAAAGTAAAACCAAGAATAAAGCAGCAGCCCTGGGAACAGCAGCAGTGGTAACGTTAGGGCTACCAGGTAAAAACATTTTACCTTAATAACCCCATTTTTTCCTAGTTATAGCAAGAGTAAGTTGTTTTTCGATACCAATATAATGCATTCACACTGAGATGCAAAATGAATCTAGTCATTATATTCCTATTATAATATTAATTTTTCTTTTTTACAGTAACAGCTCTACGTTTTCTGTATTGTTTCGGTGAATATTGGAGAATAGAGATGGTGAAGGCAGTGGTGGATCATGAGATGGGTGAAACCCGGGTGGAAGCTGTGGAAGAGGTTCTTCGTCAACTCCAAATCTGGAAGGAAGCCTTACCAGACCTACAACAAGAGCCAACCCCAGTGGTAAATGTCAAATTGCCTCCCACGAGAAAGATCCGGAGCTTTTCTGGTACGGGAGAATACCTTGTGGCTGATTGGCTGGAGGATGCGCATATACACAATTAGTGGGATGGACTGGCAATAAGCTGCCTTGTTTCTGCTCAGACACCTCGAGGGCCTAGCACGCGAGGAGGTCAACTTTCAACTCAGGGAAGTGCGGGAAGATGCCAATGAAATCCTCAAAGTTCTGGAGGACGTTTTTGAAGAAGCACACTCCTATGCAGCTAAGGCGTAAACTGTATGAGCAGCAACAATCTGAAAGGGAAACTGTGAGAGACTTTTCAAGGGAATTGTTGAAATTAGCCGATAGCTTGGAAAGAAAAGACCATTCTGTGACAGGCGTGAAAGACAGAATATTGAGGGACGTACTCAGTGAAAATGTAAATGAGAAGCATCTTCGGAGGGAGTTAATGAAATCCATCAGAATGGATGACAACATTAGTTTTTCATCTCTTCAGAAGGAAGCCATTAGGTGGTCCGAAAAGGAGGAAGATGTAAAGACAAAGAGAGGGGAGCTACACTACCGTCAAGGAAGTGGAGACTGAGAACCACCAACCACAAGAGTCTATAACAGCGGAGACATCCCCTGTAAACACCAAGACAGATGACCGATTAGGCAGACTCTCCCAACAAGTTGAGGATTTGGTGAAAATCCAAGGTGAACTGTTGGACCTACTGAAGCAACAGGGCCAGGAAGGGATCAGTGGGTCCTTTCAGAGAAGAAGACAGCATATGTTTTTACTATTGTCACCAACTGGGGCATGTGAAGTGCCATTGTCCACAACTTTGAGAGATGTTTTGTAGTGCTATTGGCTCAGCAAACTCCTCTGAAGAGGTGACAGCTCGAATTGACAATCCATGTGAGGAAGTGTTACCAGCTTCGTCCAGGCCAGAGCTGGTGTACCAGAAAGTGGCACATCCCATAATTAGTCATTTCCGTTACTACTGGAACATGGGAAGAAAACCAACAGCGAGAGAACAGGGGAAAGAGCCAAAAGATTTGAAGGCTTTACTAAAACAGTGGAAATGAGTCAATGAGGATGATGGACTAATGTTCAGACGGATAACCAACCCAGTCTGGGGAACAGTTAAACAGTTGTTGCTTCCAATAAAACTAAGACATACAGTGCTGGAGGGAGTCCATGATAAGCTGGGGCATCAGGGACGAGAGAGAATGGAACAGCCTCGAAGAACCCGCTACTATTGTCCAGGTATGCAACGTGATGTGGAAAAGTGGATCAAACAGTTTGAGCGGTGTGTGTTGGCAAAGTCACCTAATGTGAAGGTGCGCACCCCAATGGGGAGTCTGTTGGCTGACCGAGCTCTGGTGGTCCTCGCATTGGATTAGACATCGCTAGAATGGGGCAGTCGGGGCTATGAGAATGTCCTTGTCATGACGGATGTGTACACCAAGTTCACTGTGGCAGTGCCCTGCAGAAGCCAGCTGGCATCCACCACAGCCAAGACAATTGTAAAAGAATGGTTCCTACAATATGGAGTGCCACAACACCTCCATTCAGATTAAAGTTGTAATTTTCTGGCGAGGATCATCCAAGATCTGTGCAACAAGTATGGGGTGGCAAAGTCATGTACGACCCCCTACCACCCTCAGGGAAACAACCAAATGTGAACGGTTTCATCTAACACTGCATGATCTACTACGGACATTGCCACCCCAGAAGAAAATGTATTGGCCAGATCTTTTTCCGGAGCTACTCTACGCTTATGATGCCACGCCACATTCAGCAACGGGATACTCCCCATTTTACCTGATGTTTGGATGGGACCAACGCTTGCCAATTGACTCGATTCTGGGTGTGTGGGGAACAAAAGGACCAGAAGGTCTGGAACCCCCTGAATTGGGTTGGGTAGCAATGCATCAACAGTGACTATGCTACGCCTACCAAAAGGCTGGGGAGCGCCTGGAAATTGAAAGGAGAAAGCGGAAAGCTCAGTTCCACAAAACTGCAAAAGAGTTACCGATAGGACTTGGAGGACGGGTGTCCCTCCGAAATCATTTCCAAGGCAGACACAAAATCCAAAGACGTGTTTGGGTGCAAAATTTTCCATGTCATTGATCGGATGGGGGGCACCTATGTGGTCGAACCAGCCCAGCGAAGACAGTGCATCTTGCAGAGATAAAGGTGTGTCCTCAGCTCATCATTTCAACTCCTGGAGGAGAGTGTTCCATCCGACATGACCAAATTGTCTCAATTCAAACTCCTGGGGACTTCAAGGGTAGTGACTCTGACTGGTCAGATGCATGAGGAACGCCAGATCATAATCCAGTACCAACCAGAACGTGTGCGAGAAATGCACTCAATTCCACTGCGTCGTACCAAGCGAGCAACTGCCGGTCAACACAGAAACCCAGCACACCTTCCACGATCTGTGCTATGACAGCACATCTCATCTGGCATATGGCAACTATAACCTATACATGGACGTGCAGCTTAAGGCTCGGGAGAATGTAGGCAGTTACATAAAAGGAGGAGAAAAGGAAAATTTTGCGATGCGTTCTATTTCCCTGTTTTGATATTAAAGCTGTAAATTGCTATTGTAAAGGGAAGCTATATATGCCACTTACCGATGTTGTTATGGGGGGTTGTTCCAGGCTATGCCCCAATGGGTTGGAAGGTGGGAGGGAAAGGAGGCCTACGAGTCGGCCAGCAGCACAGTCTGGGCGCAAACTGGAGCCGATGGTGGCAGTCCAAGGTTTCCCGAGTGATTGACTCTTAGGGAGGATTTAGTAAGTGCCCTAATGTTATTTATAAACATTAAGGAAGGGATTTCACGAGTTGTGCGTACCACCCTCGGTGGTTTTTGGTCATTGATCGAGTTGTTGCTGAATAGGCCGCAGGCGACGGTAACCTTGTGTGGATTTCAGGCTAATCCATGGCCTTGTTATGTTTGTTTCCCTCCACACTAGATGACCTTTGATAAATGTCCCATCATAGTTGATGTGATGTGAAGTTGTCAACCGTACAACACCCAGGTTAAATGGCACTGCTTCCAGTCCACCGTTGAGGATAACAGTTGGTGACATGTGGCAAAAGCTGTTGGAATGATTTCCTGTATGTTGTTCGTCTCTTGTGTGGTGTTGAGTTGATGGTTATAGTGGGGAATTTATTCACTGTTGTCCGTTGCAAGGCTCCCCGCAGAGTGTACTGCCTTCACTATTATTAAACATTTACAAGTTGGGAAATTAAATTTTGCTATTTTGAAACCTTTTGATTGTCTCGCCTCTTTAATGAGAGCGACCCACCCTTGCTTGGTTACAATACCTTTCAAAACAACATTCCCGATTCATGTAAAACAACCTTTTGCTTTAGAAACAGTCGCGAGAATAACGAAAAACGCAATCGCTCCTCCTGACTTCCTGGCGGAGTACATCGTGACGTCATGTCATACGTGCCAGGCATACACCAAAGTGTCCGTTAAATTAATTTTTTCACATTTCAAAGGTAGACTGACAGTATTCTGGCTCTCCGAGCAAAATGGAGCACATTGCACGTGCAGTTTGTAAGATAACTGCTTTATTCATCACACCATATGTTGTGGTGTGCTTTCGCGAGATCTCACATGATCTCATGTCACATGGTGTTCACAAAACATGGAACCAAACACACATGGAGCTCTATTTATTCCTCCGTAATTATGTTTAATTTATTTTTTAACCTCTTGCACCTCCTCTACTACCCTCGTTATTTCCTGGTGCGCCCCTACAACTTCCCCCTCATCTGGAGGTCAAATTTCTAAAATCGCCATTTTAAATCCGATTGACTTGAAAATTGAACAGCATTTGTATATTGAGTCACTAAATTGGGAAACCAACTATTTGGAAGGTCAAAAGGTCAAAGGTCAACTCAAGGTCAAACTTCCAAAAGCATCCATTTTCATCTGAAAAACCGTCAATTTTCATCCGATTGACTTGAAAATTTAACAGCATTTGCATATTGCCTCACTGAATTGTGAAACCAACTATTTTAAGGTCAAACATCAACTCAAGGTCAAATTTCTAAAATTATCCGTTTTCATCTGAAAAATCATCACTTTTAATCTTATTAACCTGAAAATGAAACAGCAATTACATAGTGCATCACTGAATTGGGAAACCAACTATTTTTGAGGTCAAAAGGTCACAGGTCAACTCAAGGTCAAACTTCCAAAATCGTCAATTTTAATCCGATTGACCCGAGCTTTGATCAATATCGTCAATTTTCATCTTGATGAAATGGACAATTTGATGGATCAATTGCAACCTTTTTTCAGGGGTGGGGGGTGGGGGGGGGGGGGGGGTGGACTTTTCAAGCATCGTGCTTTGCAAGACGTCTTCATGTTTGCTTGTTTATTTGTCCGGGCGATATCTCAGCCATCCTTTGAGCGAGGAAGCTGAAATTTTGGCACAATAGTGAGCAAGTCCTTTGGCAAAAACTGAATTTTTTTTTTTAAGTTACAGATGCGGATGTAACGGTGGTGGTTTAGGTATTCTATTAGCCAATTGATTAATTAATTGAATGATTTTACGATTATTATTTATTTATTTTCATTATTAATCATTTATTTATTTTCTTTCTCATCTGCGCAATATCTCAGGCACCTTTTGAGCTAGGAAGCTGATATTTGGACACGATAGTGACCAATTAATGTGGCTATAAAGGATTTATATATATATATATATATATATATATATATATATATATATATATATATAAATCCTTTATAGCCACATTAATTGGTCACTAATTGGTCACTAATGCCGAAACGGGATGACGCTGAGGACCTTGACTGAGGACCCGGTCAGTGCGGCACACTAGTGACCAGGTGTGTTTTGAACTTATGTTTGTGCTGGTGCTACCAGTGACTCCCAGGAATAGGCTGGTGACACTGGAGAGACAGCATCGGGGGCAGGTGGCCTTGTCAGAGCCGGATGGGTTGTGTGCGTAAGGTGGAGGTACAGCAACGCAGTGCCTTTGAAAAGGGGACACGTAAGACAGCCGGGAGAAACAGCCAGGTAGCAAGCCACAGTGTTGTATGTCCTGGGGTTGTACTTCACCAGGGAAAGGATGTGAGAAGGAGAGTGAAATGGCCAGGTATGGGAGAAAGGGAAGTATAAAGATGGGTGTTTGAGTGTTCCACCATGTTTGTTTGGTGCTGTGGATTCTGGATGTGAAGGCGATTTTGTTATTGTAGTCTGCATTCGTACTGGCTGGGGGTGGGGGTATGTACGCATCCAGGTGTAGTTGCTGCATGTGGATGTGTATGTGCCCCTGCTGGCCCACCTTAGCTGACTGTATCGTGGTTGAAGGGTCGAAACAGGATGACGCTGAGGACCTCGACTGAGGACCCGGTCAGTGCGGCACACTTGTGACCAGGTGTGTTTTGAACTTATATATATATATATATATATGGCATGTTTTTTTGTGTGGTTCTCCTTCGTGTTTCTGATGTAGAATCTGATACACCCCAATGATCGTCATCTCTTGGGTTGATTAGGCTAATTAACTGCAACGCTTCAAAGAAGAATTCCCATGTTTTAAACGCACGCAATGTTCTGGTGCAGCTTAATAGGTCCTTCCGCCGCATGGCATTCCAAATAAAAAATAAATCACAAAAACAATTATAACATTGTAACAAAGCATATATTAATTAATACTCATAATCTATCTATAATTCCAGTAATCTCTGTGTGTTTGTTTGTACGTTTGTACGTTTGTACGTTTGTACGTTTGTTTGTTTGTCTGTGACCGCTGTTTCTCGACAACCACGGGTCCGATATACTTTAAACTTGCCAGGTATATTGCTGGGGACCCGAGGATGTGCCTTTTCAAGGTTTGAAATTAATCGGACACGTACTTACCGAGCTATGGCGATTTAGCCGTTCGCCGTTCGCTTTGGCGTTGCGAATGGACCAAACCATTGCATGTAAATAGAGGGGGGGGGTTCTGTGGTCGTTGCGAATGGACCAAACCATTCATGTAAATAGAGGGGGGGGGGGGGTTCTGTGGTCGTTACTGCCACGTGGTTTCAAAGTTTTTTTTTGTTGTTGTTGTTTGCACGCATGTTTTTTTGCACCCACGTACGGGCACGCCCTAGGATGTTTACACACACACACCCCTACACAAATTTTTTTTTTTTTTTTTTTTTGGGCAAGGAACGGGCACCCACGTACGGGCACGTCCTAGCTTATATATAGTACGGGCATGCCCTAGTATTTACAACAACAATAATAATAATAGCAGTATTTGAAGCCCGGTATGGCTTAACGGTTAAGGTTTCTGGCTTGAGATCGCAAGGTCCCGAGTTCAAGCCAATGTCGATGCCACTGAATTAACACCATGTGGGTTGATTCAGCCTGTCATCTTTCCAAGGTCGGCAAAACGAGTACCAGGTTAGTGCGAAGAATTAGCAATTCGAGTATCCTGCATCGGAGTGGCGACCAGCCCAGGATTGTGCCCATTAGCCAAGGAAACGGCTTCGACAGCCATATGCATCGTCACAGTGCAAAAAGGGGTGGTCATCATCATCATCATCATCATCGTCGTCGTCGTCATCATCGTCACTTGGCAATACTAATAATGTACGTGTAATTCCCCCCCCCCCCCCCCCCCCCCCCGTCCTGGCACAAGCACATCTGGGCTTGGTGAAAGGGAAGCTGATGCTCAAGCACTACAGCAGACAGGTACGCTACGGGCTGTGAAGACGAACGAAAATTTGGTTCAATGGGCCCAATAGTTGCGAAAATTGGGTGCTTTACCCTTGTTCAGAGTGGTTTTGGTGGGAATAAGGAGGGGCGTGGGAGCACAATCCTTGACTTTTGCCCAGGGCCTCAGAATCACTGAGACCATGCATGAGTCTCTGTCTCTCCTGGATTCTATGGAATCAAAAGCTCTCAACATTTTTGGAATCTCCCACGAGTCGAAAGACAAGGTATGTTTGCTTTCACATTGCAGTTAGGTCGGGGGTCTCGGTTTTTTTCCGCCCTTCTCAAATACTATTCCCTATTCTCTCTCTCTCTCTTTCTCTCTCTCTCTCTCAGTCCTCCGACCATCTCTCGCAACTGCAGGATGCATGTGTTATTCCTCAAACGCAGTTCTGGTTAAACTTCCAAAATCCACGCTAACAGCACACCTCAACTCCTTTGTTCCTTTCCCCATATTCTGTCTATGGAACTGCCTTCCGGAGGTGCAATTCCATCCCATTTTTCTCTCCAGGGCTTCAATCAGGCAGTGCACCACCACCTCATAGGTCATCCCACATCCTGATGCCTGATCCTTATTATCCCATTAACTCTCCCAAACCCAACCTTTGTACTTGCTGTGTTTTCGTGTTTTTTCTTTCTTTTTTGCTTTCTCTTTCTTTCTTTCTCTCTTTCTCTCTTTCTCTCTCTCTCTCTCTCTCTCTCTCTCTCTCTCTCTCTCTCTCTCTCTCTCTCTCTATCTCTCTCTCTCTCTATCTCCCTGTCGCTCTCTCTATGCCAATTGACACTGTCTTTTCTCTATTCCACTCACTCTTTCTCTCTCTCTCTCTCTCTCTCCCCCTGCCTCTCTCTCTCTCTCTCTCTCTCTCTCCCTGCCTCTCTCTCTCTCTCTCTCTCTCTCTCTCCCTGCCTCTCTCTCCCTGCCTCTCTCTGTCTCTGCATCTCTCTCTCGTCTGTGTCTCTCTCTCTCTCTCTCTCTCTCTCTCTCTCTGTCTCTCTCTCTGTCTCTGCCTCTCTCTCTGTCTCTGCCTCTCTCTGTCTCTGCCTCTCTCTCTGCCTCTCTCTCTGTCTCTGCCTCTCTCTCTGTCTCTGCCTCTCTCTCTGTCTCTGCCTCTCTCTCTGTCTCTGCCTCTCTCTCTCTCTGCCTCTCTCTCTGTCTCTGCCTCTCTTTCTGTCTCTGTATCTCTCTCTGTCTCTGTGTCTGTCTCTCTCTGTCTCTGTGGCTGTCGCTCTCTCTCTGTCGCCACCTGCTAGCTGTTGGTGCGTTGGGTGCAGTGTCATGGCGGCTTCCCGCTTCGTGTCGTGAGTGCTCTGTCTTGGTTGTTTGTCCTACCCCGCCCACCCCCATTTCGCTCCTTCGTGTCCTTGTTTCTGTTTGTAAAACTTCCCTGTGTTTCCCCTTCTATGTTCAGACGAGAGAGAGAGAGAGAGCCTCAGAGCACACTTATCGTGCAGGTTAAGGTAATCGTCGTTTTTGGGCGGTTCCCTGTTCTTTTTTCCCCAACTTGTTTTCTTCACTTCAAACCTTTTTTCTCGCTTATATTTCCTTAGTTTGTTTTTTTTAACGCTCCGTTTCCCTCAGCTGGGAAAGTCGGAGTGCATTACTAACTTCCTCTTCCCAAGCTGGGAGGACAAGGTCGAGCCGTTGAACCAATGGACAGCGCAAATGAGGGGTTTGTGCCGTTTTCAAAGTAAAAAAACGTAAATCGGCTGTAAGAAGTGCATCACCTTCGAATGCTGCAGATCGGTGCACCAATACAAGACATTGTTCATTTTGAGAAAAAAGTGTGAAAATTGGCACAGAGCTAGGTCTTAGTATACAAAAGACATCTTGATTAGGGGCCAATTCAATTTCAGTCCCAAAATCCAATATGGCCGCCAAATTCAAAATGGCCACCACTTACACAGAAATTCTGCCATTTTTTATGTTTATTTTAAATGACAAGCATGAACATTGCCACAAAGGTAGGTGTGTGTCTACTAAACAAATCTTGATAAGGGGGCATTCCAATGTCAGTCCCAGCATCAGATATGACCTCTAAATTCAAAATGGCCGCACCGAATATCACGCTTGCAAACTTGTAGCAAGTTTATACATGTAAGCAGAATTATTGTTACTATTAATCATTACCTTTGAAATGCATTCCTTTTTTTTTTCTTCTTTTTTTTTTTCTTTTTTGTATACTGAATCGAGACTCGTGAAAGAGCTAACATTAACTTCACAAACAAATCGACCAGACAAACAAAATATACAAAAAGAGGGAGCAGAAGACAAGATGGGGAGAGAAGGGGAAGCACACAAACACAACATTTGAGAGCAGGGAGAAGTGTGGGAGGGAGAGGCCTTGGGGGGAGGAGGTGTGGGAAGGGGGTGGGGGGGGGGGGGGAGAGGTATAAAACACAAGGGGACCGAAATTAGCGGGGGTAGAAAAGATCAAGGTTTTGGATGGGGGAGGATAAGAGATGGTGGTGAACAGCTGTTTTAAAGACCTGGAGGGTGGAGTGGGATTGAAGAGAGTGAGGGAGTTTGTTCCAGAGGCGGGAGAAAAGAGGAATTAAGGAGTGAAGGTGAGCAGAAAGTCTTGATTTTGGCAGTTTAACCATAAGAGGGTTGCAGGCAGATCTTGTGCTACCTGTAGGAATATTTGGGGGACAGAGCCCAGAGAGAGCTGGGGGGGGAGCAAGGCCAGAGAGGAGTCGGTAGAAGATGGAAAGACCACCAACCTGCCTGCGGTGAGTGAGTGAAAGGCCCTTGGAGTTAGCTTCATCGCGGGAGATTCCAATGATTCTGAACACTTTGGTTTCAACAGCGTGAAGACGAGCTAGGTGTGAGGCTGGAGAACCAGACCAGAGGGGAGAGCAGTATTCCATAGAGCTGCGGATGAAAGCCTTGTATGTGGTGAGGAGCTCAGGTGTGCCAAGGAAGGACTTCGCACGACGGAGGATGCCCAGTCGGCGACTGGCTTTGGAGGCCAGATTTGAAATGTGGTTTTCCCAGGAAAGATCATGGCAAATAGTGAGACCCAAAAGCTTGAGTGACAGAACTTCTTGGAGAGGATTATTCAGAAAGTGGATGGGAGGGTTGTCCAGTCGGTCTTTTCGGAGAGACATCGTAAGAGTGTGAGATTTATCAGGATTGAAAGACATGTTCCATTTGTTTGCCCAGTCCGTGATTTTGTCCAGGTCTGCAGAGAGTGAGGAGGCTGCAGACTGCCGATCTGAGGGATGAGGAATGGAGCGACAGAGAGTAGAGTCGTCAGCAAAGAGATAGAGAGGATTTTCAAGAGAGTCAGAGAGATCATTGCTGAATACCAGAAAAAGCACAGGGCCCAGAACACTACCTTGGGGAACTCCAGCCTGAACAGGAAGAGGAGATGAGAGAAACCCATTCAGGGCCACATGTTGACTACGACCAGAGAGGAAGTCCGCCAGCCATGCGTGGAGATTTCCATGGATACCAAAGGAGGAGTGTTTGGTGAGCAGAGCAGGGTGCCAGACCGTATCGAAGGCACGTGAAATGTCAAGGGAGACAGCTCTAATTTGCTGTTTGGCGTTGAGGACCTCCATCCATTGTTGAGAAAGCAGAAGCAGCATGTCCAGAGTAGAGTGACCAGGTCTGAAACCAAATTGATGATCAGAGATCAAGCCATTGGAGAAGAGGAAAGATTTCATTTCTGAAGCAATGATGGATTCCTTGACTTTGCTGATAATTGGGAGAAGGCTGATTGGTCTGTAGTTGCTAGGATATGTTTTTGCACCTTTTTTGTGCAAAGCGGTGATGTTGGCTGATTTCCAAGCAGATGGCAGATGACCTTGAGCAAAAGAGAGGGTGAAGAGAACAGAAAGAGGGAGTGAAAGAGCGGAAGAACATGATTTTAGGACCCGTGGGCTGATGCCGTCAGGACCAGTTGCAGAATCAGAATCAGAGTCGAGGGTTGACAGAAACTTTTCCACCTTGTCAGGAGGAAAGGACACAGAGTCCAGGAGCAGCTGGCTACGACTGGGTACGGTGGGTACAGAGAGGGATGGGTTTGGGACACAAGATTTAGAGGCAAACACAGAGTTGAGGCATTCAGCTTTTTCACGTGCGGAGTCAGCCGTTAAGCCGTTTGAGGTGAGGGAGGGGATGGAGGGGGAACAAACACCAGAAACAGATTTTACCAGACGCCGCCAGGATTTGGAAGAGGGAGACAGATAAGAGAGTTCGTTCTTGAGAACGGTGAGATATTGTTTCCTGGCTCTCCTGAGGGTGGACACACACTTGTTTTGGGCTTTGTGAAAGGAAATGAGATTTCCTTCCGTTGGATTTGCTTTCCAGGAGACGAAAGCAAGTTGTTTCAGGGCAACAGCCTCACCACAAGATTCCGTGTACCATGGACAGGAAGGGTATGACAACTGAAGACGAGATGGGATAAATCTGTGCATGAGAGAGAGCAATTTACTTTGAAAGAATTCCCAGGATGAGTTGATGTCAGAGGCGGTAGAGATGGGAGACCAGTCCAGATGATTGATGGCTGCTTGAAGACCGTGCCAGTTGGCCTGAGTGAAATGCCAGACTCATCGACGCTGAGGAGGCTCTCTGAGAATGGTCAGAGAGATGTCCACTTTGACAAGCACATGATCAGATGAGCCGATTGGAGCAGAAGAAGAGCAGCAGACATTTTCAGGGACGTTAGTCATAACCAAGTCCAGAAGAGAAGATGCTCCGTTGACTGAGATCCGGGTCGGGAAATTGACAGATTGTGTCAGTCCCAGTGAGTCGCAGAAGTCCTTTGCTGAAGAGCCATGGCTGGTGAGAGAGGTACCCACACCCAGCCAACTGGCATGGTGACAATTGAAATCACCACATATGAGGAAGAGAGAGTTGGGATGGGTAGATAGAAGTTGGTCCATATTATCAGACAGCGAGATGTAGATGGAGTCATCACTGTTTGGTGGACGGTACAACACACATATGAACAAAAGGTGGGAGCGAAGGGGAAGCCGTAGCCAAAGGTATTCCTGGGGGTGAGGTGGAGAGAGGGCAGTGGAGGGCGAGTGAGGAAGAGAGTTTTTTATAAAGATAGCAACCCCACCTCCAGGACGAGGCTCAGGTCTATCATACCGGAGGAGGGAGTAACCTGGGAGAGATACCAAGGCATCAGAGACATCATGAAGGAGGAAAGTTTCTGTTAAGCAGATCACATCTGGTTTGTCAGAAGCAACCTGTATGGAGAGATCAGTCAAGTTTGAGCGAAGGCCCCGGATGTTTGAGGTCCATACCGTTAATGAAGAGGAAGGGGGAGCATCGGGTACAGAACAGGGGGGGGGGAGGGGTAGGGTAAGATGTGGACGAGGAGGAAGAGGTAGGGAGAGCTGTTTAAGGTGTGTCCGAGATTTCAGAGATTTCAGAATAGCTTGGAGAAAGGGAAGAATGGGGTGGACAAAAGGTTTGATGGAGATTGGGTGAGGCACAGTGAGGTGTTATTTGAGGAGGGGGAAGAGCGAGGCAGAAGGTTGGGGGAGATGAAGGTGAAAGTTGGAAGGGGGAAGAAGCAGGGAGGATGCTTTGAGGAGGAGGGGTGAGAGGGGAGTCTAGGAGGGGAGGAGCGAGGGAGAGTCTCGGAGGGGAGGGGTGTGGGGGGAGATTTGAAAGGGATGGGTGATGGGGAGGATTTGGAGGGGAGGGGTGATGGGGAAGTTTTGGAGGGGAGGGGGGATGGGGACGTTTTGGAGGGAAGGGGGGATGGGGAAGATTTGGAGGGGAGGGGTGAGATTGGATTTTGAAAAGTGTACGATTCATGGGAAACGAACATTTTTTGCAAAATGAGTTTGAGACCTTCGAGTCAAAAATACGTTTGAGGACGCTGAAGGAGGGGTGGAGTTCTGGATAGTTTAGGGAATGTAGAAAAGAGGAACTGTAAGAGATGGTATTATATATATTTTTTGGAACGAATAGATTTGGTGAGCAAGATGAAAGCATCCTTTTGTCGGAGAAGAAGAAAAAGGTGTTATAATATATGAGAGAAAATAGTTGTTCAGGGGAGAGATTATACATTTCTAACCATGTGATCGAGTGATCGCGAACGAAGAACGAATGAACAAATAAGAACAACAAATAAACGAATAAGACCTGAGAAGGAAAAAAAAAATTGAGTTTTTTTTTTTTTTGAGTAGAGATATTAAACAAGGAGGTATGGGATGAACGACTGGGACGAAACAGAGAACGAAAATAATTGCAGCGCATTCGACGAACCGCTGAGAGAAAAACAAAACCACAAGGTCGGAGACCTAAGCCTACGAGTACTAGGCCTCAGAATACTCGATACGCATTAACCGACGATTGTGTATACATGTACGAAAAATTAGCACCGAAAATTTTCCTAAAGATACGCTATAGGTACACACACCGAAAGATAGATACAGTCTCGACAAAAACACAATTGTGAAAGATTACTTAGCTTCAAAAGCGTGAGCGCATGGAACAGCTTCGAAAAGACGTGACCTCGCCGTGATCTCGCGAGCTGTGATGATTCGACTTATAAATATAATTTATGACTTATAATTGTAATTTTTGTGATCAGAGCACAAAGTACATCTAAAATGACAGGTAGCTCAACATGGCTGCCACTTTACTGTCATTCACAGTCTCCATGACATTTACAATAGGTTGTACATGGCATTCTGGCCTTAACACATTTGCACTGGCCAAGACACCCTCTGTCCACATTGCAGCCACACTTGATAAGTTATTGGCAAGATTTGCAAGCTTCAGGCAGTGTTGTCCACAGAGGCTGCCACAAGTCAGACGATCCTCTTGTCCAACCCCAATCACATGGATTAGGTAACTCTGGGGCACGAAGTAGGGCTTGTCCCCAGATGTATGCAGTCTGAAATATTGCTCTTTTTGCATGCTGGAAGAGTGCTGCTGAGGTTGGTGGGATGAATTCAATTGACCTTCCCTTTTGAGTGAAGAGTTCTTTGCGGGAATCATCAACACTCTCACAGCAACTTGTTCTGTCATACATGAGAACAACAAACCGCTCAATTGTCGGAATATGTGCTCTCAACTCTTCTTCGGACGGTGGAACTCTACCGAAAGCAGCAAATGCACTCAGCACATCCGGGAATACCTTGCTCGTTGTCCATGCAGTTTTCTTTCCTTTGTTAAGGAAAAAGGATGTTTGGTCACAGCCAGTGAAAGCATGAAACATCAGTAGAGACAGATTTCTCTGGTCCTAAGGACTTGGCGATTGTGTGCACTGGTATCAGTCTACATTGCTTGCCGGTGCCGAATAATACCCACATCTCTTCGAGGTTCGTTTGGGTAAACAAAGCTGTACATATAACGACCACGTCTGTGTCAACAGTCCGTAGCATCGCTCGCTGGCATCCAGTAGCAGCAGCATCTGCTGCATGCAGTAGAAGTCTTGTATCAGCTTCCTCGTGGGTGCAAGGAGATAAGCGGCTGATATCCTCCACTGGGGAGTTCAGCAGAATCAGTTTGCCAAAGGTAGAGATGACCTTCCTTTCACAGTGGATTGTGACAGCTTGTTGAGCCAGGAACGCAAAGAGGCTCCTGCCTCACTGCCTCACCTCCTGCCTCACACCTGGCTCGGCTTCACGCTGTTGAATCCAAAGCTTTCAAAATCATTGGAATCTCCCGCGATGAAGCTATCTCTGAGGGCCTTTCACTCACTCACCGCAGGCAGGTAGGTGGTCTTTCTGTCTTCTACCGACTCCTCTCTGGCCTTGCTCCCCCAGCTCTCTCTGTGCTCTGTCCCCCAAATATTCCTACAGGTCGCACAAGATCTGCCAGCAACCCTCTGATGGTTAAACTGCCGAAATCTCGGCTCTCTGCTCACCTTCACTCTTTCATTCCTCTTTTCTCCCGCCTGTGGAACAAACTCCCACACTCCCTTCAATCCCTCTCCTCCCTCCAGGTCTTTAAAACAGCTGTTCACCACCATCTCTTATCTTCCCCCATCCATAACCTTGATCTTTTCTACCCCCACTAATTCACCCCATATCCACCTTGTTTGAAATTCCAACTTCTTTCCTGGAAATCCTGGCAGTGTCCATATGTTTATACCTCTCCCACCCCCCCCCCCCTTCACATGCCTCCCCCCCAAAGCCCTCTCCCTCCCACAGATCTCTCGATGTCTCCATGTCTCTCGGTCCCTGCTCTCAAATGTTGTGTTTGTGTCCTTCCCCCTCTCTCCCCATCTTGTCTACCGCTCCCGATGTTATTTGTTTTATGTGTCTGTTTGTCTTTCTGTGTGATTAATGTTCGCTCTTTCACGAGCCTCGATCTTGTATTTAAAAAAAAAAACAAAAAAAAAAAGTTCCATTTTGTTCTCATCGATTCTAAGGAATGCTTGCCAGTTACCTGGTATCTTGGTGCTTGGCTGCACATGTCTCCTTGTACCTTTTCCCCTCTTTTGCCTTGCTGTTGCCTTAAGACTATTTGGAATGTATTCATCCCAAACAATATCTACTCTGCTGGCTTTCCTAAGCTGAGACTGAACATAGGGATACGAGTTCTGCATACTCACTGAATGTTTTCGATAAACCAGGCTTCAGTATATTAATGACAGCAGCACCATCAAGGAGAATAACATCTACTTGGGGGGTATCTTCAGGGGGCGTAGGATATGTGTCTTGGAGACATTCAAGAAGGTCTGCCTTTGTTCCTGAACGAAGATCTCCGAATTTTGATAGTGACGGAGGATAACTGATTCTCATGTCGAAAGAATTCCTCTATATTTCCATCGCAAACTTGGCAGGACACATACAACCTGGAAAAAAGTGCACAAGTCTTCTTCAGTGATGCAATCTGCTCCTTCCCATTAGACGTTGCTGCAGGTTGGGGGCAACTGAACAGTGGTACATTGTCGCGTTTCAGTGGGCTAAACAGTGACTCTGTTCTGTTGCCAAGGCGTGCTTCTACAATCTTCACATCAGGGACTTCACATCTTTGGCAAATGTGGCCTGCACAGACTTTACTTGTTCATGGTGTTTGACATCAGGTCCCTTGATTTGCTTCTGCTTAATGCTTTCTGCAGACTCTTCAAATTCTCCTATGACTCGAGCCATTTCTGGGCCTGCTACCATCCACCGCATTAACTGCAATGAGTTTTCTGTTAGTCCTATAGCTCCACCGTCGCCTTTAACAACAGAATTGTTCTGTTCATGAGCGTGATCAAGTGCTATCGATGAAAACGAACAATGGGTCTTCTTCATGACGAATTTACCACGCTCAAATTGTTCAGCAACTTCGGGATGAACATTCTTGAGGCTCTTCATGTCACGTAGGTGAACCGACAACCAGCGGCTATAGTGCGGATGATCAAGAGCGAAAAACCAAGGCATAAGTTGATCAAGGGCTTCAATGTAGAGCTGAAAGTTGGCCTCTCGAAGTGACCTCACAAAGCTAAAGATGATGAGCTGAAATTTCAAAGTAATAGACCAGTATTGGAATTGCGGGCTTTCCTGTATGCGTCTGTTGCGCCATGTGTCAAATGATTCTGATGTTTCAGTTGTTGCCAAACTCTCTGTGTATCTATCATATGATCTCTTCATGAGGATATACAAACTAGCAGCTGTGACCTGATGAGCATGTCTCGTTCTCGTCAAGTGTGACGCCTTTAGGAAGTAGTCTGCTGTGCCTGGTGACGTTATGTCAGCCTCTACTAATGCACTTGTCCATCCACTTTCCTCTAACCAGTCACCGATGGTTTTGAAAGCACACATCTCAATGTGCAGGCCTCCAAACATAATCACCATCTTGTCTTCTCCGTATGTGTCTGGCCAATTCCATTGAATCTCTTTGGCTAGTGCAAATAGTGGCTGGTCAAATGCAATTACAGGAGTCTGGCCTGGATTGAGGAAGTCCACATTCTGCTTGATAATATTCATGGCGTGAAGTATCATTGCAGGAGAGGTTGCCTTTTCAGCAAAGAGGGGTAGAAGTGAGCTAATATCTGTTGGGTCGTCAGGGTCATGTTCTGTATTGCTGGCATGAAATGCTGGCCAGGAGATGTCCATATCTTGTGGAGTGTTATTATCCGACTCAACTACTTCTTTCACATGGCTCAACCACCCTTTCTAGACATTTTGTGTGTTTTCAATCACAGCAAAAAATAGCTTTAATATACCGATTTCCATGTTTATATTACTGTTTTCAGGCACAATGGCACATCACAAAGGCACAATGGTTTTCAGGCACATCAGAATCATCAGAAGTTTGAAAAAAATTATTTGGCCCCTAATCAGAAATGATTCAGTATACTGTGTAGTATATCTGAGCCAAATTTCACACTTTTTTCTCATTTTGAACAATCGTTTCACCCATCTGCAGTACTATTCTGGGAAAAGGCAAATCAGTGAAAACTCCATCACTGGAATTCAATGTGACAACAGGTTTGCCTTATTAGAGGAAAAGGAGACCTCCACTAGTAAAAACATTATCAAGGAAAAAGTGGATTCTAATTTTCCAATCCCAGTGAGTGTTCTTTTCACTCCAAAATTCAAAATCAAATTCAAAAAACTGTTCAAAAACTCCAAAATCCTTTTACCTTCTCCATTTATCACCCCATATCCGTAACCCCCATGAACTCCCTCAAAACCGTCCATACTCCTTCCCACATGTCCATTTAGGTCTCCTCCTACCACAACAACTTCCTCATCTTTCACGTTTTCCATCAGCTTCTCTATCGCACACCAGAACTTGTCCTTCTCTTCATCGCTTCGACCAACCTGCGGAGCATATCCCGAGATGACGTTCACCAAGAGAATCATTTTCACCATCAACAACCTATCACTCACTCGAGTCACAATCACCACACTGTCTACAAACTCCTCAGAAAACAGGACACCAACACCATGCACGCCTTCCGGGCACCCTTGCCACACAAACTTGTATTTCTGTCCCTGCCTACCCTTCACCATTTTCACACCACTTCCCTTCCATCTCGTCTCCTGCACACAACATATGTCCACTCTTCTTCTGACCAATACATCCACCACTTCTCCTGATCTCCCTGTTATTGTCCCTACATTCCATGTCCCAAACCTCAGAAACCGATCTCCACGTCGGGCATCAGACGTTTCGTCGTCATAAATGGAGTGATTTCCACCCTTGCTTCGATCGGGTTCCCCACCTTGATTTTTGACGAGAGGGGGTGAGGACCCCCACGATGTACTTTGGGCTGTACCCTGCCCATATGTAATTGGTGAACCTGGTGGTGAACAGCTGTCTTGAAAACCTGGAGGAAAGCACGACATTGAAGAGGATGTTGAATTTGGTTCCACAGGTAGAAAAAAAGAGGAACAAATGAGTGTCAGTAAGCAGTGTTTATGGATTTTAGTATTTTCACCAGAAGGTGGTTGAAGGTGGAACGTGTGAGCCCTGCAGACAACTGGGGGAAGGGGGGACTACAAAGCACGGAAAGAGAAGAAGAAGACCAGAAAGGAGGCTGTAGAAGACAGAGACCACCGACCTGTCTGCGATGGCGAAGTGATAAGTCCAAATACTCAGCTTCATTGCGGGAGATTCCAATAATGTTGAAGGCCTTGCTTTCCACAGCATCAAGCAGAGCAAAATGTGAGGCAGTGGAGCCCACCCAGAGGGGAGAGCAGTACTCCATCAAGCTGTGGATGAAGACCTGTGGGCGAACAGAAGTTCAGGTGTGCCAAGGAAGGATTTTGTACAACGGAGGATGCCCAGCCGGCGGCTGTCTTTGGATGCGAACTTGAAATGTGGTTTGCCCAATAAAGATCATGTAATGGCTGATAGGGAGACACAGGAGTTTGAATGACTGAACTTCCTCAAGAGGATTGTATAGAAAGTAGATTGGAGGGTTTGCTAGACGATCCTTTCAGAGATAAAATGGATAGTGAGATTTGTCCGGATTGAAAGCCATATTCCTCGTGTTTGACCATCTTGTGATTTTGTTAAAGTCTGAAGAGGGAACAGACCGCAGCCTTCCTGTCTAAATGATGAGGGACGGGTCAAAGCAGAGGATGGTGTCATCAGCAAATAGATAATGGGGGAGTCATAAGCATGTACTCCATTACATTATAATGCATAGTTTCACAAAATAATGGAACATTATGTACTATGCAAATACTCATCTTCATAACTGTATGTCGGTCAAGCGGCAATCATCCCTGGCGTCCATGGTAAAATGGCTTGAGATGTGCATGATTGATTTGCACAAGGATTACGTTATGAAAAACGAAGACCTAATAAAGTATATTACGTCATGCACACTTGGGCTTCTGTCGAACTGCTTATTAAAATGGGAAATAGCAATTAGCAATCAACCTTCAACAATAAGTTGTGTGCAGGCCAGCGGCCCATAGTTGCCAAGCATGCCAGTAAAGTTGAAATGACCAAAGAACGACATGCAGACAGCAATACAACTTATTAATGTTTGTACGTTGTAAGCAAGGAATTATCTGAGGAAAAAGGAACCTTTTTCCTTTAGGGAATAAAACAAATTTGAATATTGGAACATTTGGAAATAATGGAAAATGTAGCCTTATACATAGTCTCAAAAACGGAGTCAAGGACAACAAATTGTCGGTTTGAGAGCCAAATCATTCGGACCTGCATGTGAATACATTTACACACCACGAACTGAAGGCAGAAACCCCATTAAACAATGAAGAAGACGAGGTTGTACGATATTAACCAGTCTGAGTGACTCGTAACGCTGAGAACAAGTCGAGTCCAGGAGGCCTTGGTGAAAGCGACGGATCTTCGGTGAAAGCGATGGGTCTTCCCAACATCAGGATAGAGAGGTGCAGTGAGACGCTACATCGTCATCAATCATGCTAGCTTAGAAGGAGATACAATATCGACCTGTGCACATGGAACGTCACTCGCCAGTCCACTAACACCGCCAGATGGCAAGGCAGAGATGAGATATAAAAGGTAGGTCTGGCAAAGTTTATTTCCATCTGTCACTTTGAGGATTCATATATTGTACCAGAAAAAAGGCAAATGGAACATTATTCCCATTTTTCATTGGTGATTTTGGTCCAAAAAAAAAAAACCCCCCGAAAAAGAGAACTGCGAAGCCAACCGAGGGATTCAGAAGAATTCGAATTGTTCATTTTCCATGTTTATTTACTTTTGCTCCAGAAGGTTTTCCCCTCTTCTTTTAAACATAGCTCATCCACTTTTTGAGCACTTTTACAGCACCCTGCTGGACAGTTGCTGCATTTGGCCGAATGTTAAATCACATCTTCTTGGCACATCAAAAGAGAGAGGACCAGGGGAATCTTTCATCCAAGCACAAATTTGGAAATGACTCGATAACATGAACAACTCGAACAATGCGACTACGTCGCCAATATGCCCCCCGCATAGTCCCACAATGGGTAGATGCCATCACTCTACATATGTATGGGTAGTGGATCACGTTTGTGAAGTTTGGTATTGATCGGATAAGGTTCGTTTTTCTATCCAAGATGGCTGCCAAACCACGTGACCTATGACATCATCATTTTCAAAACTATATGCAACAGTGATGTAAGATGATATTTGTAAAATTTCTCATCGATGGGGTGAGCGGTTTCAGAGATATAATTATTTAATATTTTCCTTCAATCCAAAATATCTGCCAAAACATGTGACATATGATGTCATAAATTTAATATTTCAACACAAATGGGTCACAGATCATGTGCATGAAATTTCAGATTTTTAGGATAAGGAATTCGATTAAAACATTTTTGGCTGGTATACCACTTCACCTAGATGTCATCATTATCATGCTTTTGTTCCCCATTGAGAGTCCTTGACAATGTGCCAAGTTTAAAAATTTTCATTTCAGCAGTTTCCAAGAAATACTTTTTTTAATTATTTGCTTTTAATCCAAGATGGCTGCCATACACATCACATATGACGTCACAATTATCATAAAAACATTATGCATTGGTGTCACTCCTACCTCGAATGCTTTGTCTCAATCGGACATGTGGCTGCTGAGAAAAACGAGGTTTAGCCCGTACGGATGGACGGACGGACGGACGGAAAACCCGAAAACATAATGTCGACTTTGTCGGCGGAGGCATAAAAATCTACAGGCTATACATCTGTTGAATACTTGACGAGTCAACAAGGTCTTCATTTCTACAAGTAATGTTGAGCATTGCTTTATCATAGATGAGGAATAGATCAGGGGAACACATCATCTTTCACGGGATGTAAAGCCTGCCGTCCAGTATGTAATCAGGTGGATGTAAAACATTCCATGATATATTGTGCAACAGTCGAACTTGAAGAAAGTACTGATGTCCGATACACCATGTCGATAGAGGAAGTGCATTAGATGCAACAATTAACTGTAAGGGCACTCGGTAGAGAGCGCATACCTCCGCCAGGCTGAACAGTTTACGTTTTGTATCCCACTGATAGGCTGCATCTGCATCTGCACCGATAGGCCGGTCAAAATCTAATCGGCTTGTTCGTGTTAGCGACCGAACCATCCACCAAGTTTTGCTATAACCCGTCCACAACGTTTTGAAATATCTTGCAAGATATCGTTTTTGGACCTATCTCTCAATTGTGACGAAGCACTTAAAAAAAATAAAAAAATTCTCTGATCTGGATCTGGATCCGGATCTTCACCAAAATCGAATCGGCTTGTTCGTGTTAGCGACCCAACCATCCACCAAGTTTTGCTATAACCCGTCCACAACGTTTTGAAATATCTTGCAAGATATCGTTTTTGGACCTATCTCTCAATTGTGACGAAGCACTTAAAAAAAATAAAAAAATTCTCTGATCTGGATCTGGATCCGGATCTTCACCAAAATCGAATCAATACGTCCTTGTCACACACCCAACTTGTCCACCAAGTTTTGTCCCAATACATCCATAACATTTTGAGACACCCTTCTCATAGATAGACAAACTAACAGAGACAGGGGTGAAAAAAATAACCGCCATCCACCTTCGGTGGCGGAGGTAACGAAGTGCACGTTGAGATGTAGAAGATATCATGATACATCAATGTCACAATTTATTCAACTAAAAGGTATGTTGATATCCATCAATGGCGAGGGCATCCCAGAGTCTGTGGGTTCAAATTTGGTTGAACGCAGCAGTATTAGACATTCGGATCTTAAGCATCTGGAAACTGAGTTAGTCAAATGGGAATTACAAAGTTGCTATGGGATTGTTAATCAAAACCCCCAATAGCTCACAAATGACATTTAGGGAGGGGAAATCTACCTGCTTTTCCTGGTCTGGTCGACTGGTGACAACAGTTCAGGTTTTGTGGTCAACTCTTTAGTGAGTGAGTGAGCTAATGCAATGCGATAATGACAAAAAAAGTATATAAGGGCAATATTATGAAAGTAAAGGGGTCATCCCTGACTCACAGCTACTGTAAGTAAGTGAGCAGTTATAAATGCCCTTTTAAAAGGTTAGTGATAAGATAACATAGTTGTTGCCGGTCATCGCAACATCTCAAAAGACCAGCACTCTCCCAGTCATTCATTCTGCCAAAGACATCTGGATCGGTTCCCAGCATCTGGATGGATCGGTTTAGAACAATAGGCAATAGGTGACAATGGCTTCGGATCCTCCCTCCCTTTAATCCATGACATCCTTCACCACCCACCCCACAACTCCAAACCTCTCCCCCCGACCTCCGCATCCATCTCCTCGCCAGCCGTTACCTACAAATGGTGCATAAGACAGTGGCCAGCACCAAGCAAATGGGTGGTCCATTAGAGCCAAAGGGAAGGACAAGGGGACAGTTAACGTGACGATTTAGTGTAGGAAAGTGACCCTGTCCCTCGCATGTCAGTAAACATGTCAGTGCTTAGTACAGAGATGTAGGCCAATGCTGAGACTGAAGCAATAGCGAAATGTCTGATGTCACTCTGAACTAGTGTCGCATGTATCATATCATTGAAACTCCTGCACAAAGTGCCTACCTTTCAGCACTACAACTCGAAACGCTTCGGATTTCCGCAATAACCAAAAACACGGCTATTTGAGATACAAACCAGTCGTCCAAAACAGGCAGCCTTACATCAAGCATTAAAATTACATTTCCATCTGTGAGTCTAAGACTACGTATACATATTACGTGCGCAAAGGTGGTTCCATATTTTAATCCAAACCCTTCCATTCCTCCCCCTCTACTTCTACTTCCCTAGTCCAGTGAATTTAGTGTTTCACGGCCAATTTTGGGCAAGACAGCAGTAACCCATACAAATTACTGAGAAATTCAATCAAATGAATTCCCAGGCTTGCTATACCAAGAGAAGTGGCTGAAGGAGATAGCACTTTATACAATACAACGGGGACGATTACGAGAGGATCAGATAGAGATGTTTGAGACAATGAAGGGATTGAAGGGTACACGCAAAATCAATGCAAAGTTTTTCAGAAGAATGGACAGTGACAGTGGCCACAGCCTAAGTCCAGAGAAGAGGAGAGTTACGACAGGAGCAAGGCAGGGATATTCAATGCATGGATTCCATGGAATGGTCTCGCTGAAAAGGTAGTGGCAGCAGAAACAGTAGGAAAGTTTAAATTTGAGTTAGATGGGAGGGTAGATGCATTGGGGATAGAGGAGTACATGGAAATTGGCTGGCAGAACTCTTAGGTAGCTTAGGTACCGATGGATGGGTGATTGTGGGTGAGGGGGGGGGGGGGGGTTAGAAGAGGAGACAATGAGGGTCAGATCTCAAAATCTCAGTTTAAGAAATTCTCAGTTTTTTTTACTTTAACAAAAATTCCTCAAGAACCTTTTTGAAAAGCACAATAGACCACAGATTGAGTCTTACTCCATCCCCAATACATGAAAGGTGAAACGACCAAACTCAGAGATCATTAGCTTGTTAAAGCAAAGTGACCAATCCTTAAATCTGATGCAATGATAGAGAATATCCAAACCAGAAATAAAATTATTTGAGATCGCCAAAAACAACAACAACTGGAAGGGCACTTGGTAAGGAGCATACCTCCGCCAGGCTGAACAGTTTAGGTTTTGTATGCCATTGAGAGGTCAGATGTGAATCTGGACATGAACCAAAATCTAATCGGCTTGTTCTTGTCACCGATCCAACTCATCCACCCTCTTTTGTCATAAGTCATCCACAACTTTTTTGAAATACCGTGCAATATATCGTTTTTATACCTATTACTCAATGATGAAGAATCACTTAAATTTTTTTTTTACAAATTCTCTGATCCGGATCTGGATTCAAATATTCACTAAAAATCGAATCAATTCTTCCTTGTCACACAACCAACCTCTCCAGCAAGTTTAGTCCGAATCCATTCATAACTTTTTGAGATAGTCTGCTATATATCGTTTTTTGCCTAATATCTCAATGGTGAAGAATCACTTTTAAAAATCTCAGACCCAGATCCGGATCCTGATCTCCACCAAAAACTAATCATTTCATCCTTATCACACACCCAACCTCTCCACCAAGTTTTGTCGGAATCCGTGCATAACTTTTTAAGATATCGTGTGATATATATTGTTTTTTTGCCCTATGTCTCAATGGTGAAGAATCACTTAAAAAAATTGTCACATCCAGATCCGGATCCAGATCTTCACCAAAATCTAATCAATTAGTCCTTGTCACATTCCCAACCTGTCCACGAAATTTCGTCCAAATCCGTCCACAACTTTTTGAGATATATTGTATTCACAGACAGACAGACAAACAAACAAGAAGACATCATGCAGAGCACGATACATGCAAAATCCACCCCCCTTCACCAAAAAAGGTTGCCATTGATCCATCAAATTGTCCATTTCATCAAGATTAAAATTGACTATCTTGATCAAAGCTTGGGTCAATAGGATGAAAAGTGACGATTTTTCAGATGAAAATTGATGATTTTAGAAGTTTGACCTAGAGGTGACAATGCTGTTAAATTTTCAAGTCAATAAGATGAAAATTGACGGGTTTGAGATGAAAATTGTTAATGCTGGAAGTTTGCCCTTAAGTTGACCTATGACATTTTGACCTTAGAAATAGTTGGTTTCCATATTTAGAGACTCAATGTGCAAATTCTGTTCAATTTTTAATTCAATTGGACGAAAATCGACGGGTTTTTCAGATGAAAATTGATGATTTTGGAAGTTCGACCTTGAGTTGACCTTTGACCTTTTGACCTCAAAAATAGTATGTTTCCCAATTTAGTGACTCAATATGTAAATGCTGTTCAATTTTCAAGTCAATCTGGTGAAAATTAACGGCTTTTCAGATGCAAATTGATGATTTTTGAAAATTTAACCTTGAGTTGACCTTTCACCTTTTGACCTCAAAGATAGTTTATTTCCCAATTTAGTGACTCAATAATTTAACCTTGAGTTGACCTTTCACCTTTTGACCTCAAAAATAGTTCATTTCCCAATTTAGTGACTCAATAATTTAACCTTAAGTTGACCTTTCACCTTTTGACCTCAAAAATAGTTCATTTCCCAATTTAGTGACTCAATATACAAATGCTATTCCATTTTTGAAGTCAATCGGATTAAAAATGGCGATTTTAGAAATTTGACCTCCAGATGACCTTTGACCTGAAAATCAATAGGCTTCTCAATTGGGACGACCTATACAACTTGGTGAAGTTTCGTGATGATCGGTTTAGAATTGTGACCTGTAGGCCGGTGACAGACAAACAGACAGACAGACAGAACCACAAACGCAAATGACCAATATACATGAAAAATCTTCGATTTTGCAAGTAACAAGAAATATGTCGTGCACAGCACGATACTTGTGAAATCCCTAAAATAAATTGTTGGCCTATGTTGACCTCAAATCAAAAATAGTTGATGGTTGAATTCAGTGACCTGGTATGCAAATCCTCTTCAAATGTCAAGTCAATGAGTTGAAAATTGAGGATTTTAGAAATTTGGCCTATGTTGACCTTTTGGCCTATGTTGACCTCAAAAAGGTTGGTGGTTGAATTCAGTGACTAGATATGCAAATCCTCGTTTCAATTTAATCGGATGAAAATTGAGGATTTTAGAAATTTGACAAAGTTGTTGACCTTTGGCGTATGTTGACCTATTGACATTTTGACCCCAAAAACAATACGCTGCTTGCTTATGACGAACGCTACCATTTGGTGAAGTTTCGTGAAGATCGGTTGAAAATTGTGACCCGTAGGTGACCGACGTACAGACAAACAGACAGACAAACCAACAGACAGACAGACAGACAGAATAACGCACAGCACCAACCAATAGAGTTGAAAAACCTTCGATTTTCGCAAAGTAACAAACAGACAGACAGGGGAGAAAACATAATGTCCATCCACCTTGGGGTCGCGGAGGCAACCAGCGTTTCAGAAGAGGATGGCACAAACAGTTAAACATGGAAAAGTAAAAGGAAAAGCAGAGTTTATGAAAGCATCGGGAGAGAAGAAGTAAGTACCCAACCTAAGGCTGTGTTTCTCCACTTGTTAATTATAATCCGACACAGGTGAAATGCTTCTCAATGAACGACAGAAGGACTGACGCACAACAATGGTAACGCACGGTATGAAATGAATAACATCACTTCGTTGATGCTTTTGTGCTTTGTTTTTTCGTCCGACGATTGAACGGATAGACGTGGCGACGCGGAAGCTATTTTTAATATCGCTACTTTGCTCGAAGCACGTGTACACGACGTGCTCGTGACCTTGTGCATGAACGGTATCTCAAATTTCATCTCGGGCAGTCGCTTGCACACAGCTGTGAAAATGCAATTATGTTCCGCGGTCGGAGCGGAGCCCGCTGGGAGAAAACGCGAGCGCCGCCATTTTGCCGGCTAACTCCAGGTGACATCCGATCCGGGCTTAGGCTGGAGAACAAAGGTACGGTATCCGTGCAAACGAAGGTGAGACGAGCAGGTGCGTGAGAATGTTCGTGTTTGTTTTTCTGTCTCGGGCAAGATGAGGATCTCGAGCGGTGGATTCCCAAATTGTAACGTGTGATCTTTGCGATTTACCATCGGTAATGACCAAGGCCATCTCGATGCTCCGAACAGGCCGCATCGTCACCCTCCGTTTCACCGACCATTGACGTCCAATCCAAGCTCGCATCTGGAGGGCCCGATAAGACCTGCGCCATGGAGAAATCACAAAGCAGGAATATTAACGAACTGTCCAGTGGACACGGTACAAAAAGCGCATTTTAACTCTTCTGGTTCGAAGCCCATTGCGACGTTGTCTCTTGTTGCTGTCACACAAATGGCCGACGCTGCGATGTTGTCGGGATGACCGGATGCGGACCCTGATGACTTTTGGCGTTCACGTTCTCTCTTCTGCCCTTTACGATGATGTCTCCGACATCCTAGGGGCTCGGGTTACACCGTGTTCGGGATTTTGTAACGTCGAGGGTGCGACGTGAGTCGAATGCCAAACTCGTCAGACGAGGCCATGATGCAAAGCGTTCATGAATGCGTGTTAGGCAGGACAGGTTGCTGAGTGATGCATCGCTTATGTGCTTTGGTATCGCTGCTTATTGGCACAACACTCTAACATTACCGATGGTCAGATTTAATGATCATAATTGAAAACGCAACTATTTTTAAGGAATTAAAAAAAAAATAATTGCATTTTAAACATTACTCAGAAACCTGGTGATGAATCCGCTCAATAACGAAATCATTGGAGAATGACTTTGAATGACTGAGAGAATGAATTCTGAATGTCTGAGAAAATGAATTCTGAATGATTGAGAGAATAAATTCTGAATGACTGAGAGAATGAATTCTGAATGACTGCGAGAATGAATTCTGAATGACATAGAGAATGAATTCTGAATGATTGAGAGAATGAATTCTGAATGGCTGAGAATTAATTCTGAATGACTGAGAATGAATTTTGAATGATTGAGAGAATGAATTCTGAATGTCAGAGAGAATGAATTCTGAATGACTGAGAATAAATTCTGAATGACAGAGAATGAATTCTGAATGATTGAGAGAATGAATTCTGAATGGCTGAGAATTAATTCTGAATGACTGAGAATGAATTTTGAATGATTGAGAGAATGAATTCTGAATGTGAGAGAATGAATTCTGAATGTCTGAGAGAATGAATTCTGAATGACTGAGAGAATGAATTCTGAATGTCTGAGAGAATGAATTCTGAATGTCAGAGAATGAATTCTGAATGTCTGAGAGAATGAATTCTGAATGTCTGAGAAAATGAATTCTGAATGAGAGAATGAATTATGAATGTCAGAGAATGAATTCTGAATGACAGAGAATGACTTCTGAATGATTGAGAGAATGAATTCTGAATGACTGAGAGAATGAATTCTGAATGATTGAGAGAAAGAATTCTGACAGAGAATGAATTCTGAATGTCTGACAGAATGAATTCTGAATGTCTGACAGAATGAATTCTGAATGACAGAAAATGAATTTGAATGAGTGAGAGAATGAATTCTGAATGACAGAGAATGAATTCTCAATGATTGAGAGAATGGATTCTGAATGACAGCGAATGAATTCTGAATGTCTGAGAGAATGAATTCTGAATGTCTGAGAGAATGAATTCTGAATGACAGAAAATGAATTTGAATGAGTGAGAGAATGAATTCTGAATGACAGAGAATGAATTCTCAATGATTGAGAGAATGGATTCTGAATGTCTGACAGAATAAATTCTGAATGTCTGAGAAAATGAATTCTGAATGATTGAGAGAATAAATTCTGAATGACTGAGAGAATGAATTCTGAATGATTGAGAGAATAAATTCTGAATGACTGAGAGAATGAATTCTGAATGACTGGGAGAATGAATTCTGAATGATTGAGAGAATGAATTCTGAATGTCTGAGAGAATGAATTCTGAATGTCTAAGAGAATGAATTCTGAATGACAGAGAATGAATTCTGAATGTCTGAGAGAATGAATTCTGAATGTCTGAGAGAATGAATTCTGAATGTCTGAGAGAATGAATTCTGAATGTCTGAGAGAATGAATTCTGAATGTCTGAGAAAATGAATTCTGAATGACAGAGAATGAATTATGAATGTCTGAGAGAATGAATTCTGAATGACAGAGAATGAATTCTGAATGTCTGAGAGAATGAATTCTGAATGTCTGAGAAAATGAATTCTGAATGTCTGAGAGAATGAATTCTGAATGATTAAGAGAATGAATTCTGAATGACAGCGAATGAATTCTGAATGTCTGAGAGAATGAATTCTGAATGTCTGACAGAATGAATTTTGAATGTCTGCAATGAAAACTCCATGACGAACAATACAACTTCAATAGTCAATTCAGCACTCGAGCGAAGTTGACGGCGCGACATCGCAAATCCCAACGTTTCCCACTTAAAGCAAACTTAAAATATGGCAAAAGGTTCCGCCAGGATTTACCCAATATCAAATTTGGAGTTAAAAATATTTCCCCCGTTTTGACGTCTGTGACCCCACTTCCCCATTCCCTAGGGCATGAACTGAGGGTCGAATCCAAAAAGTGGTTACATATTTCACGGGTCCCCCAGTGTTGACAAAGTTTCATGAACAAATGGTAAAAATGTGGCCATAATTGCATATTTTTTGGCAATTGACTATTTTTTGGTATTTGACTATTTTTTGATATTTGACCTTTTGACCCCACCACAGGGGGCGGGGCCAAAATGATACAGCTCTTGCACCTTCTTACCACGTGGTGACCATGCCTGCCAAGTTTGGTGAATTTCTGCACAACGGTTTCGGAGGAGATATCGTGACGGAAGGATGGACGGAGCCGATTACAATATTCCACCGTTTTTTTTTCAAAAAGTGTGGGGATAATTATAGTCGAGGAAGGATCATGTCCTGTGTTTAGCTCTGCCTCGTATCAAAGGTGTTTAAAATATGCATGCAGCCTTGGCAGGAAGTTTAAATCTCTTCTGACTATAAGCTTGTGCATGGGAAGTTTTGAGGTTTTGAGGAAAAGTCATTCATTAGAAAATCTCGTGAAAGTTCACTTCGAGTCCAATTTGTAATTCTTTTGGAATTAATTTCAAGTGAATTCATTAATTTTGAATGCAGCGTGCGGTTGCTGGTTGCATCATCACTTGGAGTGCGGCTGTGCCGCTGATGTAATGTCCTCTGCTGGTTAGGGCAGGAATGTGGATTTTGGTCAGGATGCCGGCGATAACTCGTCTGCTCTCTCACGAAGGACAAAGTGAGATATTTTAACATCCAGCAACGAATGCTGGAAGACGAGACACTCAGCTTAACGGTTGCAAGGCAAGGAAGACACCAAGATGACAGTTTATAGCTGGTTCGGGATCCAAACCCAGACTATAAGACAGCTCAGACAGGGTGACGTTCAAAGTGACGTTCATGGTGACGTTTACGGTGACATTCACGGTGACGTTCATGGTGACGTTCATGGTGACGTTCATGGTGACGTTCACGGTGACATTCACGGTGACATTCACGGTGACGTTCAGGGTGACGTTCAGGGTGACGTTCAAAGTGACGTTCATGGTGACGTTCATGGTGACGTTCATGGTGACGTTCATGGTGACGTTCAGGGTGACGCTCAGGGTGACCGTGACACGTCACTGACTCATCGAAAGACAGCGTGGGATCTCTAACATCCATCAACTAATTCTGGAATCCAGCTTAACATCCATCTGAGAGACCATGCCTACTTGGAGATGCAACATCCTGCCCGTGGAGCACCAATCCAAAAACTAGATAGAGTTGGAGCGGATATCAAACCCAAATAAACAACATAGGTTAGTGTTGTCTGCACTTTCCTACGGGACAAGATTAACCATTTGTGTCGATATTAAATTTCTTCTCAGCTAAATTGCTTCCTCCAAAATGCCACTATTGCACCGTAATTGCTTGTGACTACTTCAACATGAAGATCTTACAACAACGTGAAATTGAGTGTTCCATATAGATCCCCACACACGTCATTAAACTCGATGACAGAATATTGACGATGGTTCAGAAGTTTGTGAGGTCAGTACATTTGCTGTTCATTCCAAGCAGTTATATTCCAAAGACGTGAACCGACTTTACATCACATATCGTGAAACCATAATCCAAATGGAAGAGGTAGATTAAATACGCTAAGAAGCAAAATGTATATGAGGTACATGGGATTAAGGCAAATAGATTGGTCAGACTGTGGAAAATGAAATGGAAAGGACACTTGGGCGTGAGATTAGGAAGAAAAATCGGAAGTAATTGGGAGTTGAGGAAAGGGTCAACGAGGGAAAGGGGATTTGGTGGAGATCCAAGAATAGGAAGGGGAAGGAGGATGAGCGATGGACATGGAGAGGAGGAGGCGGCCTTGTTTGTGGGCGGTCAAATCAATTAAAAGCGATCTACATGAGCCATTATATGTTGTCATGGATATTAATTAAATGACTTAAAAATAGTGCAACAGAGTCGTGTGACAATGTTTTCATTCCAGAAGCGTATATAAATATTGTTGCGTGCAGGGGAATTTGGTGGGGGGGAATCAAAGCAAGAATGAAGAGTTCAGCTTTGTCCGTGTGCCCGAGTAGGGTCGAATAATGCTTGTAAAAGGGATCTGTCAGAGCTAAGTGATATGTAATATTGGCACAGCCAAAAGCAGTGATTGTTAGCAGAGCAAAATAGGATAACGTTATATTGCATGAAACCTCCTCTACAGGTGAGGTCACATGGAGGACTTGTGAACACCTAGGCATCAGAAAGGCACATGGAAAGCGTGTTGTGCTTTAAATAGAAGCATCACGGGCCATTTGGCCAAAGACAGCAGGCCACAGCGGTATAGTGAGTTGTGGAGCCCTGGTGAGGGGTGGGATGACTCGGAAGGCAGAGCCACACCCACTAGCAGGACCAGCCATGTGCCATAAGGTGGGTCCCAAGAGCATAAAAGACAGGTCTGCGCATGCGTGCACAGAGAGGACAGTTGGGCCTACAAAACTGTTTGAGATAGGACATCCCTCTATATCTCTGCTTCGTCGGCGAACATGGACGGTTCGAGAGACAACTAAAGCATCTCCTCATTGCCCTTTCCTCATCTCCATGCTCCCACCCAGAGCTGCACCAGTACTTTGCCTTACCTGCCTGCACGCCCACATCATTGTGATGCACCGAGACCAGATTGTGCCTGCGCTAGTCCATTCCTGCTCCTTTGTTTCTGCATTGAATACAGCATTTTGGCACGAGATTATTCCTGACTTTTAGGTGAGTTCAGAACTTACCTGAGAGTCAAAAATAATGAAGTAAATAGTGCATCGTATCCTCAGTGAGGAGCTGGGCAAATGAATGGCGATGATAAAGCGGATGTCAAAAGTGCCCAATGATAACTTATTTGGTGCTTTCATCTGAGCACTAAGCTTGTGATGCAGCGTTTCAAGGTTCAAATCAGAGAACTGTAGCAAATGATTCATTGTATCCTTATGTCCTTGTGTGGCAGCGAATGTCACCTTACATTATGTTGATCATTGAGGTGTTCTCGGTGGTGTTCCTCTCTGGACCAGATGTGTGCACAACCGTGGTGAAAAATCCCACAACGATGAGGGCAATACAGCAAGACTTTATCTATTCCAGCACCGATACACGACTTTATCTATTGCAGCACCGATCCACTACTTTATCTATTGCAGCACCGATCCACTACTTTATCTATTCCAGCACCGACCCACGACTTTATCTATTGCAGCACCGATCCACTCCTTTATCTATTCCAGCACCGATCCACTACTTTATCTATTGCAGCACCGATCCACTCCTTTATCTATTCCAGCACAGATCCACTACTTTATCTATTCCAGCACCGATCCACTACTTTATCTATTCCAGCACCGATCCACTACTTTATCTATTCCAGCACCGATCCACTACTTTATCTATTCCAGCACCGATCCGCCACTTTATCTATTGTAGCACCGATCCACTACTTTATCTATTGCAGCACCGATCCACTACTTTATCTATTGCAGCACCGATCCACTACTTTATCTATTGCAGCACCGATCCACTACTTTATCTATTGCAGCACAGATCCACTACTTTATCTATTCCAGCACCGATCCGCCACTTTATCTATTGCAGCACAGATCCACTACTTTATCTATTCCAGCACCGATCTGCCACTTTATCTATTGTAGCACCGATCCACTACTTTATCTATTGCAGCACCGATCCACTACTTTATCTATTGCAGCACCGATCCACTACTTTATCTATTGCAGCACCGATCCACTACTTTATCTATTGCAGCACAGATCCACTACTTTATCTATTCCAGCACCGATCCGCCACTTTATCTATTGCAGCACAGATCCACTACTTTATCTATTCCAGCACCGATCTGCCACTTTATCTATTGTAGCACCGATCCACTACTTTATCTATTGCAGCACAGATCCACTACTTTATCTATTGCAGCACAGATCCACTACTTTATCTATTCCAGCACCGATCCACTCCTTTATCTATTCCAGCACAGATCCACTACTTTATCTATTGCAGCACAGATCCACTACTTTATCTATTGCAGCACAGCTCCACTACTTTATCTATTGTAGCACCAATCCACTACTTTATCTATTCCAGCACCGATCCACTACTTTATCTATTGCAGCACCGATCCATTACTTTATCTATTGCAGCACCGATCCACTACTTTATCTATTGCAGCACAGATCCACCACTTTATCTATTCCAGCACCGATACACTACTTTATCTATTCTAGCACCGATCCACTATGTTATCTATTGCAGCACCGATCCACTACTTTATCTATTGCAGCACCGATCCACTACTTTATCTATTGCAGCACAGATCCACTACTTTATCTTTTGCAGCACAGCTCCACTACTTTATCTATTGCAGCACAGATCCACTACATTATCTATTCCACTACATTATCTATTCCAGCACCGATCCACCACTTTATCTATTGCAGCACAGATCCACCACTTTATCTATTGCAGCACAGATCCACTACTTTATCTTTTGCAGCACAGCTCCACTACTTTATCTATTGCAGCACAGATCCACTACATTATCTATTCCAGCACCGATCCACCACTTTATCTATTGCAGCACAGATCCACCACTTTATCTATTGCAGCACAGATCCACTACTTTATCTATTCCAGCACCGATGCACCACTTTATCTATTGCAGCACAGATCCACTACTTTATCTATTCCAGCACAGATCCACTACTTTATCTATTGCAGCACAGCTCCACTACTTTATCTATTCCAGCACCGATCCACTACTTTATCTATTGCAGCACAGATCCACTACTTGATCTATTCCAGCACAAATCCACTACTTTATCTATTCCAGCACCGATCCACTCCTTTATCTATTGCAGCACCGATCCACTACTTTATCTATTGCAGCACAGCTCCACTACTTTATCTATTCCAGCACAGATCCACTACTTTATCTATTGCAGCACCGATCCACCACTTTATATATTGCAGCACAGATCCACTACTTCATCTATTCCGGGACCGATCCACTACTTTATCTATTCCGGGACCGATCCACTACTTTATCTATTGCAGCACAGATCCACTACTTTGTCTATTGCAGCACAGATCTACTACTTTATCTATTGCAGCACAGATCCACTACTTTATCGATTGCAGCACCGATCCACTACTTTATCTATTCCGGGACCGATCCACTACTTTGTCTATTGCAGCACAGATCCACTACTTTATCTATTCCGGGACCGATCCACTACTTTATCTATTGCAGCACAGTTCCACTACTTTATCTATTCCGGGACCGATCCACTACTTTATCTTTTGCAGCACAGATCCACTACTTTATCTATTGCAGCACCGATCCACCACTTTATCTATTGCAGCACCGATCCACCACTTTATCTATTGCAGCACAGATCCACTACTTTATCTATTCCAGCACCGATCCACTACTTTATCTATTCCAGCACCGATCCACTACTTTATCTATTCCAGCACCGATCCACTACTTTATCTATTCCAGCACCGATCCACTACTTTATCTATTCCAGCACCGATCCACGACTTTATCTATTCCAGCACCGATCCACAACTTTATCTATTCCAGCACCGATCCACTACTTTATCTATTCCAGCACCGATCCACTACTTTATCTATTCCAGCACCGATCCACGACTTTATCTATTCCAGCACCGATCCACTACTTTATCTATTGCAGCACAGATCCACTACTTTATCTATTCCAGCACAGATCCACTACTTTATCTATTCCAGCACAGATCCACTACTTTATCTATTCCAGCACAGATCCACTACTTTATCTATTCCAGCACAGATCCACTACTTTATCTATTCCAGCACAGATCCACTACTTTATCTATTCCAGCACAGATCCACTACTTTATCTATTCCAGCACCGATCCACTACTTTATCTATTCCAGCACAGATCCACTACTTTATCTATTCCAGCACCGATCCACGACTTTATCTATTCCAGCACAGATCCACTACTTTATCTATTGCAGCACAGATCCACTACTTTATCTATTCCAGCACCGATCCACTACTTTATCTATTCCAGCACCGATCCACTACTTTATCTATTCCAGCACCGATCCACGACTTTATCTATTCCAGCACCGATCCACTACTTTATCTATTGCAGCACAGATCCACTACTTTATCTATTCCAGCACCGATCCACTACTTTATCTATTCCAGCACAGATCCACTACTTTATCTATTCCAGCACCGATCCACTACTTTATCTATTCCGGGACCGATCCACTACTTTATCTATTCCAGCACAGATCCACTACTTTATCTATTCCAGCACAGATCCACTACTTTATCTATTCCAGCACAGATCCACTACTTTATCTATTCCAGCACAGATCCACTACTTTATCTATTGCAGCACAGTTCCACTACTTTATCTATTCCGGGACCGATCCACTACTTTATCTATTCCAGCACAGATCCACTACTTTATCTATTGCAGCACAGATCCACTACTTTATCTATTCCAGCACCGATCCACTACTTTATCTATTCCAGCACAGATCCACTACTTTATCTATTCCAGCACAGATCCACTACTTTATCTATTGCAGCACAGATCCACTACTTTATCTATTCCAGCACCGATCCACTACTTTATCTATTCCAGCACCGATCCACTACTTTATCTATCCCAGCACAGATCCACTACTTTATCTATTCCAGCACAGATCCACTACTTTATCTATCGCAGCACAGATCCACTACTTTATCTATTGCAGCACAGATCCACCACTTTATCTATTGCAGCACAGATCCACTACTTTATCTATCCCAGCACAGATCCACTACTTTATCTATTCCAGCACAGATCCACTACTTTATCTATCGCAGCACAGATCCACTACTTTATCTATTGCAGCACAGATCCACCACTTTATCTATTGCAGCACAGATCCACCACTTTATCTATTCCAGCACAGATCCACTACTTTATCTATTCCAGCACCGATCCACTACTTTATCTATTCCAGCACAGATCCACTACTTTATCTATTCCAGCACAGATGCACTACTTTATCTATTCCAGCACCGATCCACTACTTTATCTATTCCAGCACAGATCCACTACTTTATCTATTGCAGCACCGATCCACTACTTTATCTCTTCCATCACAGATCCACTACTTTATCTATTGCAGCACAGATCCACTACTTTATCTATTGCAGCACAGATCCACTACTTTATCTATTGCAGCACAGATCCACTACTTTATCTATTGCAGCACAGATCCACTACTTTATCTATTGCAGCACAGATCCACCACTTTATCTATTGCAGCACAGATCCACTACTTTATCTATTGCAGCACAGATCCACTACTTTATCTATTGCAGCACAGATCCACTACTTTATCTATTCCAGCACAGATCCACTACTTTATCTATCGCAGCACAGATCCACTACTTTATCTATTGCAGCACAGATCCACTACTTTATCTATTGCAGCACAGATCCACTACTTTATCTATCGCAGCACAGATCCACTACTTTATCTATTGCAGCACAGATCCACTACTTTATCTATTGCAGCACAGATCCACTACTTTATCTATTCCATCACAGATCCACTACTTTATCTATTGCAGCACAGATCCACTACTTTATCTATTGCAGCACAGATCCACCACTTTATCTATTGCAGCACAGATCCACTACTTTATCTATTGCAGCACAGATCCACTACTTTATCTATTGCAGCACAGATCCACCACTTTATCTATTGCAGCACAGATCCACTACTTTATCTATTGCAGCACAGATCCACTACTTTATCTATTGCAGCACAGATCCACCACTTTATCTATTGCAGCACAGATGCACTACTTTATCTATTGCAGCACAGATCCACTACTTTATCTATTGCAGCACAGATCCACTACTTTATCTATTGCAGCACAGATCCACTACTTTATCTATTGCAGCACAGATCCACCACTTTATCTATTGCAGCACAGATCCACTACTTTATCTATTGCAGCACAGATCCACTACTTTATCTATTGCAGCACAGATCCACTACTTTATCTATTGCAGCACAGATCCACTACTTTATCTATTGCAGCACAGATCTACTACTTTATCTATTCCAGCACAGATCCACTACTTTATCTATTCCATCACAGATCCACTACTTTATCTATTGCAGCACAGATCCACTACTTTATCTATTCCATCACAGATCCACTACTTTATCTATTGCAGCACAAATCCACTACTTTATCTATTGCAGCACAGATCCACTACTTTATCTATTCCAGCACCGATCCACTACTTTATCTATTCCATCACAGATCCACTACTTTATCTATTCCGGGACCAATCCACAACTTTATTCACAATGGCCTTGCAATTCAAGTGAAAATAAATAATGTCCCATGTTGCTGTTCAATGTCTACAAGCTGCTGTGTCTGAGTCTGAGATCAGCACATACATATTCAAATAGCCGCGTACCCCACACTGCACCATTCAATGTACAGTCCTGTATGTACATACAATAAGTTTTGTATTCACTGTGCTGATATAGCTTTTTCCTTTATAAAGTAGAGGTCCTTTCGAGGGACTGAGACTTTTGAAAACATCCTCGAAAGATGCCAGCTGAGGACGATCAGCTTCATGTTTTCTTCACAAAACGACAGATATCAGAACATGATGTTGCAATGAAGAAAGTTCAACAGACTGAGCATGAGGTTTGTCATTTCAAAATATCCACAAGGTCATAACAATCCAGTTGGGGACTGCACTTTGGTCCAGTGCACTTGCCAAGGAAAGGATAAGAGAAGCAATACTTTTAGGGGGTGGGGGCGGAAGCAACAACAAAAAATAATGGAAAACAGTGGGCATACCGCAGTCCAGCGGGTGTTCAGATGTCTGACGTCTCCTTTGGGACCTTGCCTCTCGGTGCGGCCTGAGGTCCCCACCTCAGGCGCCTCACGCGCACTCCTGCCCAGCCCGGCCAGCGCGGCTCCTCTGCCGGGCAGCTCTGCCGTCTGCCACTGCACACGTAACGCATATTAATATGTTTGACCATTCACACGGGATGCCGACCGACGTTTGTGAAGGCACGCAACATTTCCTCCAAGCAATATCTTGTGAGACTAGACTTCCATGTCTCTCCCGGATCTCGATCGAAGGAAAATGCTCAACACACCCAGGAAGTCCAGTTTTGTGTAAAATTACCATCGGCTCTGATCGGATGAACCAAACTGTGAAAAGCAGAAAGTTTCAACATCATTTCATGTCCCATTTTTTTAGGGGATGGTCGGGATTTTTTCAAATCGCTTTGGGCCAATCACCTTTTATCAGATTGGCTGTTTCCCTTTGATCTTGGGTTAATGGGCTGCTTTCACCTGACCATTGGTCAGCTGTTGTGACACCACCACAACACAAACTCATGCTGGTGCATCGTTAAACGGCTCCAAAAGAATTCCCTCCTCCTTCATTATGTCACTGAACAACAATGAAAGACGAATTAACAGTAATGAAGTGGTGATAGTTTATGATTAAGCGGTCCGAGTTAAGTTCATCAAGCACTTTTATGGCCACTGGGAAATTATCGTCTCCAACGTTGACATTGAGGTTGAGGAGATATCGGCCGATCACAAGGGACCATTCATGAAAACGAGGCTGAAAAACAACCGAGGACATGTCTGTACCTATAATGTCTCTTGTCAGCTTCACTCCGCATCTCTTCCCCATTTCTGAAATGCTTTCCAAGCAACCGCCTCCTCATTTACTCCCAGAATGTCAATCAATGACAATCAATCCTTGTGTCCTCTTACACCGCCTGGCCAGCCAAATGGTTTCTCCAAATCACTGTTCAGTACTTTTCCTCACTTCATCTTAATCATAGATATCAATGTACTTCATGGATGTGGAGCTAAAATCATGTTTGTATTGATTGCTCACTTGACAATCTTCCCACCGTAGAATGCTGATTCACGATCATGTGTAAAATCCAAGTTGTTTTTCGGTATGATGTGATTCTTGCTCCCTCGACCTTCTTCCTCCATGTCATGCTTGTTCGTTTTTCGGTTTCCGGGACAGGAAGTAGCGGTCCATCAGGTATCGTCCTTAAAGTCAATAAGATCCCAATCACAAAGCAACATTCCACCAGTGGCGGAAGACGAGAGCGACGAATGGCGTCTGTTCAAAGAGGTGCAGCAATGCTCCGACTGATTGATGATGACCTTGATTCCTCCTCTTGTTCTGCATGGTTCTTGAGCAGCTGAGGATTTTGAATGCGCCACAGGCGATTTTGATGCCCATCAAAGGGACAACGACAGTGATGGAGCCTATGACGTGTGGCTTTCCCTCGCCTCCATGAGAAGCAATATCAGTTGGGTCGATGCAAGGACACGCAGTCTACAGAGAGTTCAATTTTTGACGTCTCGGACAATCGTACAAGTCACCGGGTGGCACAGATTTGTGCGAAACAGACTTTCCCAAGCAATCAGGGTTGCATGACAACCCACAAATTTTCATGCCATTAAAATTGGAAATCTCTGGTTGGCAATTTGTCACCAGCCATCTTGTACAAAATATTTGGTGGCGAAAATGTCCTCTTGAGCCAATCAGGAAAACAGCTCCAGGATCATTAAAAAATGAAGCAAAAAATCTACAGTTTAACTGACACAATGTGCAGGTTTACCGTTTCCATGTTTGAATGAACAATGTTCGGTGTTTTTTTTTGTTTTTGTTTTTCTATACTGAATCGAGGCTCGTGAAAGAGCTGACAACCGCGAGGGAAAGACAAAGACAGTACAGGGGGACCACGAGGGAAAGACAAAGACAGCACATGGGGACCGCGAGGGAAAGACAAAGACAGCACATGGGGACCGCGAGGGAAAGCGTGATGTGATATAATGTGATATAACAGCCGATTCATCTATCTATAATTCCAGTAATCTCTGTGTGTTTGTTTGTACGTTTGTACGTTTGTTTGTTTGTCTGTGACCGCTGTTTCTCGACAACTACGGGTCCGATATACTTTTAACTTGCCAGGTATATTGCTGGGGACCCGAGGATGTGCCTTTTCAAGGTTTCATATTAATCGGACAAGTACTTACCGAGCTATGGCGATTTAGCCGTTCGCCGTTCGCTTTGGCGTTGCGAATGGACCAAACCATTGCATGTAAATAGAGGGGGGGGGTTCTGTGGTCGTTGCGAATGGACCAAACCATTCATGTAAATAGAGGGGGGGGGGGGGTTCTGTGGTCGTTACTGCCACGTGGTTTCAAAGTTTTTTTTTGTTGTTGTTGTTTGCACGCATGTTTTTTTGCACCCACGTACGGGCACGCCCTAGGATGTTTACACACACACACCCCTACACAAATTTTTTTTTTTTTTTTTTTTGGCAAGGAACGGGCACCCACGTACGGGCACGTCCTAGCTTATATATAGTACGGGCATGCCCTAGTTTGTTCAATAAAGAGAAGGTCACACTCAAAGCAGGAAATGACGTATCATTGTTGGCCATCTGTATTTCCTGGTGGAATCGAGGAAACAAGTAGGAGCAACAGCACCACAATGCCAGGATATGTCCCATGGGAAACAGAGAGGGAGAGAGAGTGACACACACACACACATACACACACACACACACACACACACACACACACACACACACACACACACACATACACACACACACACACACACACACACACACACATACACACACACACACACATACACACACACATACATACACACACACACACACACACACACACACACACACACACACACACACAGACACACACATACACACACACACACAGAGACACACACACACACAGACACACACACACACACACACACAGAGACACACACACAAATCCGCTAACATCTCTCAGTGACAAAAATATCTAGGAAATAATGCAACAAATGATGCTAACGTTATAAGAGCAGGTGGAGGTGAGCAAATATTGCGATTCACCACCCGATGACATTATCCTTTATTGCTGATGGACAGCAACACGAGGCGCTACGTTATTGAATTGTCTCTGGGGGTAACAGATTGAGGTTGAAGGTTCTCTGAAGAATGGTCCTTTCATAAATGTCCGCAAGACTAATTTCCAGGCCGACGGCCATTGTCCCATGGTCAGTCGGACGCAGAAATCAAAACTGGCGGCCATTGTTCCACGGCCAGTCGGGCACAGAAAGCAAAACTGGCGGCCATTGTCCCACGGCCAGTCGGACGGAGAAGGCAAAACTGGCGGAACAAGTTGCCGAGACAATACGATGACAATTCTCAAAATTGTTGATTCGAGGTGTTTTGTTCCTTTGTTTTTTTCGGTCATCAGCCATATAAGTAAACCCCACTCAATCCATCTGGTGTACATCCAATCAAAAGCCAATGTTTCATTTCACATTATTATTCTGAGAACTTTCATCATAAGACTGAATGATTTCATTTTTTTTTCATTTCGCTGATCAATGGATTTGTTTTTGCAGAGCTGAGTCTCTGGACCAATCACTTGCACAGCGCAGACAGCATGGTCTCTCTGTCTCCTTTGTGATCTTGCACCCTCTCCCTTTGCAGTGGTGTCACCCCTTTACCTCCAGGTTTCTGCAGGTACACACGGCCTGCCAGTAACGCTCTTCTTGTTAAGCCCCCAAAATCCAGAATCATTTCTCACCTCCACTCATTCGTTCCTCTTTTTCCTGCCGGTGGAACCATCTTCCTCAGTCTCTTCAATCATTCTTTCGCCCAGGGCTTCAATACAGCTGTTCACCACCATCTCAGTTCATATCCGATCCCATCCACAAACTTGATATTTTCTATCACCATTAATCCTCCCTAAGCCTAACTCTTTCCGGGTTTCCAGTTTTTCGTTTCACATCTGTGATTGGGAGTTTGCAGCTGTGTCCATCTTGTTCATCCCCTGAATCCTCCCATAGTCCTCACTCTACCCCCCTCCCCACCCCACCCTCATTTCTCCAAGTCTGCCTTTAGTTTGTCCCTCAGCCCTTCTGTTGATATATTTACCCCCACTCTTTCTACTGTTCCTTTTCTTCTGTTATGTCCTGATCCGTTTTTGTGTTCTAGCTCCTCCACGAGACTCGGCATTGTATACAAATAATGTCAAAGGTCAATACCGAGGTGAAATATAATATTTCTGATCATTTCATAACACATAACATATGGTACATGACATGTGGAGGGATGGCATACACTGGCTAACTTTTTCCCACAAAACAAAGTGTTTCATACAAAATTAGAATGACACCGTTAGACTGCGTACATCCGCCAGGCTGATCAGTTTAGTGTTTGCATCCAAATGATAGGCCGGATCTGCATCCTGATCTCAAGCAAAATCGAATCAACCTGTTCTTGTCACCTGCCCAACCTGTCCACCAAGTTTCATCCGAATCCGTCCACAACGTTTTGAGATATCATGCCATGTATCATATTTGGCGCTATCTCTCTCTCAATGGTGAAGAAGAATCACTTCAAAAATTTCTCGTATCCGGATCAGGATCTGGATATTCACCAACATTTAATCAAATCGTTCTTGTCACCTGCCCAACCTGTCGACCAAATTTCATCAAATCCGACCATAACTGTTGGAGATATCCTGCTCACAGACAGACAAACAGGGGTGAAAACATAAGCTCCATCAACCTTCAGTGGCAGAGGTGAAAATAAGGGTAAACATTGGGCAGTGTAATGCCAACCTTAACCAAAGCACCATGATTGTGGAAGCCCTGAGAATCAATATGTCACGTGAAGATTTCAGGTAGGACTGCCACATGCGAAAAGGTTGATCGGTATGCACAGAGGAGGAATATCTGCAACTTTTCAGTCCATGATTGAAAAAGTGCTTGATAGTTTGACTTATTGGCCAAGAACCCACTCACCTTAACTTTAACCAGGAGATCTTGCACCTGCTTCTCGTCGTCTGGGTCGACTTCCGTTCCCACAACACTCTCAGCCTCGTCCAACCACCGAGAAAACTCATCAATACCCACACGAACTGAGGCCTGCTGCTTGCTGCCTTCTTCCAAACTGTGGGGAAATAACAGATATGAAGCTCATTGACAAAAAGTCCACAGGTGAAACTAGAGTAAAGTCGATGGAGCGCCATCGCATATCCCCATGCTTCCCACCTGAATCAAAGTTGAAAGATGGCAAAAGGTTCCACCAGGAATGACCCAATATCAAATTTTGAGTTAAAAAAAAACTTGTTTAAACCCATGTGACCATAAGTCCCCACCCTCATGGGACATGAACCAGGGGTCAAATCCACAAACAATGTGTAAATATTCCATGCGTCCCCCAATGTCGATTTTGCACATATACAAATTTTCATTAAAAAATGTTTTAAAATGCGCCCGTAATTGCATTTATTGGGGATTTGACCCCACGGGGTGGGTGGAACCAGAAGTGCCCCAGGGGGTGGACCCAAAAATGATACTGCTCTCGAATCGCCTCGCCATGTGGTAATGATCATAACTACCAAGTTTGGTGAATTTCCGTATAACTGCTTAGGATGAGAGAGCGTGATGCACAGACAGATGGAGCTGACTCAAAATCCCTCACTTCCGTTTTTATTCAAAAAGCAGGAGAATAAATATCCACGCTTGGTTTGGCTAACCCCCGCTCTAGCAGGGAAAATGGCCTTTAAAATGCATGTTTTTTGTTGTTTGGTCATGAAGAACTATGCTCAGGACACCAGACTGGTGTCCAAGATCTTGTGTTCAATTTTCCTCGAGGGCTAATAAGTTTCAAGAAACTGAACTGACAAAATACAACAACAACAACAACAATATCAATAAAATCCAAAAATCCAACAATATCAGATTTATATTTTTTAATCCAACAATATCAATAAAATCCAAAATTCCAACAATATCAGATTTTTTTTTAATGTTGAAGGCTTCAGTCACGAACGTGCAGTCCTTGTCGAAGCCAGGCCTTGAATAAAATAATTGCATAGATAGAAAAGTGAAAAAGAGAAAACAAGTCAGGAGACGACGATGGTTCACGAGCGAGCGGTATTCAATGACAAAGGACAGACTACTTTGAAATGGCCGTCCTTTGTGACCTTTAAAAGTCAAAACCGACATTGAAAAAATATAAATAGGAATGTATTATCTGTTATGAGACTAGTTAGCTACACAACACCGAAAATTCGGTTCGATTCGGACAACTTTGATAATTTGACCTTTGTGACCTTGAAATGTCAAAACGAAGGTTACTGACCTTGAAATAAGATAGAAAATAATGTATAATCAGTTATGAGGTTAGTTAGCTACACAATACCGAAAATTCGGTTCGATTCCGACAACTTTGATACTTTGACCTTTGTGACCTTGAAATGTCAAAACGAAGGTTACTGAACTTGAAATGAGATAGAAAACAATATATAATCAGTTATGGGGTTAGTTAGCTACACAATACCGAAAATTCGGTTTGATTCCGACAACTTTGAAACTTTGACCTTTGTGACATTGAAATGTCAAAACGAAGGTTACTGACCTTGAAATGGGATAGAAAATAATGTATAATCAGTTATGAGGTTAGTCAGCTACACAATACCGAAAATTCGGTTCGATTCCGACAACTTTGATACTTTGACCTTTGTGACATTGAAATGTCAAAACGAAGGTTACTGACCTTGAAATGAGATAGAAAATAATGTATAATCAGTTATGGGATTAGTTAGCTACACAATACCGAAAATTCGGTTTGATTCCGACAACTTTGAAACTTTGACCTTTGTGACCTTGAAATGTCAAAACGAAGGTTACTGACCTTGAAATGAGATAGAAAACAATATATAATCAGTTATGGGGTTAGTTAGCTACACAATACCGAAAATTCGGTTCGATTCCGACAACTTTGATACTTTGACCTTTGACATTGAAATGTCAAAACGAAGGTTACTGAACTTGAAATGAGATAGAAAACAATATATAATCAGTTATGAGGTTAGTTAGCTACACAATACCGAAAATTCGGTTCGATTCCGACAACTTTGAAAATTTGACCTTAGTGACCTTCAAAGGTCAAAGATTCTGAAATTTGTTGGAAAACTTGTATTTCATGATGTATGTGATAATAGAAGATCATGTACGACATTTCACCCTATCAGGAAGCGAACAATGTAATAAAACCATCAAAATCGACTTTTCTAAATTTTGTGACCTTGTGACGAAAATGAAAAATCGAGCTCCGTGGGGCTGGACACATGACATGGGCCGAACCAAATACCGAAACCCCTGTCAGATTCCAGCAAACCCCTCGGAGAAGATGTAGCTTGAACTCGATTACCCCCTAAAAAGATCTTTTTCGGGAGTCGCTCCGCCCACAATGGGCGCAATACGCCCACTCTAGGCAGGACACAACGAGATCATGATATCAACCTCCCACCCAAGTTTCATCAACATCGAATGATATCATCGGGTAGTTATGCTGCGGACAGACAGACAGACAGACACACACATGACGAATATAGTGGTCACTTGATAACTCGTGAACCAATAGTCGAAGAAGTATAAATTGGCAGTTAGCCCAGTTATCCAACAAATAATCTTCTGATAAAAGGTAATGTGCCTTTGCTATCAGTCCAGGCTTTGTGACTAAGTCCTGAATGCCACAAAACAACCTTGGATGGCTGGGCACTGAAATGCTGAATATAAAATAAAATGGTGCCCACATCCCTCTAACCAGATAATAAATCATGATCTTGTGTTGTTCAACCCTAAACTCTGAGAGTCGGATCAACCAAATGGTTTTTGTGTCTGGTTTGTTGATAGTGAACTACATGATTTCAGAGCTGTCTGGGTCTGTTCAATCTGCAGGGAAATGCAACCAAATCCTTTCGTGCAGTTTCAGTGAGGAGGATGGAGAGCAGGGGAGGGTTCGGCATAATGGAGAAAGTTGCCGTTCCTCGAGCCAGTGATTTTCGATTTCAAAAGAACCGAAATTACGCATCAAAAATACATTCCGTTTTGTGTTATCAATAGAAAAAAGAAACACTTATTTGTGCAGTTGCATTGGGAAAAATATAATGTTTTGTGTGTGTGATTCTCCACAGACTCAATTCCAACTTTGTAATTAGGAAAAGTGGTTAAAAATAAAACATACATGCATACATACATAGATACAGACATACATACATACATACAGACATACATACATACATACATACATGCATACACACATACATACGTACACACACAGTGCATTCAGAAAGTATTCAGCCCCCTTCACTTTTTTCACATTTTGTTATGTTGCAGCCTTATGCTGAAATCGTTTAAATTCACTTTTTCCCTCATCAATCTACACTCAATACCCCATAATGACAAAGAGAAAACAGGGTTTTAGAAAGTTTTGCAAATTTATTAAAAAGAAAAAACTGAAATATCACATTGACATAAGTAATCAGACCCTCAACTCAGTACTTAGTTGAAGCAGAAGCACCTTTGGCAGCGATTACAGCCTCGAGTCTTCTTGGGTATGACGCGACAAGCTTTGCACTCCTGGATTTGGGGATTTTCTGCCATTCTTCTCTGCAGATCCTCTCCAGCTCTGTCAGGCTGGATGGGGACCGTCGATGGACAGCCATTTTCAGGTCTCTCCAGATGTTCGATTGGGTTCAAGTCAGGGCTCTGGCTGGGCCACTCAAGGACTTTCACAGAGTTGTCCCTAAGCCACGCCTGCGTTGTCTTGGCTGTGTGCATCGGGTCATTGTCCTGTTGGAAGGTGAACCTTCGGCCCAGTCTGAGGTCCTGAGCGCTCTGTTTCAGGTTTTCATTAAGGATATCTCTGTACTTTGCTCCGTTCATTGTTCCCTCAACCCTGACCAGTCCCCCAGTCCCTGCTGCTGAAAAACACCCCCACAGCATGATGCTGCCACCACCATGCTTCACCGTTGGGATGGTATTGGGTTAGCGGTGCCTGGTTTCCTCCAGACATGAAGCTTAGAATTGAGGCCAAACAGTTCAATCTTGGTTTCATCAGACCACAGAATCTTGTTTCTCACAGTCTGAGAGTCCTTTAGGTGCTTTTTTGCAAACTACAAACGGGCGTTCATGTGTCTTTCACTGAGGAGAGGCTTCCGTCTGGCCACTCTGCCATAAAGCCCAGATCGGTTGAGTGTTGCAGTGATGGTTTTTTTTTTGGATCCAAGATCGAGGCTGAAAGACCTAACATTAATCACACAAAAAGTCAAACCGACACATAAAACACAAAATAAGGGGAGCGGTAGACAAGATGGGGAGAGAGGAGGAAGGACACAAACACAACATTTGAGAGCAGGGACATTGAGAGAACTGTGGGAGGGAGAGGGCTTGGGGGGAGGTGGGAGATGTATAAAACATATGGACACTGCAAGGAAAGAAATTGGAATTTCAAAAAAGTGTATCTGGGGTGAATTAGCGGGGGTAGAAAAGATCAAAGTTTTGGATGGGGGAAGATATGAGATTGTGGTGAACAGCTGTTTTAAAGACCTGGGGGGAGGAGTGGGATTGCAGGGAGTGTGGGAGTTTGTTCCAGAGGTGGGAGAAAAGGGGAATGAAAGAGTGAAGGTGAGCAGAGAGCCTAGATTTTGGCAGTTTAACCATAAGAGGGTTGCTGGCAGATCTTGTGTGACCTGTAGGAGTATTTGGGGGACAGAGCACAGAGAGAGGGCTGGGGGAGCAAGGCCAGAGAGGAGTCGGTAGAAGACAGAAAGTCCACCAACCTGCCTGCGGTGAGTGAGTGAAAGGCCCTCGGAGTTAGCTTCATCGCAGGAGATTCCAATGATTCTGAACGCTTTGGTTTCAACAGCGTGAAGTCGAGCTAGGTGTGAAGCAGGAGCACCAGCCCAGAAGGGAGAACAGTATTCCATTGACCTGTGGATGAAAGCCTTGTATGTGCTGAGGAGCTCAGGTGTGCCAAGGAAGGACTTCACACGACGGAGGATGCCCAGTCGGCGACTGCCTTTGGAGGCCAGCTTGGAAATGTGGTTTTCACAAGAAAGATCATTTCAGATAGTGAGACCGAAAAAGCTTGAACTACAGAACTTCTTGGAGAGGATTGTTGAGAAAGTAGATGGGAGGGTTGTCCAGTCGGTCTTTTCGGAGAGACAAAGTAAGAGTGTGAGATTTGTCAGGATTGAAAGACATGTTCCACTTGTTTGACCAGTCTGTGATTTTTTCCAGGTCTGCAGAGAGTGAGGAGGCTGCAGACTGCCGATCTGAGGGATGAGGAATGGAGCGGCAGAGAGTGGAGTCATCAGCAAAGAGATAGAGAGGATTTTCAAGAGAGTCAGAGAGATCATTGATGAAGACCAGAAAAAGCACAGGGCCCAGAACACTGCCTTGGGGAACTCCAGCCTGAACAGGAAGGGGAGATGAGAGAAATCCATTCAGGGACACAAGTTTACTACGACCAGAGAGGAAGTCCGCAAGCCATGAGTGGAGATTTCCATGGATACCATAGGAGGAGAGTTTGGTGAGCAGAGACGTGTGCCAGACCGTATCGAAGGCACGTGATACGTCAAGGGAGACAGCTCTGATTTCGTGTTTGGCATTGAGGACCTCCATCCATCGTTGAGACAGCAGAAGCACCATGTCCAGAGTAGAATGACCTGGTCTGAATCCAAATTGATGATCGGAGATCAAGCCATTGGAGAATAGGAAGGATATGATATCCGAAGCAATGATGGATTCTATGACTTTGCTGATAATTAGGAGCAGGTTGATTGGTCTGTAGTTGCAAGGATCTGTTTTTGCACCTTTTTGTGTAAAGCGCGATAATGTTTGCTGATTTTCAAGATGCTGGCAGATGACCTTGAGCAAAAGAGAGGGAGAAAAGAACAGAGAGAGGGTGAGATAGAGCGGCAGAGCAGGATTTTAGGACCCGTGGGCTGATGCCGTCTGGTCCAGTTGCAGAATCAGAGTCGAGGTTTGACAAAAACATCTCCACCTTGTCAGGAGAGAAGGACACAGATTCCAGGAGCAGTTGGGTTCGACTGGGTAAGGTGAGAACAGAGAGAGATGGGTTTGGGACACAAGATTTTGAAGCAAACACAGAGTTGAGGCGTTCGGTTTTGTCACGTGCGGTGTCAACTGTGTAGCCATTTGAGGTAAGGGAGGGTATGGAGGGGGAACAAACACCAGAAACGGATTTGACCAGGCGCCACCAGGATTGGAGGAAGGAGACAGGTTTGAGAGTTCATTCTTGAGTGTGGAGAGGTAGTGCTTCCTGACACTCCTGAGGGTAGACACACACTTGTTCCGAGCTTGGTGGAAGGAACTGAGATTGCCTTCAGTTGGATTTGCCTTCCAAGAGGCAGAGGCAAGTTGTTTCAGGGCAACTGCCTCACCACAAGATTCAGTGTACCATGGACGGGAGGAAGGGTAAGACAACTGAAGACGAGATGGGATAAATCTGTGCATGAGAGAGAGCAGTTTGCTTTGGAAGAATTCCCAGGAAGAATTGATGTCAGAGGCAGTAGAGATGGGAGACCAGTCCAGATGATTGATGGCTGCTTGCAGACCGTGCCAGTCAGCCTGAGTGAAATGCCAGACTCGTCGACGCTGAGGAGGCTCTCTGAGAATGGCCAGAGAGATGTCCACTTTAACAAGCACATGATCACAAGAACCGATTGGAGCAGAAGAGGAGCAGCAGACATTTGCAGGGAAGTTTGTCATAACGAAGTCCAGAAGAGATGATACTCCATTGATTGAGATCCGGGTCGGGAAATTGACAGATTGTGTCAGTCCCAATGAGTCGCAGAAGTCCTTTGCTGAGGAGCCATGGCTGGTGAGAGAGGAACCCACACCAAGCCAGCTGGCATGATGACTGTTGAAGTCGCCACATATGAGGAAGAGAGAGTTTGGATGAGTTGATAGAAGTTGGTCCATGTTGTCAGAGAGCGAAATGTAAATGGAGTCATCACTGTTTGGAGGACGGTACAGAACACATATGAACAAAAGGTGGGAGCGGAGAGGAAACCGTAGCCAGAGGTACTCCTGGGGGTGGGGTGGAGAGAGGGCAGTGCAAGGAGAGTGAGGAAGATAGTTTTTGATAAAGATAGCAACCCCACCACCAGGACGAGGCTCACGTCTGTCATACCGGAGGAGGGAGTAACCAGGAAGAGATATTAAGGGTCTCTGGAATGTCCTTCTGGAAGTTTCTCCCATCTCCATACAGGATCTCTGGAGCTCAGCCAGAGTGACCATCGGGTTCTTGGTCACCTCTCTTACCAAGGCCCTTCTCCCCGATTGCTCAGTTTGGCCGGGCAGCCAGCTCTAGGAAGAGTCCTGGTTGTTCCAAACTTCTTCCATTTAAGAATTATGGAAGCCACTGTGCTCTTGGGAACCTTCAATGCAGCAGAGATTTTTTTGTCCCCCGTCGCACCACGTGCGGAGCGAAAGGGGGACTATGGTTTTACCCTCCGTCCATGTGTGCGTCCGTACACTGCAATATCTTTATAAAAGTAAGTGAAGGACCGAATTCTAATTTAGTGTGTGGGTGCAACTAGGCATATGGAAGAACCCTATTGAAAATTAGGTCGCCACGTCAAAATGCAAGATGGCTGTCACCATATCTAAACCTTGTGAGCATGATATCTTTAAAAGTAAATGTCTGAACCTTGTGAGCGGAATATGTTGAAAAATAAATGAACTACTAACTTCTAATCCGGTGTGTGGGTGTATCTAGGCATAAGGAAGAACGCTATTGAAAATTGGGTCGCCACTTCAAAATCCAAGATGGCCGCCACCATATATATGTCTGAACCTTGTGAGCGAAATATCTTGAAAAATAAACGAACTACTAACTTCTATTCTGGTGTGTGGGTGTATCTACGCATAAGGAAGAACGCTATTGAAAATTGGGTCACCACGTCAAAATCCAAGATGGCTGCCTTGCGTCTTCCACTTTGTCAACTCACATCACTTCACCGACGGGGAACCGAGGCGTAACGCTTGTTTTTGTAGGCTTCCCCAGATCTGTGCCTCGACACAATCCTGTCTCTGAGCTCGGCAGGTAGTTCCTTCGACCTCATGGCTTGGTTTTTGCTCCGATACGCATTGTCAGCTGTGAGACCTTATATAGACAGGTGTGTGCCTTTCCAAATCATGTCCAATCAATTGAATTTACCACAGGTGGACTCCAATCAAGGTGTAGAAACATCTCAAAGATGATCAAGAGAAATGGGAGGCACCTGAGCTAAATTTAAAGTGTCATAGCAAAGGGTCTGAATACTTATGTCAATGTGATATTTCAGTTTTTTATTTTTAATAAATTTGCAAAACTTTCTACAATCCTGATTTCTCTTTGTCATTATGGGGTATGGAGTGTAGATTGATGAGGGAAAAAATGAATTTAAACGATTTCAGCATAAGGCTGCAACATAACAAAATGTGAAAAAAGTGAAGGGGTCTGAAAACTTTCTGAATGCACTGTACATACATATATACATATATACACACATACATACATACATACACACACACACACACACACACACACACATACACACACACACACACACACACACACACACACACACACACACATACATACACACATACATACACATATACACACACACACACACACACACACACACATATACATACACACACATACATACATACACACACACACACACATACACACATGCACATACATACACACATACACATACATACACACGTACATACATACACACATACATACATACATACACGTACCGTGATTCAATACACAAAGAATTCTGTCTATACGAGTAGTTCTGGATCAAATTACCACAGTGACCCACACTTACAGCTCTAGATATTATGTGGGCCGCCAACTTACATCCTGTGTAGTGTGTACACATATGCAGTAAATATGTTTTGTATCTGTTATCTGATTTTAAATGAGCAGATGAAGTCCAAATATATTAACTGTTCATATATACCTATTTTGACACATATTAGTGGGAGATCTGGCAATTCCCTTTGTTCAAAGCAGTTTTTTTTTTAAAGCTGGATGTCACTTGGGCCGCAGGTTGAGAACCACCGTTCTGGACCAACTATACCTGGAGCGCAACCACAGCCAATGCTCCGCACGTCAATCACAGCTTCTTTGGACAAGTGTCATTGTGAATCTCAACCTCCATTGCATCTCCACCAAAATAATGAATAAAACTTCATCTAACAATCTTTGGAGAGCGAATTAAAAGTGAAATATGATTTTAAAGTCACACACACATACACACATACATACATACACACACATATGAATCAAAGCTCTTCTTCTTGCGGTTTGGATCTTCACACGCTGTTCTGTTGAAAGTTTCTTCCTTGACGCCATTCTGAACCCACTCATAGACGTTCAAGCAAAGGAACAAGCTGATGAAAACTAATTTACCATCTATATAATAATAGCGTAAGGACTCGACTTTGTTATCCCTTTTACGCCGCACCCAGTGACCCGATGCCCACGGCACTCATGGATTTACGATCTACGAACCGCACTCTTTGTTTATCACGTACAGACATACTCTAAAAATCTGAATTAGCCGACGTTGGGGCCCAAAAGCATCCGATTAACTGCCGATACGACGCCATCTTACGACGCCATCGTATTGGCGTCTGCTGGGCGAAGGCGAAGCAAGCCGTCCGCTGATTGGACAGGCGAAGGCGAAAGCAAGCCGTCCACTGAGTGGACAATCCAGAGCATGCGTTTGTGCCGGTGTCGGCGATCGTTGTTCATATACGCTCTTCATTCTCATCTTTCTTCCTAACTCTTACTCGGACAAGCAAATCCCCTATGCCATCCATAATGGTACACTCTATCCATACACCACATCCTCCCTTCCGTGGATGTTCCACGGGTTTCGGCTTGTTTTACTATAATTCACAAAATGTCTGTCTGTCTGTTCCCTGGTACCGCAAAAAACGGCTGAACCAATCACAACGAAATTTTGGATGGGTAATCCTGGGACCCCCTGGAGTAAAATGCCTATATTGTTTTCCAATTTTTTTTTCTTCCAATTTTCCAATTTCCGATTTTTCCAAGTTTTCCAATTTTCCATTTTTTCCAAACACGATGGAATATTTTTGCCGATATCAACAGTGATGTGGCTTTTATTGAAATTCCACAAATACTGTTTAGATTTTGATGATTTGCGTGTGATATGATTTAACGGATGTTTATATAAATCGTTTAAAATTAAAAAAACCTTCAATTTCTGATATTTTGCCTTTTCCTTTGGGCCTCCCAATTGAAGCCCCGCCCATAGGGCGGGTACCGTTGCTAGTGTTCACTAATTTAAAACTTTTATTGTGGTTCCTTCTAATTCATATCAATGTAACTGGTGTTTATTACTTCAATAATTTATTAACATTTATTGTACAAAATCCACAAACTGTTTCCTGCATATTATCTTTGTGGTGTTTTTAGTGTCATTTTTTTTTTAACCTACCCCCCAACCCCCCACGTCGCATGCCTCCTCCCCTCTCCCTCCCACAGATCTCCCGATGTCCCTGCTCTCCATCTTGTTCTCCCGCTCCCTTTATCATATGTTTTATGTTTTATGTGTCAGTTTGTCTTTTTGTGATCAATGTTAGCTCTTACACGAGCCTCGACCTTGTATACAAAAAAAAAGAAGAAAAAAAAGTGGATATTACGAGCACATGATTTATATGAGTATCACAAAAATTAAACGTTTTGAATTTTCTAATTTATTTTATATATTTAAAGGTAACTGTGACATTAAATTAACTTTCGCAGAATTTTAATTATTATCTACCCATAGTTTGACCCCTATAACTTGCCATAAATGTTTAATGGGGAACAACAGCACGAAAGTGATAACAACCCAAACTTTTGCACAGTACCGTATGCACCGCCATGTTTGCGGACTTCCTCTGTAGGTGAGCGAACACGGACATACATTTAAAGGTGACACGTCCCATGGACACGGTTTCCACATTTTTCCCACTTGCCGTTTATAATCTTCATTTTATTACTCCCTGCGTCTGTGTCATCCCGATGGCAAAACACAGCACCCAGGGGCACCGTGCGGAGACTTGAGGAAAATTGTGTTTTTTCGATTTTCAAATCGAATTTCACGATGACCGGCCTCTCCAGAGATCGTGAGATGGATTTTGTTCAGCATGTAACGCGAGCAATCGGCATCGAGATTCACAGCGACTCGAGACCGAAGCGGCTGCGATTGGCACCGGCCGAGCATCGCCTGCGCTGGCACTCTGGGTCCACACGGCATCCCTTGTGCGACAAATTGTACTTTTTGTCTTGTTAGTTTTTCAGAATGTGGGAATTAAGTCTGTGGTGAATCGCACAAACAAAGAAGGACAATATTGTTCATATTTCATTTGGAATTAGACCCAATAATGACTTTCTTCTGTAATTTTGTACCTTCCATTTCTTTCCGTGTGTCGGATTCAGTTTCCCATTTGAATTAATCAACTCAGTGAATTCAAATCCGCTTTTCGTGATCGCACAAAATCACTTGCTGCTCTAATTCCGAATGGACCTGAAACCAGTCTGCGAATCGTGTCATATATGTTGCTTATACCATGGTGTTGCCAGATTTTAACCCTTTCTATTCTGTTGCAGTTGCAGCAGATCCATGAGGTCAAGGCGAGGATCCAGCAGGAACGAATGTCAGACAAATGAAGTAAATTGGAGGTGTGTGCATCGGTGCGTACCTGTCTCAGCACCAGTCTCTCTTTGTCCATGTATGCAGGGGTCCCAGCCCTCCTATTTTTCCTATTTATTCCTACTTTTTAATAGGATCCTATAAATCTCCTATTTTTTGGTGGAAATTCCTATTTTTCCTATTTTTTAACCCTCAATGTTCCAAAATTTAAATTGATATATTAATTAGTAGAATTTCTGTATCTAAGCGTCAGAACAGACATTCCTATACCAATCGTCAGCCATGGAATTGCTTTCTGGGTCCATAATCGCAAGACAAATTTCCAAAACGACTTTAAGCTCAAATCCCCGAAGAACATATGTCTCTTTGTCTTTTTCTCGAAAACCGTTTGTTCGATCGATTTCACAAGTGGTGAGTGCATTTTTGAGGACTCAACAAAGTGCAGTGTTGAGGAAAAATTGAGTATGCAGTGATGACGTCACAAATAAATACTGTACGAAGTGGAGGCATGTCGTTTACACCATGGTGTAAAGTACGTGTTGTTATTGATCTCGACTGGAAATGATATGTATATCTTATGTATATTATGTTATTGTTATTTTTGACTTTGTCCTAATATTAAGTATATCCTTCCAAACAATTGTTTTACCTTTATGATTCGTGCTTCATGCTATTCAGTAACAGAATTATAAAAGATAAAATGAGATGAAAATAATATAACTATGTTTATCATGCATTTCTCTTGGATTATCTCATATACTTTGTGAAGAATGACTGAATGATACCTTGACCATTATCATTGTCCTTTGTCTTATTTCAAAAGTTCAGCTGAGCTCAATTTTTAAGGTTTGTACTTTACTTAGAGTAACAAAACCAACTGTGAACTTTGCGGTTATTCAGTTATTACTAACAACCTTTCCCTAAAGATTCTACCTGAAATTGAACTTTTCTACTAATTTGCTGAACATTGACATTTGATACTACATGTTTAACTCAATCTTTCGCTTATTACAATGAGATTGTATTTTGCCTAAAACTAATAGTATTTGGCAAAGAACTAATTCAATCGACAATTCACACATTTCATCATTTAATTGCAGATAATAAAGAAGGACCACGACACAAAATAGGGATTACAACTTAATTCTGTATACTTTCGTGTGGTAGTTGCATATTCAGCTTTTAACAAAATTACAGTAGAATTAAAATTTACATACGCAATGCTGCACAATAGGTAATGCAAGCAATGTAGGACAATAAAAAAAAAAACAAACAAAAAACAATAAAGACTGTTAAAGTCTTGTTGTTTCATAATCTTCTGAAGATAGTACAACAACAATACCAAAGATACATAATTGAATTGTCATCGCTTAGCTTGAACTCAGATTAGTGTTCAAGCTATTCAGCAGTGGAGAAAATGCAATTATCGGGTGGTAAACATGTTAGGACATGTTATTTATCATCTTTCTTGTTTCAGGTATAATCTGCAGACCGGTAAGAAATTTGTTGATTTGCCTTTAAATTACTTTGTTTGTTCTCATTATTTTACTAACTTATGTTTCAGTTTTGAAAAAAAAAACTGTTTGGTTCACAGTTCTTTCCACTTCATGCGTTAACAGGTTAGGATTTTCTATGCTAATTCATTTAATCTTATCTCATATTTGTTTTCTTTTTGACAGGTATACTCCCAGCAGTATAATGCCTGGTGGGAGAACTAAATTTAACCCAGAGTGGTTGAAAAGTGGACATGGATGTAGGCTTTCTGACTGGTGTCAGCCTAGCAAGTCCTCAGTGTTCTCAGCTTACTGCTCGTTGTGCCATTCGGAAGTGAGGTGTGACAATCAGGGTGTGAAACAACTGACACAACATGCCCAAAACAAAGGGCACCTGAAGCGTGCGAAGGAACTGCTGGGTGGGTCACAGACGTTGCTGACATTCGTTCAACCATCAACTTCATCTGCTTCAGCATCAGGGTCAGCTTCTACAGATGAGCCAAGTCGTGCAGCTTTAGTCTGTATGTCCAAAAAAGACGCTATTACAAAAGCAGAACTTCTATGGACATTGAAAGTTGTTCGTTCGAATCTGAGCTACTCTTCCTGTGACGGTTTGAAGGATCTTCTGCAGGCAATGTTTCCTGGTGTTATCCCGGATGGTTTCTCAATGAGCTCATCGAAAGTTTCATATCTCATTAGCGAAGCCACAGGTCCTTATTTTCAGGACATGATAGTCACTGATGTTAAGAATTCAGCTTCTGGCTTCAGCCTCATGTATGATGAAACCACCAATAAACAGAACTTGAAGCAACTAGAAATCCGTGTACGGTATTGGTCTGATGCCGAGGAACAGATATTAGTATTTCACCTCAAAACTTACCTCATGGGTCATGCAACTGGAGAAGATTTGTCCAGGAAAATAATCTCTGCCTTGGATGAATCGAAACTGCAGCTTCAGGATATTATCATGCTCGGCAGTGATGGGCCTAATGTGAGCACCACTGTGTGGAGACAGATTGACAAAGCCATTCTCGACAACAGGGGCCCTGGTCTCCTTGATGTAGGGACATGTACTCTCCATACAGTACACAATGCTTTTGCCAAAGGACTTGCAGAGTACTGTGGAAACCTAACTGAGCTTGCAGTGGACATTTTCTACTGGTTCAAAGGCTCTGCTGCTAGATCTGTTGATTTTCAAGACATTCAGCATAAATTGGGTGCTGTTCCAAAAAAGCCTTTGAAGCATGTCGAGTGCAGGTGGTTGACACTGGGACCTGCAGTGGAGCGGCTGATAGAGATCTGGGAATCTCTCAAAGAGTATTTCTTGGTATTTCTTCCAAAGCAGCAGCCAAAGGACATGTTTAAACCCAGGTACAAAAGAATCAAAACAGAACTACAGCGACCGGAAATAAAAGCTCAACTGCATTTCCTGAAGTTCTTGGCAGCAACATTTGCAGAGTTCCTCACCTTCTTCCAGTCAGAGCAACCACTTGTGCACATTCTATATGACAAACTCCATGACCTGCTCAAAAAACTGATCAGAAGAATTATGAAGACTCCTTCAGTTGATGCTGTGAAAGACATCTCAAACCTTGATGTTTCCATTGTTGCAAACCAGCTGGAGAATGAATCCATGGGTGTGGGAGAGGATACCCGACGGTGTATCGCTAAGTTGAAAGTCTCTGAGAGGGAAAGGATGTATCTTGGGATGAGGAAGTGCTACCAGGCAGCCATAGTACACCTACAAAAGAAGCTTCCATTGACAAACAAAATCCTGAAGAATGCCAGATGTCTGCAGCCACAAAACAGGACTGCTGCATGGTCTCTTGAATCAGCCAAGAGCCTGTCCAGACAGCTGAAGAGGAATATTGACAGTGACAGCATTGCAGATGAATGGAAGGTGTACCAAGAGGAAGCCATTCCTACTGACTGGTCCCAGGAAACACAGGAGAATGAAGAAGAAGTCTGCATGAAGAGAGTGGACAGTTACTGGGGAAAAGTGTTGGCTTTAAAAGGCTGTACGGGAAACTGTAAATTCCCCCAAGTGAGACAAATGATAAGGATTGTCCTTGCACTGTCTCACGGAAACAGTGACGTGGAACGCGCGTTCTCAATCAGTGGGAAAAGTGTCACCAAGGAGAGAGTTAGTCTGAGCGAGGCATCAATCAATGGTCTCCGTGCAACAATGGATGGCATGAGATTGTATGGTGACCGGCCCGAAATGGTCCCAGTCACAAAGGGACTCCTCTCGTTAGGACGTTCTGCTCACATGCACTATATGCAGAGACTTGAAGAAGAACGAAAAGCCAAGGAAGATGAACAGAAAGCCAGGGAGAAAACCAGGCAAGAGAAAGAAGAAAGAGAGAGAACAGCTAAGATTGCTGTAGAGAAGGCAGCGGAGCTGTCTCGTAAGAGCGAGGACTTGAAGAAAACAGAGAAATCTCTGGCAGCAAAAGAGTCATCTCAGCAGATGTCACTGACTGTTAGCAACAGTCTGCTTGATCAAGCAAATAAAAAGCTTAAGGTGGCGCTTAAGAAAGGTGACATGACTGAAATTGCAGTAGCTCAGGCCATGCTTGAGTCTGCTCAGAAAAAGATTCAAGAGACACAGACTCGTATGGTGGAAACCAGGGAGGCGCAGAGAAAAGTGGAGAAGAAAAAGCAGACTTTGATAGAGTCCATGGTGGCTGCCAAAAAGAAGAAGTCATATAGTCTAGTAGGAAGACTAGGTCCCCCTGCACCCCCCGGAGATATACTTCTAATCAGTGTTTCTAGATTGGAAAAAATGTGTAGAAAATGACTAGCTATGGCCCCAAGCTGAAAAAATGTCCCACATACCATTTTTATGCAAATTACTGCTGCCATTATCAAAAAAACGATTTTTGACATATCTCAGCCAATATTGCAGATAATTGAAAAATGAAGGTGTCTAGACCCATGTTTTGAAGGGCATAGATCATGATAGAACTATTCATAACATGATTACATGTGTCTATGGTATACTAGTATGCATATTAATGCTGTAATTACAAAATAATCAGTTTTACAAATGATAAGGATACGTTAATACTGCAGATAACTTAACATGGTACATAAGGGGTCTAAACCCAGGTATTTTCAAGGTTAAATGTCAACAAGATGCTCCTGAGTCTTGCATAGGGGCGGGACATTGGCAGTAACATTGGTACCACTCAACTTTTCTTCCCACCATTGACTTTGTATTGCGAGAGATTTTCACTTGCTTATTTAAAGGTTTCTCACCCAGCCCACGTAAAATCTACCAACTCCTGCTGTTAACTCCCAAACATATTTTTTTATGTTATCCAATCACAGTGCAGAAATGACAGACTAGAGATCCAAATTAGTGCTGCTATAGCTGCCATTTTACATTTCCATCCATGTAACATGCGCGCTCGCGCGCTCGTATCAATTGGTAATGTCGCGCGCTCGTATCAATTGGTAACGTTGATGTTATTGAATACCTCAGTTGAAAGTTCAGTCTTCCATTCCATCTGGGTGTTGTTCTTGGTATTCATCCTCCAATCTAGCCAGGTAAGATGCTAACTATGAACGATAAGATGCTAAGATGAACGAGGAGGCCGTTCAGCGAACCCTAACTACTATCAAGAACTTCACCAATCCGTTCACCATCATTGATAAGGACAAACTCTACTGCCTGGCCTCTGGTGCTCCCGTCCCCATGGATGTTGAGATGGATGTGTTACAAGCAGAAGCTGTGGGGAAAGCTGCGAAAGCTGACTTCATCAGGCGCCTGGAAAGCGGAGAACCTGAGAGCTTCTTCAACCCAATCAAGAGAAAGAAACTCAAGACCATGGAGGCTAGTAACAAGAAGATCACACTAACATCCTCACAGGGCAAGGTAAGGATGTAATCCAATACCCAAGTGCTTTTGTATTTTATGTTGTATTTTTAAATGGCGTCCTGTACATGCTATATTGAGATACAAGATTGAACTCCAAATTTGTTTATTAAAGACAGTGCACATCAATGAACAATGTAAAGATTGTAAATATGCCAATTTATAGCACATGAATAATTTTCACCTGTAGTCCTTCCTGTAGTACATATCAACCAATCACCATTTATCATTCCAGGTCATCCAGTATCAGGAGCAAAGCAACCTTGCATTCCTGCTCCTTGTCAAGTCTCAGAGTCAAGATGAGCCATTAGACCTGGGAGAACTCATGAAGTACTGCCTGATGCCAGTGCCTCCTAGCCTTGGGACACCAGATGGGTTCTTCTGCAAAACCAACAAAGCCTCCATTCTGCACTACCTTTTAGAGGACACCACACCACAAGATCTGCAATACCCCAAGGATG
>NC_136274.1:81461179-81506179 GCF_964187855.1 Myxine glutinosa
ATGGAACACGCTACTATTATGGAACACGCTACTATTATGGAACACGCCACGATTATGGAACACGCCACTATTATGGAACACGCCACTATTATGGAACACGCCACTATTATGGCCCACTGCCATTATGTCCCATTTACCCCTATCAGCAATGCGCCCTATTATGTCACGTACATTGCCATTACCCACAGCTTTATTGATTGATCATTAGGATATTTATTGACCACTTTTGTGCATATTAAGGCTAAATTGCATCAATGAAAGTGAATATGAAAATAAAATTGATGATCATATGTATGAAGCTTCGTAATGATTTGTTAAGCAGTTCTGGAGAAGAACTTTTTTACGTTTTTATTATAAATCCAATATGGCCACCAGACCACACGTGACCGATGACGTTATCAATTTAATTATTCACTCACATCGGGTCGTAGATCAGATGTATAAAGTTTCAGATTTTTTGTATAAGGATTTTGATTCAACAAATTGTGGCTGGAATACTACTTCACCGATGACATCATCGTCATCACCCTATTAATGCCATGGGGAGTTGATGACATTTGCCAAGTTTACATTTTTTTCATTGAGCGCTTTTGGAGATGTCCAATTTTTTCCCTTTAATCCCATGTGACCTGATATCAGATTTACCAAAAGCATATTCTCCATGTGGAGTCACTGGTTTGTTAAAGGTTTCTCATTGATCAGACAAGCGGTTGCAGAGGGGAAAAAAAAATTAAGCGGAAATATATAGACATGGACACAGACAGACAGACAGGTGTTACTGTTGGAACCCATCTGTGGATCGGTCCCATCGGCCGATGGGTCTGCGCCATCTGCGGATGTGTTGTTCACCTTGAAGGAATGTGTTGACAGAATGGTGCTCTTCAATCAGGTACACAGTCATTGGAATTACATGTGGTAGGAATTTAACAGAGATGATTTTTAAATGTTTTATTTAACTTTTATTTTTAAAATTTAAATTTTATTATTTTATTTAATTTAAATTTTATTTTATTAAATGTTATGTAAAGCTTTACTAAAACTGCCATGTATCTGTTAATTACAAAATGTATTGACAAAATGTATAAATAGATGGGTAGAAATAGATAATAAAACATTTAAAAATCATCTCTGTTAAATTCCTAACACATGTAATTCCAATGACTGTGTACCTGATTGAAGAGCACCATTCTGTCAACACATTCCTTCAAGGTGAACAACACATCCGCAGATGGCGCAGACCCATCGGCCGATGGGTCTGCATTGTCATTTCTCGTGCATCCACAGATGGGTCAGACCCATCGGCCGATGGGACCGATCCACAGATGGGTTCCAACATTACAATAGTCTTGCAACACCTTCAGGGCGAGACTAATGAAATACTGTGAAAGAGACGGGGTGAATCTGCGGCCACTGGATCTCGGCAGTATAGGTCATTGGAGGATGATGGGAAATATTGATGAAAGTGTCTAATTTAACAAACAGATGATTGACCAATTCCTGACAATTATACTTTGACCACACAAAATCAACTGCAATTGAAAACTGGAAAGCATCTGGAAATGCAAAGCCCATGCGCGTACGTTTTGTATTCAGACCTCTTCTTCTTTCATATGCTAAACAAAATGAAAACACCTAAAAAATACAAAAAAGTTGATGATTTCAGGCGACCTTGACCTTTTGACCCCATAGGCAATAGGCTGCAGTGACTGAAGATGCAAATCCTGTTCAAATTTCAAGTCGATTGGATGAAAATTGATAATTTCATGCAATCATGACCTTTGACCTTTTGAGAAGCCTGGTGTTGGCTTAGCAGTTAGGGTGCCGGCTTGGGATCATAGGATCCTGGGTTCGGATCCCGGTCGATCACTGAACTAACACCAGGAGGGGGTGACTCAGCCTGTCATCCTTCCGAGTTCGGCAAATTCAGTACCAGCTCACTGGTAATTCCCTGTGTGTCGCAAGAGGGGACTAACAGGGTTGGCGGCAGGAAGGGCATCCGGCCATAAAACATTGCTTCAAAAAAGGGGACCAGGGTGCCCGAAAAAAGGGCAACCCCTGGTCTGCGGGAAAAAATGGCCTCCAAAGGTGGTTCCTGACCCTTGACCTTTTGACCCCATAAGCAATAGGCTGCAGTGACTGAAGATGCAAATCCTGTTCAAATTTCAAGTCAATTGGATGAAAATTGATAATTTCATGCAATCATGACCTTTGACCTTTTGAGAAGCCTGGTGTTGGCTTAGCGGTTAGGGTGCCGGCTTGGGATCATAGGATCCTGGGTTCGAATCCCGGTCGATCACTGAATTAACACCAGGGGGGGTGACTCAGCCTGTCATCCTTCTGAGTTCGGCAAATTCAGTACCAGCTCACTGGTAATTCCCTGTGTGTCGCAAGAGGGGACTAACAGGGTTGGCGGCAGGAATGGCATCCGGCCATAAAACATTGCTTCAAAAAGGGGACCATGGTGCACATAAGAAGGCCAACCCCTGCTCTGCGGGAAAAAATGGCCTCCAAAGGTGGTTCCTGACCCTTGACCTTTTGACCAAATTATTAATTTGTGTTCATATCCTCATAATAAATTGTTGTTGAAAATTTCATGAGAAAAGCTCAAATGGTAAAAACGTCACGGCCCAGACAGACACGGACAGACAGACACAGAAGTGAATTGCAAAAAACTGTCTCCCGCTGCACGGAGGATGGGATCATCAACCCAAAAGAACTGGTATTTTACTGGTGGAATTGCAGATGGAGAGGGGACCAAAGCAGAGTTGAAGGACAAAATGGAGAGAGACTTGGCCAATCAGAGGGTGTGAGGAGAAATGAGGGGTAGGACAGAATGCATGGGGTGCACATGATGGATATAGAAGGAAACTCTCAGGAAAGACAAATCATGGTTTTGGGTGGTGGGAGATTGGCCAGATGGACCAGATGGTGGTGAACAGCTGTCTTGAAGACCTCGAGGGGAGAATGAAATTGAAGAGAATGTGGAAGTTGAATCGACAGGCGGGAAAAAGAGAGACAAATGAGTGGATGTGAAAAGTGATTCTGGATTTTGGTAGTTTCACCAGGGGTTGGTGGTGGACCACGAGAACTTTCTACAACATGTGACCAACGCCATTCATCCATATCGATGCAGTCTCTGGATGGATGTTTTTGTGCACCACCCACATTTAGAATCTCACAACTATGGACTGGATCAGACAAGAAAGACCACCCACAATTAGAATCTCACAACTATGGACTGGATCATACAAGGAAGACCACCCACAATTAGAATCTCACAACTATGGACTGGATCAGACAAGAAAGACCACCCACAATTAGAATCTCACAACTATGGACTGGATCATACAAGGAAGACCACCCACAATTAGAATCTCACAACTATAGACAGGATCAGACAAGAAGGACCACCCACATATACAATCTCACAACTATGGACTGGATCAGACAAGAAAGACCACCCACAATTAGAATCTCACAACTATGGACAGGATCAGACAAGAAAGACCACCCACAATTAGAATCTCACAACTATGGACTGGATCATACAAGGAAGACCACCCACAATTAGAATCTCACAACTATGGACAGGATCAGACAAGAAAGACCACCCGCAATTAGAATCTCACAACTATGGACAGGATCAGACAAGAAAGACCACCCGCAATTAGAATCTCACAACTATGGACTGGATCAGACAAGGAAGACCACCCACAATTAGAATCTCACAACTATGGACAGGATCAGACAAGAAAGACCACCCGCAATTAGAATCTCACAACTATGGACTGGATCATACAAGGAAGACCACCCACAATTAGAATCTCACAACTATGGACAGGATCAGACAAGAAAGACCACCCGCAATTAGAATCTCACAACTATGGACTGGATCATACAAGGAAGACCACCCACAATTAGAATCTCACAACTATGGACAGGATCAGACAAGAAAGACCACCCGCAATTAGAATCTCACAACTATGGACTGGATCAGACAAGGAAGACCACCCACAATTAGAATCTCACAACTATGGACAGGATCAGACAAGAAAGACCACCCGCAATTAGAATCTCACAACTATGGACTGGATCAGACAAGGAAGACCACCCACAATTAGAATCTCACAACTATGTTCAGGATCAGACAAGAAAGACCACCCGCAATTAGAATCTCACAACTATGGACTGGATCAGACAAGGAAGACCACCCACAATTAGAATCTCACAACTATGGACAGGATCAGACAAGAAAGACCACCCGCAATTAGAATCTCACAACTATGGACAGGATCAGACAAGAAAGACCACCCACAATTAGAATCTCACAACTATGGACTGGATCAGACAAGGAAGACCACCCACAATTAGAATCTCACAACTATGGACAGGATCAGACAAGAAAGACCACCCGCAATTAGAATCTCACAACTATGGACAGGATCAGACAAGGAAGACCACCCACATTTAGAATCTCACAACTATGGACTGGATCAGACAAGAAAGACCACCCACAATTAGAATCTCACAACTATGGACTGGATCATACAAGGAAGACCACCCACAATTAGAATCTCACAACTATGGACAGGATCAGACAAGAAAGACCACCCGCAATTAGAATCTCACAACTATGGACTGGATCAGACAAGGAAGACCACCCACAATTAGAATCTCACAACTATGGACAGGATCAGACAAGAAAGACCACCCGCAATTAGAATCTCACAACTATGGACTGGATCAGACAAGGAAGACCACCCACAATTAGAATCTCACAACTATGGACAGGATCAGACAAGAAAGACCACCCGCAATTAGAATCTCACAACTATGGACAGGATCAGACAAGAAAGACCACCCACAATTAGAATCTCACAACTATGGACTGGATCAGACAAGGAAGACCACCCACAATTAGAATCTCACAACTATGGACAGGATCAGACAAGAAAGACCACCCGCAATTAGAATCTCACAACTATAGACAGGATCAGACAAGAAAGACCACCCACATATAGAATCTCACAACTATGGACAGGATCAGACAAGAAAGACCACCCACATTTAGAATCTCACAACTATGGACAGGATCAGACAAGAAAGACCACCCACAATTAGAATCTCACAACTATGGACAGGATCAGACAAGAAAGACCACCCACATATAGAATCTCACAACTATGGACAGGATCAGACAAGAAAGACCACCCACATTTAGAATCTCACAACTATGGACAGGATCAGACAAGAAAGACCACCCACATATAGAATCTCACAACTATGGACAGGATCAGACAAGAAAGACCACCCACAATTAGAATCTCACAACTATGGACAGGATCAGACATGAAAGACCACCCACATTTAGAATCTCACAACTATGGACAGGATCAGACAAGAAGGACCACCCACATATAGAATCTCACAACTATGGACAGGATCAGACAAGAAAGACCACCCACAATTAGAATCTCACAACTATGGACAGGATCAGACAAGAAAGACCACCCACATTTAGAATCTCACAACTATGGACAGGATCAGACAAGAAAGACCACCCACATATAGAATCTCACAACTATGGACAGGATCAGACAAGAAAGACCACCCACAATTAGAATCTCACAACAACTATGGACAGGATCAGACAAGAAAGACCACCCACAATTAGAATCTCACAACTATGGACAGGATCAGACAAGAAAGACCACCCGCAATTAGAATCTCACAACTACAGACAGGATCAGACAAGAAAGACCACCCACAATTAGAATCTCACAACTATGGACAGGATCAGACAAGAAAGACCACCCACAATTAGAATCTCACAACAACTATGGACAGGATCAGACAAGAAAGACCACCCGCAATTAGAATCTCACAACTATGGACAGGATCAGACAAGAAAGACCACCCGCAATTAGAATCTCACAACTACAGACAGGATCAGACAAGAAAGACCACCCACATATAGAATCTCACAACTATGGACAGGATCAGACAAGAAAGACCACCCACAATTAGAATCTCACAACTATGGACAGGATCAGACAAGAAAGACCACCCACAATTAGAATCTCACAACTATGGACAGGATCAGACAAGAAAGACCACCCGCAATTAGAATCTCACAACTATAGACAGGATCAGACAAGAAGGACCACCCACATATACAATCTCACAACTATGGACAGGATCAGACAAGAAAGACCACCCACATATAGAATCTCACAACTATGGACAGGATCAGACAAGAAAGACCACCCACAATTAGAATCTCACAACAACTATGGACAGGATCAGACAAGAACGACCACCCACATTTAGAATCTCACAACTATGGACAGGATCAGACAAGAAAGACCACCCACATATAGAATCTCACAACTATGGACAGGATCAGACAAGAAAGACCACCCACATATAGAATCTCACAACTATGGACAGGATCAGACAAGAAAGACCACCCACATTTAGAATCTCGCAACTATAGACAGGATCAGACAAGAAAGACCACCCACAATTAGAATCTCACAACAACTATGGACAGGATCAGACAAGAAAGACCACCCACATTTAGAATCTCACAACTATGGACAGGATCAGACAAGAAAGACCACCCACATATAGAATCTCACAACTATGGACAGGATCAGACAAGAAAGACCACCCACATATAGAATCTCACAACTATGGACAGGATCAGACAAGAAAGACCACCCACATTTAGAATCTCGCAACTATAGACAGGATCAGACAAGAAAGACCACCCACAATTAGAATCTCACAACTATGGACAGGATCAGACAAGAAAGACCACCCACAATTAGAATCTCACAACTATGGACAGGATCAGACAAGAAAGACCACCCACATTTAGAATCTCACAACTATGGACAGGATCAGACAAGAAAGACCACCCACAATTAGAATCTCACAACTATGGACAGGATCAGACAAGAAAGACCACCCACAATTAGAATCTCACAACTATGGACAGGATCAGACAAGAAAGACCACCCACAATTAGAATCTCACAACTATGGACAGGATCAGACAAGAAAGACCACCCACAATTAGAATCTCACAACTATGGACAGGATCAGACAAGAAAGACCACCCACAATTAGAATTTCACAACTATGGACAGGATCAGACAAGAAAGACCACCCACATTTAGAATCTCACAACTATGGACAGGATCAGACAAGAAAGACCACCCACATTTAGAATCTCACAACTATGGACAGGATCAGACAAGAAAGACCACCCACATTTAGAATCTCACAACTATGGACAGGATCAGACAAGAAAGACCACCCACAATTAGAATCTCACAACTATGGACAGGATCAGACAAGAAAGCCCTTATCCCAGTCCCATTTTAAAGGCCAATACCACCTGAATTTCGAAATGTTGTTGTATGCTCTTCTACAACCACTAAATGATGTTGTATGCTCTTCTACAACCACTAAATGATGTATGCTCTTCTACAACCACTAAATGATGTTGTATGCTCTTCTACAACCACCAAATGATGTTGTATGCTCTTCTACAACCACTAAATGATGTATGCTCTTCTACAACCACTAAATGATGTTGTATGCTCTTCTACAACCACTAAATGATGTATGCTCTTCTACAACCACTAAATGATGTTGTATGCTCTTCTACAACCACCAAATGATGTTGTATGCTCTTCTACAACCACTAAATGATGTTGTATGCTCTTCTACAACCACTAAATGATGTATGCTCTTCTACAACCACTAAATGTTGTTGTATGCTCTTCTACAACCACTAAATGATGTTGTATGCTCTCCTACAACCACTAAATGTTGTTGTATGCTCTTCTACAACCACTAAATGATGTTCTATGCTCTTCTACAACCAATAAATGTTGTTGTATGCTCTCCTACAACCACTAAATGTTGTTGTATGCTCTTCTACAACCACTAAATGATGTTCTATGCTCTTCTACAACCAATAAATGTTGCTGTATGCTCTTCTACAACCACTAAATGATGTTGTATGCTCTTCTACAACCACTAAATGTTGTTGTATGCTCTTCTACAACCACTAAATGATGTATGCTCTCCTACAACCACTAAATGTTGTTGTATGCTCTTCTACAACCACTAAATGATGTTGTATGCTTTTCTACAACCACTAAATGTTGTTGTATGCTCTCCTACAACCACTAAATGTTGTTGTATGCTCTTCTACAACCACTAAATGATGTTGTATGCTCTCCTACAACCACTAAATGATGTTGTATGCTCTTCTACAACCACTAAATGATGTATGCTCTTCTACAACCACTAAATGATGTATGCTCTTCTACAACCACTAAATGATGTTGTATGCTCTCCTACAACCACTAAATGATGTATGCTCTTCTACAACCACTAAATGATGTATGCTCTTCTACAACCACTAAATGATGTTGTATGCTCTCCTACAACCACTAAATGTTGTTGTATGCTCTCCTACAACCACTAAATGTTGTTGTATGCTCTTCTACAACCACTAAATGATGTATGCTCTCCTACAACCACTAAATGTTGTTGTATGCTCTCCTACAACCACTAAATGATGTATGCTCTCCTACAACCACTAAATGTTGTTGTATGCTCTCCTACAACCACTAAATGTTGTTGTATGCTCTCCTACAACCACTAAATGTTGTTGTATGCTCTTCTACAACCACTAAATGATGTATGCTCTCCTACAACCACTAAATGTTGTTGTATGCTCTCCTACAACCACTAAATGATGTATGCTCTCCTACAACCACTAAATGTTGTTGTATGCTCTCCTACAACCACTAAATGTTGTTGTATGCTCTTCTACAACCACTAAATGATGTTGTATGCTCTCCTACAACCACTAAATGATGTTGTATGCTCTTCTACAACCACTAAATGATGTATGCTCTCCTACAACCACTAAATGATGTATGCTCTTCTACAACCACTAAATGATGTTGTATGCTCTCCTACAACCACTAAATGATGTTGTATGCTCTCCTACAACCAGTAAATGATGTTGTATGCTCTCCTACAACCACTAAATGTTGTTGTATGCTCTCCTACAACCACTAAATGTTGTTGTATGCTCTTCTACAACCACTAAATGATGTTGTATGCTCTCCTACAACCACTAAATGTTGTTGTATGCTCTCCTACAACCACTAAATGTTGTTGTATGCTCTTCTACAACCACTAAATGATGTTGTATGCTCTCCTACAACCACTAAATGATGTTGTATGCTCTCCTACAACCACTAAATGATGTTGTATGCTCTCCTACAACCACTAAATGATGTTGTATGCTCTTCTACAACCACTAAATGATGTTGTATGCTCTTCTACAACCACTAAATGATGTTGTATGCTCTTCTACAACCACTAAATGATGTATGCTCTTCTACAACCACTAAATGTTGTTGTATGCTCTTCTACAACCACTAAATGATGTTGTATGCTCTCCTACAACCACTAAATGTTGTTGTATGCTCTTCTACAACCACTAAATGATGTTCTATGCTCTTCTACAACCAATAAATGTTGTTGTATGCTCTCCTACAACCAATAAATGATGTTGTATGCTCTCCTATAACAAAATGCACGTTTTCAGCCACACTTGCCCTGCATCGAACGCTGCCTCTGCCGCCTCACGCTTGATGTTGTTGGGTGCAGATGATTCACTTGTGAAAATGAGTGGATTTCGTGATATTTAGTGGAGACATAAGGAATGTAAAAAGATCGTAAAGTGAAGATGTGTTGGGGAAAATATACCGAGTGAATGAATGACACACTGGAACGTGCATTTCAACAGTGGCCGGCTCCAGAATGAAGGATATGGGTGAAATTGCTTTCGGTTACCAATTCACATTGAAACAATTAATTTGTATTTACAAAGTCGAGGATTGTCGAAGAGCGAGAACAACACCGGAATGGACAGGATCAGCTCGAGCAAAGTGCGGAGCGGGGATACACAAACAACAGATGAAGGACACGTGGAGGAAGAATGAATGAGTGAGGGGAGTGGGGAAGGAGGACACAGGGGGTGAATTTTCCCCTCTTCTTGCTTTGCTTTTTCACATAAGGAGCCACTCTTAGTCTCTTAGTTTTGTGCTCGACCGTCTGGTTAATAAAAAAGAACAACAACAACAAGAAGCTCCTGGTTATATCGAAGTCTGCAGAGTGGGACAGGCTGTTGCTGTCTATCTGAAGGATGAGGGATCGTATGGCGGAGGGAGTGGAATCATCGGCGAAAAGAGAAGATTTGTCCAGAGAATGAGAAAGACCGTTGATGAATATGAGGGACAGGACCGGACGTAAGACACTTCCTTTGGGACATTCCAACATCAACAGGGTAGAGAGATGTGAAAGTCCTATTGAGAGCTACATGCTGACTACGCGAGTGGAGGAAGTCGGTGAGATGTTCAGGTAGTGTGGCCTTGGATGCCATCGGCAGAAAGCTTGGTGAGCAAGGTGGGGTGACAGACCGACAACTGGTTAAGATTTGTCCAGAGACACATCCCTAATCGCTTGGGAGACATTGAGGACGTCCATGTATTATTGAGAGAGCAGCAGCATGTCCTTGGTGGAGAGATGCAGTATGACACCATCAACAGGGTAGAGAGATGTGAAACTCCTATTGAGAGCTACATGCTGACTACGCGAGTGGAGGAAGTCGGTGAGATGTTCAGGTAGTGTGGCCCTGGATGCCATCGGCAGAAAGCTTGGTGAGCAAGGTGGGGTGACAGACCGGCAACTGGTTAAGATTTGTCCAGAGACACATCCCTAATCGCTTGGGAGACATTGAGGACGTCCATGTATTATTGAGAGAGCAGCAGCATGTCCTTGGTGGAGAGATGCAGTATGACACCATCAACAGGGTAGAGAGATGTGAAACTCCTATTGAGAGCTACATGCTGACTACGCGAGTGGAGGAAGTCAGTGAGATGTTCAGGTAAAGTGGCCTTGGATGCCATCGGCAGAAAGCTTGGTGAGCAAGGTGGGGTGACAGACCGTCAACTGGTTAAGATTTGTCCAGAGACACATCCCTAATCGCTTGTGAGACATTGAGGACGTCCATGTATTATTGAGAGAGCAGCAGCATGTCCTTGGTGGAGAGATGCAGTATGACACCATCAACAGGGTAGAGAGATGTGAAACTCCTATTGAGAGCTACATGCTGACTGCGCGAGTGGAGGAAGTCGGTGAGATGTTCAAGTAGTGTGGCCTTGGATGCCATCGGCAGAAAGCTTGGTGAGCAAGGTGGGGTGACAGACCGTCAACTGGTTAAGATTTGTCCAGAGACACATCCCTAATCGCTTGGGAGACATTGAGGACGTCCATGTATTATTGAGAGGGCAGCAGCACGTCCTTGGTGGAGAGACGCAGTATGACACCAGAAGGATGGTCCTGCTGCCATGATGGATTCCATGGTTTTGTAACAATTGCTGAATTGGAGAACACACGAGCCATATTAACAGGTTAAAGTGCATCTCCCAAGGTAACAGGTAACACAAGATTAATTCCCAGTAAACTGTATTCATCTGCGAAGAATACTACAAAACAAACTTTGGAAGTTTGCATCGACTGTGCTCGTCCCCTCCAAATACATTCGAAAAGGGTTAAAATTACCAACGATGGCGGCTTCTGACGAACTGTTCAACACATTTCATTCAGGTAAAGAGAAGAACCCAAGCAGGTGGTTATGGTTTAACCTGATTTGATCTCTGCAGTGACATTTTTCACACTGCTCACCCTGGGTCACCCTTCCCCATCCGTCTCCTGTTCTTCGGAAGATGCCGAGTGATGGTAACTGTGATGGATCAGACATTAAACTCTTCTTGAAATGTCTCCCGAAATTTCCCGATTTTGCTAATCCTGACCCCAAATACGATGGCCTCCAGATATTTTCATACACCTGTAACAATGATTTTCACAGGTAATTAATGCATTATGCAAATCATATTTGTGGTAATGAGCTCATTTTCAGTGCTGATTGCGAGTGTGTATGCTTTTGTTTGGGCTTTCCGTTAAGTTCTCTTGTACTCGAACACAGGTAAATAAAACAGAACAATTTCCGCAGATCAAAGTGCTGCATAATCAGACGAGGGATGTCGAGGGGTTACCATGGAAACAGCCATAAATAAAAAAAACTGACCACCCAAAATGGGCCACAACAAGCATATTCATATTGTACACGGTGTTGTCGCTTCACAGTGAGGTGTAGTGGTGCCATATACCTTTTGAGGCTAAGTGCTAAAAATATGCCCTATTTAGATTTCTTTTTTTATTCAAAAAGGGGACCGAAAAACAACAACAACCACGGTTCCCGAAAAAGGCCAACCCCCGCTTGCGGGGAAAAATGGCCTCTAAAGGTGGTTTTTTTATACCTGGGCTAAGGCTCATACTATACGTGACACACACACACACACACACACACACACACACACACACACACACACACACACACACACACACGGATACTTTCAGACCTGGGAGAGCTCTGCTTCACATTTTTTTTTCTTTTTTGTATGCAAGATCGAGGCTCGTGTAAGAGCTAACATCAATCACAAAAAACAACAACAACGAACGGACACACAAAGCATACAAAAAAGGGAGCGGGAAACGAGATGGGGAGAGAGAGGGAAGCACGCAAGTACAAACAGCAGAGAACAGGGGCATTGGGAGATCTGTGGGAAGGAGAGGGTTTCGGGGGGCGGCATGGGAAGGTGAGGGAAGGGAGTACAAAACACATGGACACTGCTGGAACTTCCAGGAGAGAAAAAAGTCGGTATTTCAAAAAGAAAGTGGATTTGGGGTGAATTAACGGGGGTAGAATTGACCACAATTAGACCCACAGATGGAGACAGAGACAGACAGAGACCACAGAGACCACAGATGAGACCACAGACCAGAGACAGAGACCACAGATGGAGATGGAGATCCACAGATGGAGATAACAACCAACGAGACAAACACTTAACACAGCCACTGAGCTTGGAGAAAATGTCGTCACTACCATCACTTCCCAGGATACTCTGGGTACCAACCAGCGACGTCATAACAATTGCGCGCTATTCTCAACACACTCAGCAGGGCATTTCCTCAAGAGGAATTTCCTCCACCCCATGGATGCCAACCGATGGGGGTTGTCCGTGTTCTATCCTTTTCAAGAAAGGAAGCAGCATGTACATTTTAAAGTCTTTCGTCTGACTTGAACCAGTCCAAACCGGATGGGTGTTTTTTTAGGAGACACAATCTCATTACTGGATGAGTGTTTTTTAGGAGACATCATGTCCTTACTGAATGGGTGTTTTTTAGGAGACATCATGTCCTTACTGAATGCGTGTTTTTTAGGAGACATCATGTCCTTACTGAATGGGTGTTTTTTAGGAGACATCATGTCCTTACTGAATGGGTGTTTTTTAGGAGACATCATGTCCTTACTGAATGGGTGTTTTTTAGGAGACATCATGTCCTTACTGAATGGGTGTTTTTTAGGAGACACAATCTCATTTCTGAATGCGTGTTTTTTAGGAGACATCATGTCCTTACTGAATGGGTGTTTTTTAGGAGACATCATGTCCTTACTGAATGGGTGTTTTTTAGGAGACATCATGTCCTTACTGAATGGGTGTTTTTTAGGAGACATCATGTCCTTACTGAATGGGTGTTTTTTAGGAGACACAATCTCATTACTGAATGCGTGTTTTTTAGGAGACATCATGTCCTTACTGAATGGGTGTTTTTTAGGAGACACAATCTCATTACTGAATGCGTGTTTTTTAGGAGACATCATGTCCTTACTGAATGGGTGTTTTTTAGGAGGCATCATGTCCTTACTGGATGGGTGTTTTTAGGAGACACCATCTCATTGCTGAATGGGTGTTTTTTTTAGGAGGCATCATGTCCTTACTGAATGGGTGTTTTTTAGGAGACACAATCTCATTACTGAATGCGTGTTTTTTAGGAGACATCATGTCCTTACTGAATGGGTGTTTTTTAGGAGACACAATCTCATTACTGAATGGGTGTTTTTTAGGAGACATCATGTCCTTACTGGATGGGTGTTTTTTAGGAGGCATCATGTCCTTACTGGATGGGTGTTTTTTTTGGAGACATCATGTCCTTACTGAATGGGTGTTTTTTAGGAGACATCATGTCCTTACTGGATGGGTGTTTTTTAGGAGACACCATCTCATTGCTGAATGGGTGTTTTTTTAGGAGGCATCATGTGCTTTCTGGATGGGTATTTTTTTAGGAGACATCATGTCCTTACTGGATGGGTGTTTTTTAGGAGGCATCATGTCCTTACTGGATTGGTGTTTTTTAGGAGACATCATGTCCTTACTGGATGGGTGTTTTTTAGGAGGCATCATGTCCTTACTGGATGGGTGTTTTTTTTAGGAGACATCATGTCCTTACTGGATGGGTGTTTTTAGGAGACATCATGTCCTTACTGGATGGGTGTTTTTAGGAGACATGTCCTTACTGAATGGGTGTTTTTTAGGAGACATCATGTCCTTACTGGATGGATGTTTTTTTAGGAGAAATCATCTCCTTACTGGATGGGTGTTTTTTTAGGAGACACCATCTCCTTACTGGATGGCCGTTGGCTCCCTACGGGAGCTCATCCGCCCTTTGCCAGGTGTTGTTTTTAGTCCTGGTAGGTGTCACAGTCATCCTTCCCATTTACAAAGCCAATGAGGAGTGTCGGTTTAGTGACCGACAACCCGACGATGCGACAGGTAGCACTACATTACATGCTACCTGTGGCAGCCCCAAAAGACTTACTTGACCCTTGTTTGTTCAGTGCTTTGGAACCTTTGTCTCCATGATTTAATAGCACATTGCCAAAGGATCATTTTCCCATTATTGAAGCTTAATACAGCTACAAAATTCCCGAAATTACTCACCTAAAGTACTTGGGCTCTGTTGAGATACAATTTACACTTAGTGTTGAGAAATTGAGGAGATTAATCCAGTGATGACCCCCAAAAAGCACGAAAACCAGTTGCACAGGCTGTATTAGCTTGTTGAAAATAACAATAACACGTTATCTACAGACTTGGCATTTAATATGGAATTTTTTTTTTTTCTTCACTTGGGTTTACTTTCTTAACTCAGTATATCAATCTAGTGAGTTTCTTTTACACTTTGGTGATTTATTTGTTAAAAGAACCATGTCACTGATTGTCTGTCGCAGCAAGAAGTCAACAACAGGATTATATCACAGGTGGCGTGGCAAAATGTACGGACAGGTGCATTTGATGATTGGCTTCACAGTCGGGTATACAAGGGTTGTTGCGTTCTGTATTAGTGGAAAACAACTGCTGCACGTCTCCAAAGGTTATTGCCGCTTCCTCTGGAGATGGTCCGTCAACTCGACAATGCTGTTTGTCATGGAGTGGTGGCTTTACGAAATTACGGCATGAAACAGCATGCTATTGCTCAGCAGTATGGCATCACTCAAGGTCAGGTGTCAAAGATCCTGAAACGAAATGCTCAGAGGGGTGTCGCTACTCCAATACCGAGGCCAGGACGTTCCCGCAGAACCACAAGGAGGGATGATCGCCAGCTGCACTGCTTAGTCCGCAATGGCCGTACCAAGTCAGCTAATCGGCTTGGGGCTGAGTGGCAGCAACTGGCAAATGTGCCTGTATCCAGAAGGCTATTCAACCAATGACTGGTTCAAGCAGGCTATCGTGCCAGGCGTTCCCTGAGAAAGCCACGCCTGATCAGACAACACCGCCAGCGCCGATTGCAGTGGGCCAGAGAGCACCGTCAAATGGCAGCCAGGACACTGGAATCACGTGATCTTCAGTGACGAGTCTAGATTTCTGGTCTATCGTCAAGATGGCCACGTCCGAGTGTGCATACAAGTGCATGAAGCCTACAACAAAGATTGTATAGTGCCAAGAGTCCAAGCTGGAGGTGGTGGGGTGACCGTTTGGGCTGCTTTTCATGCAGGCGGCAAAACTGACCTGGTTGTTCTGAATGGAAACCTGAAGCAGTTCAAGTACAGGGCCATTCTGGAAGAAACATTGCTTCCATTTGCTCGTGCAGCCTTTCGAGGAAACTTTGTCTTCCAAGATAACAATGCATGGCCTCATCGTGCTCGCATGATCCAACACTTTCTTGCTGACCGTGGTGTAGAACATATGGAGTGGCCTGCCATGTCCCCGGATATGAATCCGATAGAGAACTTGTGGGCAGAATTAACGCGTCAAATCGACCACTTGGACCAGCAGCCGACCTCTGTGCGTGAATTGCAGCAGGCCGTTGTCACTGCATGGCAAGCGATTCCTGTCCAAACCTTGGCAAATCTCGTGAACAGCATGCCTCAACGTGTACGTGCTCTCCTGAATGCTCGTGGGGGTTACACGAAGTACTGAACTGTAATTTTACTGTACGTAATCCCAGTCGTAATTTAACTTTTGTTTAAAAAAAAATTTTTTTTGGCTAATGTGCAAAATAAAGAGATACTTCTGGAAAACGTAGATAAGTTTAACACAGTACTGTCCATGAATTGAGTTCGATATCAGTTTACATCACTTTCAAGGATCAATTTATTTGTTTCGAAATGTCAAATGTGGTTTTTGTTTCTTTTAAAGGTCACATTAACAAAATCTAGAATAATTTCAACATAATTCCAATGAACTTTTGGTTCCAAGTCATCTTGAAAAGTAAGTTCACCCCCACAAAAAAATATTCCATATTGAATGCCAAGTCTGTATATGATGAGAGAGATGTTTAGCTGTGTGGTCTTCAGTCTACGTGTCTGTCTGTGTCTGTATGTCCATCTGTGTGTGTCTGTCTGTCTGTCTGTGTGTTTTTGTCTGTATGTCTGTATGTGTGTGTCTGTCTGTGTGGCTGTACGTCTGTCTGTGTGTGTTTGTCTGTGTGTCTGTACATCTATCTGTGTGTCTGTTGTGTGTTTGTCTGTCTGTACATCTGTATGTGTGTCTGTTTGTATGTTTGTCTGTCTGTAGTCTGTATGTGTGTGTTTGTCTGTGTCTGTTTGTCTGTGTCTATCTATGTGTCTGTCTGTGTCTGTCTCTCTGTAATGGTCTGCCTGTCTGTCTCTCTGTGTCTGTCTGCCTGTCTGTCTCTCTGTCTCTGTATGTGTGTCTGTCTGCACGTCTGGATGTGTGTGTCTGTGTGTTTGTCTGTCTATTTGTCTGTGTCACCATTCTTTTCCATAGATGGCCAAACCGATCTCCGGAAATCTTTCAGAGGTTCATCAATGAGTGACAGGGGGTGTTTTAGGATAAAAAGTTGGATTGTTTTTTAAGTTACGCTCTAGTGTGTAAGCCTTTGTAGCGATGTGAAAGGTAATATTAAAGTATCCCCGACACCATTCCTCAGTGGTTGTCGGAAATGTTTTCGGCCCCCACAAAAAAAAAAACCCAAAACAAAATGTGATTTCTTCAAAATGTCAATATGATTAGAAGCGCACCAGCAACGCTGGGTAGGCCTGCTAGTTCTTCATAAAGCCCTTGGCCTTCGGCTAGCAGTCTGTTCAAAATTGGGTGCACCTGGCTTCAACATGAACCTTCCTCGTGCACATGTTCTATGGTAACAATATCAAGGTCCCAAGGCAAGTAAAACTTCAACGGAAATTGCATTATAATCGTTTGCAATGGATTTTATTGACTCAAAGCAAATTAACAGCCGAGGTAAACTTACGGCCGAAACAAACCTTCACAAGGACAATAGTATTCCATGATTAAAGTTTGCAACATAATAAAATGTACACGATGCAGTCAATAAACTTGCTTTTTTTTAAACGGAAGGCTGAACTGACAGAGAACACCTTTACCTCTTCCTGAAAGGCTCACAATAAGTGTGTCCCCATCTTTGGTAAGCCAGAAAACATCATGATGCAAATCTCAAGGCCAAACTCTCCAAACAACCTCTTTCCTCGATCATTTTCAGATCACAAGTCTCTCCAGGGTATGCTCCTCCATACCTCCACTCCTTCAGTCATCTCAGTCGCACGTGGGGCAAGGCAGTTGTCTCAACTCGGTGTTTGCCTCTTGTACCCAACCCGTCCCAGCTTGTCCCCTCCCCAAGTCCTCTTCAAGATGTCTTTCACAACCGAGAAGGTCAAGCCGCGATTCTTCATCGGCGATGGGTTCAGATTGCATCAGCGCCCATGTTCTCCAATCCTGCTCTGCCCGATTACCTTTTCTTTGTCTGCTCTCTTCAGCCTGTCCTCCTTTGGCTATATTTCTCTGCCAGGAAGTCAGCAAATACTACTCCTATTCAAAAGAATGAGGAAAAATACATCTTCCCAACTATAGGCCAGAAAGGTCAGTGTTTGTCAGATCAGTTTCTGGGTACTGCCACCGGTAACAGGTAACCCAGTGGTATACCTGCCGCATGGTATAGTAACCATCCAGTAAGGAGGTGCTATACAATGGTCGGGTTGTCGACGACTAAACTCACACCCCTTACTGGCTTTGCTAGTGGGGAGGATGACTGTGACACAGGCCAGGACCAAAAACAACACCTGACAAAGGGTGAATGAGTTCCAGAAGAGAGGCAACGGCCATCCAGTATGGAGATGGTGTCTCCTTAAAGATTACACATCCAGATTGGACCGGTTCGAGTTATATCAATGGACTAAAATGTGCTGGTATCTGCTGCCCCCTTGCTTGACATTCAGCATTTAAAAGGATAGAGCATGGACAATCCCCATCGGTTGGCCTCCATGGGGTTGAGGAAATGTCCAGCAGAGTGTGGGAAGAAAGGTGAGAATGCCCACATTGTTGTGACGACGCTGGTACCGAGAATGCTCCAGGAGGTGATGGCACTTCCCTCAAGCTCAGTGGCTGCGATGTTTGTCTCGTCAGTGTGTGTGTATGTGTGGTGTGTGAGCGCCATTAAGAGCCTTAGACCATGTACTTTAAAAAAAACAACATCCCCATTCATGAGCAAGGCATGGGATCCAACATCGACGCATAGGACGGACTGCTTTCCTCTTTTTAAACAGCATAATGTGTGGCCATCACTTTAGCTTCCGTCGCAGTCACTAAATTATGACTGAAGCTCCTCTGGTCGGAGGATCTAAATCTCAAACAAGAGGTCTGGTCCGTCTTCCTGGACATGGTTCGAGCATTCGACACAATCGAGCGTCTTGCTCTGTTTTTCAAGTTCACCTGCCTGTGGCATAAGAGGCCGCTTTCATACCTGATTTACGAGGCCGCTTCCATACCTGATTTCTGAGTTCCTAGTTACTATCAATGGAGCCACCTGCTCTCCAAGTGGATGTTGGAGTGCCACCTAGGCAGTGCTTTGGGACCAGTCCTGTTTCTAATCCACAGAAATGATCTCTCTGATGCTCTCCGAAAAACCTCTCTTCCTTTTTTCAAATGACGACATCGTGTTGTACAGTACTCCAACCCACTGACAGACAGACAGCAGCTGCGGCACTCTCTGCCCATCTTGATGGACATGCTGGTCTGACAAATGTAACGTGTCTTTCAAAAGTGATAACTCACTGTTTTCACTCTGTCGCTCTGGAAGGATCATCAAATTCACGTAACTATCTATGTTCATGATCGGTTAGTGGAAGAGAGTCAGTCTCTTTAACCTATAGGCCTCACTATGAGCCATGACCTTTCCTACATGTTGTATACAAAAACAAACAAACAAACAGCGAAAGAGCAAACATGTAGTCAGCAAATCATTGAGTCGTGAATGTCAAATAAGCGTCAAAGCCTCTAAGGACCAAATTACATTCATTGAACCACAAATGAAACAAAAACATCAACATCAAAAGCTCAAAATGTATGCTACATTATCTCTTGGTCTCCCACCTCCCCTTAACCACGTCCTCCGTTCTTCCCAATCGTTTTCTTTTCATTTAACAGTTTGGATGGCAAGAGCATAATCAATATGGCTACAATCTAATTATGTGGCAGAGAAACGCTCACAAGGAGATGTCGTTGCTAGGGACAGCACAATGTGGTTGTTCCGCAGGCCTCGTCAAGAGGGACAGAGACATGGATGGCATGACATACTTCATTTACAAGCATGCCAATCAGCATGCCAAGTTTCCCTTTCATCCTGGAGGTAGACATCCAGCAGGCATGGCTCAATGGGATGATTTGATGAATCAGTGTGGAAAGGGAAACCCTCAAAATAGACAGGGATGGACAAACAAGGGATGCGGGTAAAAATTGGGGGCAGAGGAATATACAAGGGGTGGACAAAATGGAAGCAGAAGCCAACTGTCAGGAAGGATAAACTGGGAATTTGGAAGGAGGTGGGATTAACGAAGGGAGAAACCATCATGGTTTCTGATGGGGAAACACCTGGAGAGAAGAGTGAGATTGAAGAGAATGTGGAAGTTGATTCCATGGGTGTAAAAAAAAGAGGAAGGAATGAGAGGAGGTGACTTTTGAGGCGTTTAGTCTGGGTTTGATTCTCAACATGAGTATAATCTGTCGGATTAGTGCTTCATATACATCCCAGAGTGGGCCGTACCTTGCGTGGATCTTCACCTGGGAATCATCTGCTTGGATTAGTTTGTAAATGTTAAAGATCACACCACGTGTTTCATCGAAGATTATGCAAGTTTATTGCCAGCACCCTGAACAGGTCACAAAGTCTAAACGGTGAGTAGAGGGTGGTCTGGTTTTCTCAGATATCACTTGACACCAGGTTACATTTGCTCACAAGCTCAAAATATAGTTGCTATGCAAGGAGCAGATACCCAGGTGTCCGCACGGCACATGTCAACGGCCATCTTTGGCGACAGAGGGCAGCCATGACATATTCATATGAGGTCTCTATGGGTGACAATGTGCACTCAATATTAAGAACACAACTAAATATTGAACTGAATGTGTGGTGTTGTGCAGGCTAATGATGTGCACTAACTCGAAAGGCCAAACCACTGTTGGGCCATGCACGTATCACAGGTTCAAGGTGATGTCCTGGAAGATAGCCGATCAATCTCACAGGAGCGACCCAGAGGTCCCTCACATCCAACATGTTGTGCTCTTGTCTACGTGAAGCCAGGACCGCGGAGTCTTCCATGATATGTCTTATTTTGTGTGGAGCGGCCTGGCAATGGTTGAGCTTTTAAAAAAACTCTTCCTTTGCATTTCCGAACTTGAGCTACTGTAAGTTCGTTTTGTTTGTGAACTTTGCATAACGGGCATAACTTTGCATAACGGGTAACCACACTGCGCTATGCGCCGCCATTTTTGTCAGGAAGTAGAATCTCGAACAGTTATTCTGCTCTTAGGGCATGATGTCGTGAATGCTGATTCTCATAGCTTTTGCCATAGTTACTCTGCCCTCAGGGCATTAATAAGTGGTCCAGGTACTGCTAAACGGAAGGTTTTTTAAAATAAAGTACCAAAAAGGCGATTTGTGTTCTACAGTGTTCAAGTACATAATTCAATTTAAATAAAATAAACATTTTAAAGTTCTTCTTCTCCTCATCTCCCCTTTATAAGAGTTGAGGTCCAATCACACCAAGCTCCTGCCCCGTCTTGACCACAATCCTTCTCCTCTCCCCACTGTCCTCAGCCAACTCTCTCCACTCTCCAACCACCCCACCTTACTGATATCACTCTTCACACAATCCGCCCATCTCAACCGCGGACTACCTCTTTTCCTCTTACCTTCTTCCCTCAACCTATCCACTCTTTTGCCATTCTCTCTTCCTTCATCCACACCAAGTGTCCAGCCAATCTGAGCCGGCATTTCACCAATCTCCTCAACAAGCTCATCTGCACATCAATCGCCTCTCTCAGTTCATCCATGCTCCTTCCATCCACCCTCTTCACTCCCACAATCCTCCTGACCCAAATGTTCTCACAAACCTGCAGCCTATGTTGTTGTCTCTGTCAGCACCACCTTCTCCAGACTGTAAAGGTAGGCCGGCGTCACACACGACATCAGAACCTTTCCTTTCAATATCTTGATATCTTTATGTCTGCCATTACTCCCTGCACCTTCCTCCATGCATTCTCACCCACCTGAATCTTCCTCCACACCTCTGCTTCTGACTTACCATTCCCAGTCACTGTTCCCCCCCAGATACTCAAACCGATTTCCGTGTCTGATCTCCTTGCCCTCTGACCTGATATTCATTTATTTTCTCTGCTGCCCAACAAACATCACCTCCGTCTTCTCCATGTTCATTTTCAGCCCATGTTTCTCAAATGCCTTCTTCCACTCTCCAGTACTTCCTCCATCTCCCGCCCACTCTCCACCACAAGAGCCAGATATTCAGCGTACAATATCCTCCCCAGAATATCTTTCATGTTTACCTTCCTGCTTACCAGAACCATCACCATGATAAACAGGACTGGGTTGAGAGTGTTTCCCTGCCTCAAATCGATGTTCTCACTGAACTCCCAAGACCAACCAAAACTCTTCTCTTTGTTCCCTTGTCCATCCTTTCCATCAACCTAACTTCTACTTCCAGCACTCCCATCCATCTCAATGTTGCCATCACCATCTCTCTCTGGAAAGTGTCTGTCAGAGGCCCTCTCCAGATCCACCAATCCCAATGCCATTTCATCTTGTACCTCCAACCTCCTCTCCACCAGCTGTCTCAACACGAACATCCCATCAGTTGTTCCCCTACCCTTTATGAACCCTTTCTGCTCTTCTTCGTTCTACCTCTCCATACTCTTCCTTATCTTCCCATCCAGAACCCTCTTCAGCAACTTCATGCCATGACCAAGGAGTGTAATGTCCCTGTACTTCCCCAGATCTTGAACATCCCCATTCACCTTCCATATCGGCACAATTAACCCTGTACTTGACTCCTCCGGAATTGAACCCTCTCTCATACATACATCCAACAACCTCTTCGTACAACTGACTCAGACTTCTCCTGCTGCATTTACCATCTCTGTACACACCTCATCAATGCCTGGCACTCTTCCCTTCATGCTCTTCAACGCCGTCCGCACTTCATCTTCCATGATCTCCATCAACTCCACTTTCCGCTCCTCGCTCAAGCTCACTGTTTCTTCCTTCCCGGTTCAACAGCTGTTTGAAATATCCTTCCCACACCTTCAATACTGCGCCCCTCTCTGTCACTATCCTCCCACCACCATCCTTAATCACTCCTCCAAAGCCCCCCACCCTCCTTCATGCCCTTGATACCCTCATTCCATGTCACGAGCCAATTTACAGATTATCTTCCTCCCACCATCCTCTTCCAACTTATTATACACCTCCTCTTCCATATCATTCCTCATCTTATCCACAGCTCTCCTTTCTGTTTTCTTCTTCTGCCAATACAGGTGCAGCAACCCCGCATCCGGCTGCCTCTCTCTCTCCTTGATCTTCTCTATCCTCTTCCAAACCTCCTTCTTTTCAACAACTGCCTTCACTACTTCCTCTGTCCACCATACATGATCTCTATCCCTCGACACTGTAGTTGTTAAAGGTTGGAGAATTATTTTTTTTCCACAAGTTTACCGTCGGTGATGCTACGTCTTTTACACCACCAAATGTAATGCGTAACAATAGCTATTTGTGCCAGTTGGTGTCCTTTATGATTCCCCTAAAAACAGAAAGTTTCCTGTTGGGAATGATTTTCAATTTGCTTGACTGCCAAAGGGGCAGATCGAGTAAAACATTATCTTGCTCCTCTCTGCGTATGCGTGATTACAACAAATTCAGAGCCAAAGTACTGCTAAACTACAGTACAGGTTCATTTTTCGATTCATGTTCAAAATAAAACATTCAATTGAAATTAAGTTGTTCGTTGATCATAAACTGATGTTGGTACACAAAGACAAACAGAGACAAAATGAACCAATTGCTTAACCACGCTTTTCCCTTCACGTGCACGGGTTGTTCATTTGTACACCATTGACTCGTTGTGCTGCGGACTAGATGCTGACCTGCTCCTCATCGATCTACAACTAATGGTGTTTTCCTTCTCTAATCTGAAAACCAGCTCCAAAATTATCGGTCTACCTTCAGGCCTATCTCACAAATCACAGACACCACCAGTGCAAAAAGACTCCACCTGCGAGTCACTCAGTGCCACTGCACCATTTTGCTATTTTAACCACCTTGCCAAATTGCTCTATCCTTAACCACCTTGCTCACTATATATGGTCAAGCAATGCAGTTACTTTAATAAGGTGATGGATGCACCAGGAAGTATACAGGGCACCACCATAGGTGACACACCCGGTGAGGAGGCTGAACGAAGAGAGAATTTTGGAGTTGGCAAAACTTAATTTATCCTCCACGAATGAGTGTGAGTGGATGGGACATTTGGTTTACCAAATACAATCAGAAAGACGCTGTCCACAATTACGCAACAATGGGATCTTATTGTCTTGAGATCAAAAGGAGTACGGTCCACCATTTTGAGATATGCTGCCAATTTCCATTTCACTTTTGCCTTACAGTCAATACCATGCAAGGGCGTGGTATTATTAGCTCAACATTTTAAAATAGGTTAATGAGAATGTAAGACCACTGCAACATCACCCTAATGCCAGGTCCCACCAATATGATGACAGCAACATGATAATGTTTGTAATAAAACAAATTTTTACCGTATAAACCTCAAATCCCTGTGAGGAATATGCCATGATGCATAACCTCAATGTAGCTGGCCAAACATATTTGGTTGAAGCATTCCAGGAGCAATGACCTCCCCGGAGAGGAGCACGGGCCTCAATATTGTTCAATAAAAGCATATCTTCATGTTTGTTGTACAAATTGGCTTGATGCATAATCACGCACACCTTTGTGCCATTTTTCATGCACCTTCTCGGCAAAGTGCAGCACTGAGCACCACTCCTTCGACCACTTTGGGCATTTTGTGTTTACAGGAAATAAGCAACATCTGCCGCTATCCACAGTAATTAGTGTTGGGACGAGAGTCCCAGAACAGAAATGGCAAGCATGATCGTCAAAATTGTTAGATGCATGATAGTATATGAGAGAATATTCACATTCACAATGGGTTCCAGACAAGGACAGGGTATACTCCCCGGTTTTAGTAATGGACACACTTCCTACAAGACCAGGAAGGTTAGCATAGCACTGTAAAAAGCAAGTTTGGGGTTCGCATCATGATCATAGCTCACATCCTGCTTGTATTATCGGGGCATCCTCATGGAAAAGCAGGACCTCAAAACACAATGCATCACACTCCAAAAATACTCAATATCAATTATTTTTATTATTAATAACCCCATTGCCCTTCCAGCCAAAGAAAGCCACCAAGAAAAGTTACACAAGGTTTCTGTTTCAAACCCTACCTGGGTTTGTCTACAGCTGCAGACATTTACAAGTAGCCCATGCATGAGAATCCCAATGCTTGACATTCCCATCAGCCGCTGGAGCAGTTTCCTAGTTTGTTGGTGTCGCCACCAACAGTGTAGACAAACATGCACCACGTGTTTGATGATAGTAATCATCACATAAATACCAAAGGCCAAACCAAGTCTCTCACCCCAATTGGAGGAAACAAACACTCAGCTCTCACCTCATCACTTATCCCCAGCTACTGTATGGCGAGGACTTTATTAAATTACCAGCATTGAACCCGTCACTTCGATGACCGTAGATGAACAACATAACTCGTGTGTATGTTACAGTAAAGTAATACAGCTTATTGACAACCAATATTTGGAATATTCTTATTCCACAAACATTTTGTTTACTACTAACGAACCAGCGTTAATTTTAGTAATACGCACACTTATTCGTCAAAACAAGATATTATGAATTTGTTTTATGTTCTCAGGGATCAGATGTTTTGTCGTTTTTGCAACTCTCGTTGAGTCATGAATAACGCAACGCCGTAAAGGCCTAGCCTATCGCTAGACATAACGCCGTAATGACGTCCCAGTGAAAAGAGCGTGAAAGACAGGGGGATGGACAGATGGAAAAATCTGGCAAATTTAATATATAGGTAACAAGTAACTGGCATTGCCCAGGAAAATTCGATGAAATATGTATTTAAATATATCCTGCATGGCAAATTGGGGAATGTTGGCCTTATGATTTCGTACAAATTACCAATCTTAGGGGTTGCAAAATGCACTTGGATAAAATGCACAAAATGTAAAAAGCAACAGACAGGTCGTACCAAGACAGGGTGGAGATAGGGGGGAAACATACCAAGAGAATACACAGTTTCTGTCATTAGCTTGCATACATACAGGGTGTCCACAAAGTCGCACATCACAGGAAAGTATTTAAATTATCTAATGTATTTATTTTTTAATGCATTTTTTTCCCAGAATTTATAACTTTATTCTTTATAGTTTTATTAACCTTATTCAAAATTAATAGTTTGAGATTGGTAGGACACATTTCGAAAAACTGATGTAGCCAACCTTACAAATAAATGTCTTGCCTATGATACGCGGCTTTGTGGACACCCTGTATATGACCTCAACATATGATCTTCACAATACATATTACTCGGTCACTCACTGGAAAAGCCCAGGCAGTGTGAGTAACATACTCACTCGAGGCCTCAACACAGAGGAGATATAAAAACCTGTGTAAAGCAATATTTTTATTAACAGGTGTAGGTGTAAACACTATCATAATTAAATTTGTGTTGCTGACAACAATTCACTACATAGACCTCAACATACGATCTTCACAAAACATATTACTCGGTCGCCCCCGGGGAAAAAGCGCAGGCCATTATAAGCACGCCCTGATCGAGACCTGAAGGCCAATTATCAGATTTTTTGAAGTTATCTGAAGTTTGGTTTTTTTCATTTTTAAAAATCCAAACATAGCCCTCAACCTTCCTCTGGAGGAAAGAGGAGGCCATGCAAAGTTTGGTTGCACTGGTTCCTGCAGGGTGTGAATGCATAAATGAATAAATGAACAAACACACACACACACACACACACGTAGGTGGATACATTGAGACCTGGGAGGGCTCCGTTCCACCTTCTGAAACCTGCAAATAGAAATAAGAACCAACGACACATACACACACACAAACACACACACACACCCACACACACACACACACACACACACACACAAACCTTCTCCTTTATGTATTAGATACATGTTTTGGCACATGTACAATCTGAGCAATAGAATGCTGAGAAGCATATAGACAGTGAGATGGTAAGAAGAGGAGAGTAGAGAAGATCATAAATGAACACCGAATTTGATCTAAAATTATGTATTCTGACCTTTGATGACGAGCTCCTGAGAGGAGATGGTTTATGAGAGAAACGAGAGAAAATGGAGGGACCAAGGGGAGGCAATACACAAAATATCTCAAATTTGGAGGAAAACCAGGAGTGCTCAAGGTGTGTGTGCATTGGAGACAGCCTCCAGAAGACAGCCTTCACAAGGCAGTGTTCTGGGCCCTGTGCTTTTTCTGGTCTTCATCAATGATCTCTCTGACTCTCTTGAAAATCCTCTGTATCTCTTTGCTGATGACTCTACTCTCTGTCGCTCCATTCTTCATCCCTCAGATCGGCAGTCTGCTGCCTCCTCACTCTCTGCAGACCTGGACAAAATCACAGACTGGGCAAACAAGTGGAACATGTCTTTCAATCCTGACAAATCTCAGACTCTTACGATGTCTCTCCGAAAAGACCGACTGGACAACCCTCCCATCCACTTTCTGAATAATCCTCTCCAAGAAGTTCTGTCACTCAAGCTTTTGGGTCTCACTATCTGCCATGATCTTTCCTGGGAAAACCACATTTCAAATCTGGCCTCCAAAGCCAGTGGCCGACTGGGCATCCTCCGTCGTGCGAAGTCCTTCCTTGGCACACCTGAGCTCCTCACCACATACAAGGCTTTCATCCGCAGCTCAATGGAATACTGCTCTCCCCTCTGGGTTGGTGCTCCTGCCTCACACCTAGCTCGTCTTCACGCTGTTGAAACCAAAGCATTCAGAATCATTGGAATCTCCCGCGATGAATGAAGCTAACTCCAAGGGCCTCTCACTCACTCACCGCAGGCAGGTTGGTGGTCTTTCCATCTTCTACCAACTCCTCTCTGGCCTTGCCCCCCAGCTCTCTCTGGGCTCTGTCCCGCAAATATTCCTACAGGTCGCACAAGATCTGCCTGCAACCCTCTTATGGTCAAACTGCCAAAATCAAGACTCTCTGCTCACCTTCACTCCTTCATTCCTCTTTTCTCCCGCCTCTGGAACAAACTCCTTCACTCTCTTCAATCCCACTCCACCCTCCAGGTCTTTAAAACAGCTGTTCACCACCATCTCTTATCTTCCCCCATCCAAAACCTTGATCTTTTCTACCCCCGCTAATTTCACCCCAATTCCACTTTTTTGAAATACCAACTTCTGTCCTGGAAGTCCTTGGTGTCCTTGTGTTTTATACTTCTCCCTCCACCCCCCCCCCCCCTTCCCACGCCTCCTCCCCCCAAGCCCTCTCCCTTCCACACATCTCCCTGCTCTCAAATGTTGTGTTGTGTGCTTCCCCTTCTCTCCCCATCTTGTTTTCCGCTCCCTCTTTTTTATATATTTTGTTTGTCTGGTTGATTTGTTTGTGAAGTAAATGTTAGCTCTTTCACGAGCCTCGATTCAGTATACAAAAAAAAAAAAAAGAGTGACAAAACATGAAGAGGGACAGTCCTGTAGACAAGAGAAGAATAAAAAGGAAAACTTGAAGCGACCACCTTCTTTTTCAAAATGCAGATGATCCTCAAGGTTTTCCCAAACACCAAATAAAAGATGAGCAGTGAGGGATGCAGATGCTCCAGTCCAAGTGAGGATCCGGATCTCATTTATATCATCCATAATTAAATAAATGGCAATGCCAATCATCATTTTGGCCTTCTGGAGGTTCCAACTCAATATTGGTCTCAACGATAGTAATTGTTTATCAAAAGGTAAAATGTCAAAGGGGTAGAAAGCTTTTCATCACCGATTCAATCACGCATACACCTGGGAACCTCGGTTCTATTCCTGTATACCACACGTTTTTTCATTTTGTACCAAATTAACCTGGTGTTGGTTCATAAGTTAAGGTGCCTTGCTAAAGATCCTAGGGTCTTGAGTTGAAGCCCCTACCATGTCGTTAAATTAACACCAGGCCGGTCGATTCAGCCCGTCATCCTCCCAAGGTTGGCAAAATGAGCATCAGCCAGCTGGTAAGGGGGTACACACAGCCGCACCCCCAGAAAATGATGCAGCCAGCAGCCACAGGCTGCATACGAATAAAAAAAATTACCAATGTCCTTGTCATTCTGTGTGTGTTTCCATGTTCACACTGATATATAAACTTTATATCACAAAACAAAAGGGAAGAAAACAACGAACTGATGATCAGGTGGCACTTGTCCTCCGATGATACCTGAACAACACTTGTTAATAATGAAATGATTCATGTTCCACAATATTATGGCAAAGAAGTCTCAACACGTCCACAACTGTGACTGTTCAGGCCGTACCTGAGTTCACGGTAAGCACGTGTTGTTGTATTACCCGAAAAGTCTGGTGTGAAATTATTAATCTTCAGAATCCACGCATTTAGCGACAAAGCTGCGCCGGGTGCTGCATAAACAAGGACGTTGCGTAAAGCAGGAGTCGGGTGCTGCAGGTGCATGAACGAACTCACCGTTGCAAGCCGTTGGAGAGATTGGCCCAGCAGCGATGGAGGTCACCCAGCCGGCCGCGAAGAGATAGAGCCTCGGAGGGAGTACTCTGCAGGGAGATCTCCTCTCCGGTAGTGGATACTTCCTCTACGGCCGGACGTCGTTGAGAAGCCTGGTTACACAGCTCCTGCAAAGAGCCGGGAAGGAGAGGGAGGAGGGGTGCAGGAGAGGCAGAAATTGAGGGCATCGTTAGGATAACCACGTTGCACAAAACGAGCCAATTTGGGTTTACAGGGCAGTGCATTGGCGACAAATCTTTCCATCAATAAATGTACCCTCGGTAGATTAAGGTGCTTGAAACAAACGAATTTGCTCTGTGCTCCTTCTGAAGAAACGTTGTGACTCGGTGACACGTCCTAGTCGAGGCAACCTCACGAGTGCAAAGCTGATATCATCAAGCGGTTCCCAAATGGCAGCAACAGTACAAGAAGAAAGACCGAGCACAACTCACTTGTGATTATCATTGCTTTCTTTAACATCTGGTGACATAACATGGTCTCAGAGCACAGAGATGAAAAGGGAAACTGATTGGCCGGACGTGCTGAGCATGGCTATTTCATTCTGCAGAAATGTGCGGCCAATGCAATTTATATTTTCAAAAGTACTGTCACACACCCCTCCCCCCATCCTGAGTGTAGCTTTGCATGGCACATGGAATAATGAATGGCACGTCTTGTACCTGTGCTGGCAGGTGAAAATGCTAAGCAAAATAACATTAATGACAAGTGCTTACACATCTTAGAGCTATCTGTAAGCCGATGGCAACTCGCTCGGCTGTGCATGTGCAGTGACCTGCAAGATGTGACCTCGAAGATGTGACCCACAAGATGTGACCTGGAAAATGTGACCTGCAAGATGTGACATGGAAAATGTGACCGTCAAGATGTGACCTGCAAGATGTGACCTGCAAGATGTGACCTGGAATATGTGACCTGCAAGATGTGACCTACAAGATATGACCTGGAAAATGTGACCTGCAAGATGTGACATGGAAAATGTGACCTTCAAGATGTGACCTGCAAGATGTGACCTGCAAGATGTGACCTGCAAGACGTGACCTGGAAAATGTGACCTGCAAGATGTGACATGGAAAATGTGACCCACAAGATGTGACCTGGAAAATGTGACCTGCAAGATGTGACATGGAAAATGTGACCTTCAAGATGTGACCTGCAAGATGTGACCTGCAAGATGTGACCTGGAAAATGTGACCTGCAAGATGTGACATGGAAAATGTGACCCACAAGATGTGACCTGGAAAATGTGACCTGCAAGATGTGACCTGCAAGATGTGACCTGCGACCTGCAACATGTGACCTGGAAAATGTGACCTGCAAGATGTGACCTGGAAAATGTGACCTGCAAGATGTGACCTGCAAGATGTGACCTGGAAAATGTGACCTGCAAGATATGACCTGCAAAATGTGACCTGGAAAATGTGACCTGCAAGATGTGACCTGCAACATGTGACCTGCAACATGTGACCTGGAAAATGTGACCTGCAAGATGTGACCTGCAAGATGTGACCTGGAAAATGTGACCTGCAAGATATGACCTGGAAAATGTGACCTGCAAGATGTGACCTGGAAAATGTGACCTGCAAGATGTGACCTGGAAAATGTGACCTGCAAGATGTGACCTGGAAAATGTGACCTGCAAGATGTGACCTGCGAGATGTGACCTGCAAGATGCTAAAAATGCTGTAAAAACAGCTTTTGTCAACAACAGTCCTGAACTACAAGAGAGAACACACTCACAAACACCGGCAGAATGGTCGGAAACAACGTGCGTGTCGGAGAAATGACTTGCAAACAGATGCTATCACCAGAGCATCAGCAGGATTAGATGAAGGGAAACTTCAAAAGTAAAATTAAATGTCAGAATTTGCTTAAATTGCCAAAACGAAACAACAAATGCTGATTTGTAAAAAATTTCAGTCAAGTGGAGCGACTGATCCAAAACCAAATTTGTTTCACCGTCGTCTGTGGCCAATCTTTTCATTCTGTGGCCAATCTTTTCATTCTGTGGCCAATCTTTTCATTCTGTGGCCAATATTTTCATTCTGTGGCCAATCTTTTCATTCCGTGGCCAATCTTTTCATTCTGTGGCCAATCTTTTCATTCCGTGGCCAATCTTTTCATTCTGTGGCCAATCTTTTCATTCTGTGGCCAATCTTTTCATTCTGTGGCCAATCTTTTCATTCTGTGGCCAATCTTTTCATTCTGTGGCCAATCTTTTCATTCCATGGCCAATCTTTTCATTCTGTGGCCAATCTTTTCATTCTGTGGCCAATCTTTTCATTCTGTGGCCAATCTTTTCATTCCGTGGCCAATCTTTTCATTCTGTGGCCAATCTTTTCATTCTGTGGCCAATCTTTTCATTCTGTGGCCAATCTTTTCATTCTGTGGCCAATCTTTTCATTCTGTGGCCAATCTTTTCATTCCATGGCCAATCTTTTCATTCTGTGGCCAATCTTTTCATTCTGTGGCCAATCTTTTCATTCATTTATCCGGCTCTTTTGAAATCGCATACTTCACATAATTGGGATTTCAGAACATCAGGCTGACAGGTGTGAGAATATTATCGAAGCACGTCGAGATATTTTTGGAAGGTGGGAAGAAGAATCAAGTTGGGAAGAAAAGGCCGAGATAAATCACCGAGTCCGAAAGCATGAAGCCAGCCGCAGGCGTTCCTCGGAAGGTGACAGATGGAAGAGAGAGAGAGAGAGAGAGAGAGAGAGAGAGATAATGTAGAGGAGCTTCAGAATAAAATGAAGCTTTGGGTAATATGGCTTCCTTGATATCAAGAAAAGGTGAACTTTCCCTTCGTGTTTCCGTAATGACATCGACCTTTTATTACACGGCCAAGCTCAGCCATTTTTCTTCATAACAAAAGAAAGAGAACATTTCATTTGTTCGACATGAACTTAAACTGTTAAATTATCTGCTGTTTAAACAGCGAAGAGCGAGCGTGAAATCGTGTTCTTCCAGGATGGTTGAAGTACCTGCGATGTCGTCAAATGGTCCCCAAAGGCCTGGAAACGGTTGTTTTTGCCTTTTTCAATGCACAAGGCAAGATTCCGACAACACATGTGACCCTCAACACTGAACAAGTGGAAAACCATTGGTAAAATGAACGATTGTAGATGTGTGCACCTGAGCACGTGACAACAATACAGATCTGACCGAGACACGCAAACTTAAGGAAGTCCAACATTGTACCCATGAGCACCATGCTAGAAACAAAGGCATATTTGTTCCTCCACAACTGACGGATTGTCGCAATGACCACAGGCCTACTTTGCTTCGGGGCATAGAGGCTAAAAAAAAGCGGGGGAGAAAAAAACCCCATGGAGCCTTCGGGCACTTGCAGCCTTTTACTGCGGAGACAATTCACATTAAACGCTCCATCGCTCACAAAATGGTTGGATGTACTTTAGGACCACCGCGACAGGTTTATCTGTGACCCCCATAACAACGCGATAATATCACTCCGACTACCTTGCAGTCGGCCAGGTTGTGCTAAACCTAGGCCACAAACCTGCTTCAGCGGAAACCTTACTTTCCAAATTGTTTGGATGTTCCCACTTGGACCGATTCGTGAAGATTCATCAAGGCCGAAGCATTCGTCAAGCAGAGACTGTTCCTTCAAAATGGCGGCGAGGCAAAGTGCCTTGTCAAACCCGGTTTTAATATAACAGAGGCTAAGGCTAATCAACGGACAGGATTTTACCAAATTGGAATTACAACCATTAATCTGACCGCACGTTCCTGCAAGGCTGTTGGCTGACCTCATTAAGTACTTCCAATCTTTGTTTAATGGTTCGGCGCACTGCAGGAGCACAATGCCCCCAGGTGTAGGCCTAACATTGCCACCGACGGCCTTAGCCACGTCCGAGGTTTCATAAAAATGGAATAAGGAAAATTGTTTTTTGTCTCCCTTCAATCAACCGATCAATACTTTTCATATATAACACTTTAAATTTGGAACTAACATCTCCAAAGGGGTTAAAGAATGGAAAAAAGGAAAGTAAAGTAAAAAAATTTGAAGAAGCAACAATAAAAAGATGGGAGACTTAACAATTTAAGAACAGTTTAATGGCAACAATTGAAGAATTTTAAATTTTTAAATGGAAGCGGATTACACAGTTCAGGAGCTCATATATCTTACTATAATTCACCAAATGTCCGTCCGTCTGTCTGTCTGTCCGTCCGTTCGAAGGTACAGCAAAAACGGCTGAACCGATCGCAACGATATTTTGGGTGGGTAATCCTGGGATTCCCTGGAGTAAAATTAGTCTAGTAGGAAGACTAGGTCCCTCTGCACCCCCCGGAGATATACTTCTAATCAGTGTTTCTAGATTGGAAAAAATGTGTAGAAAATGACTAGCTATGGCCCCAAGCTGAAAAAATGTCCCACATACCATTTTTATGCAAATTACTGCTGCAAATTTTATGCAAAATTATGCAAATTTTATGCAAATTTTTGATGAGGAGTAGAGTTGAGGGGTCTTTGAGGGCTTCATCGAGGTGCTCTCGGTTGCAAGACTGGGTCATTCTGAGAAGCACAGCAGGGTCAGAGATCATGATGTTCTCCTCCTCAGTGAATCTCTCCATCAACAGCCTCTCCATTGCCTCACACACTGTTTTGAGGCAAAAGAGGGACTTTGCGTAGGCCTTTCCACTGAGAACACCTTTGAGAGATCCACTTGTTACTAGTTGTGCCTCAAAGAGAATCTCTGCATATCCAGAACCACGCATCTTGTGTCCAGTGAGCATCCCGATGTAGTTCATGGATGTGTGGAAGGGTCCAATCGTTACTACATGACTAGCAAATTCATTTGGCCAGCGCCAGATGATGGGAAGGGCTTTCATGCAGACACCCAGATCAAATGTATTCAGGACCCATCTCTGACCCACCTCAGCAGTTGCTGCCTCGGAACGCTTCAGTAGCTCACGAACAACTGCGTTGTCTGTGATCGGTTGGTGGATAGGCGTGCAGTAGTCGACTGTTGATTTGCTGGGTGGGGGAGAACCAGTTGCAGAGGTGAAACCCCCTAGCCCAGGCACAGGCTGCAGGCCATTGCCATGCCATGCAGGCACCAGGCACAGACCGATCACAGACAACGCAGTTGTTCGTGAGCTACTGAAGCGTTCCGAGGCAGCAACTGCTGAGGTGGGTCAGAGATGGGTCCTGAATACATTTGATCTGGGTGTCTGCATGAAAGCCCTTCCCATCATCTGGCGCTGGCCAAATGAATTTGCTAGTCATGTAGTAACGATTGGACCCTTCCACACATCCATGAACTACATCGGGATGCTCACTGGACACAAGATGCGTGGTTCTGGATATGCAGAGATTCTCTTTGAGGCACAACTAGTAACAAGTGGATCTCTCAAAGGTGTTCTCAGTGGAAAGGCCTACGCAAAGTCCCTCTTTTGCCTCAAAACAGTGTGTGAGGCAATGGAGAGGCTGTTGATGGAGAGATTCACTGAGGAGGAGAACATCATGATCTCTGACCCTGCTGTGCTTCTCAGAATGACCCAGTCTTGCAACCGAGAGCACCTCGATGAAGCCCTCAAAGACCCCTCAACTCTACTCCTCATCAAAAATTTGCATAAAATTTGCATAATTTTGCATAAAATTTGCAGCAGTAATTTGCATAAAAATGGTATGTGGGACATTTTTTCAGCTTGGGGCCATAGCTAGTCATTTTCTACACATTTTTTCCAATCTAGAAACACTGATTAGAAGTATATCTCCGGGGGGTGCAGAGGGACCTAGTCTTCCTACTAGACTAAATAAGCTATATTGTTTTTCCAATTTCAGCTTTGGCCTCCAGCATTTTCAGGTTTGGACTCCCGCATAACATTATTTTCCCGGGTGCCGCACAAACGGCTGCACCGATCGCTGCACAGCTGCACCGATCGCTGCACAGCTGCGCTCCATGGCTGCACCGGTCGCTGCACAGCTGCGCTGCATGGCTGCACCGATCAGACTCGGTGACCTCAGACAAAGACCTTTTATAAGGACATGGGTTGAACCCTGCCTGAGAGAATGCCAACCCCCTCCCCGCCATCACGGCCCTCTCCAACTCACAATCCCACGAGATATGCGAAAAGGACGACCCAAAACCAATTATCTTCTTTTTGATTCGTATATAAACATCATTAAAAGTAAATAATGACCTCGGCCAAAGTTCAAATGACGTGGGTTTAATCTCTACATGAGAGAATACCACATAGCTATTTGGGAGGTGTATACGCTTACAGATCACTGTCTCCATTGGTTTTTGCCAAGGCCGTAATACCTACCAGCTCAAAATCCGTTTAACTGTTGACTTGGTAGTTTTTACAATGAAGGAAACATTAACAATGTTGTTAAAAGTTTATTGTGTGATTAATTTGTGATTGGAGTGATGCTGTTTGGAATGAAAAAAAAGATATCGAGTTCAAGTAAATGACGACATGCCATGATGGTTTCTACTTTCTCAATGTGAACTTCGCGGATCGCCACATGCAGATTCGCCACGGACCCACGATCGATGTTTCTATCCGTGAGCGTACACGTTTGTTTGCGAACGGGTACGTTTTTCATGGAAGTCCTTCACGAACTTGCTGTCCATGTCTGATGTGCGACTGAGGGTGCCACAGGAATGTGGAATTTATTATTTTCATGCTTTAGCGTTCGCCGTATCTGCATTGCCTGTTTGCCTCTGGCCTCCCATCCGTGCGTAGCACGGGTATCTCACTAGTATATATCTATCTATAATTCCAGTAATCTCTGTGTGAATGTCTGTGTGTGTGTCTGTGTGTGTGTATGCGACCGCTGTTTCTCGACAACTACCGGTCCGATATACTTGAAACTTGCCAGGTATATTGCTGGGGACCCGAGGATGTGCCTTTTCAAGGTTTGAAATTAATCGGACAAGTAGTTACCGAGCTATGGCGATTTCTTTACCAAACTCCGCAAGCCGTTCGCTTTGGACCAAACCATTTCATGTAAATAGAGGGGGGGGATTGTCACCGTACTCGCAAGCCGTTCGCTTTGGACCAAACCATTTCATGTAAATAGAGGGGGGGGGGGGGGATTGTCACCGTACTCGCAAGCCGTTCGCTTTGGACCAAACCATTTCATGTAAATAGAGGGGGGGGATTGTCACCGTACTCGCAAGCCGTCCGCTTTGGCTTTGCGAATGGACCAAACCATTTCATGTAAATAGAGGGGGGGGGATATAATTTTAGATATATATATAGTACGGGCATGCCCTAGTATATATAATTGTGATAAATAGCAGAAACTCCACAATACGAGAGCAGAGTGCCTCATTTGTATTAAATAATCAGAAGAAATTAAATAAATTACATACGTAGCTTCAGGACGATCTTGTATTTTCAGACAAGATTTGGGCCAAATCGGCCTTCTTCTTCAGAGTCTTCCTCAAGTTCAACGACAGTGTGAAAATAAAAGATCATCTTGAAGCTCCGTCTGTAATTTGTTTAATTTCTTCCGATTATATATATCTATATATACTGGTTGCATCATAAGTCATGTCCAACAGGATTTTTTATCTGTTCTTTACGTTATGTTTCAGATAACTACTAGAGATGACTGACCCCATGAGATATAAACTATCGGAAAAAGTTGAACTTTTATGGGACTATCTAAAGGCACAAGGAAACTTGAAAAGAGCTCAAAGACAATGTACGGCAATCACACTACAAATCCTATAAAATGTGAGAAAGAACTTTGTTTGTCATATTATTTGTTTTTGACTCCAGGGTGCACAATTTGAACACTTATTGCAACATTTGTAAAAATATATAAAATCCGATTGGTCAGGATTTATGACTCACTCACCCTGTACAATTGCGTATATATATATATTGCTGTGCATTGTCTGTGTTGTGTTGTGTCACTGAACTACTCCCTCAAACTTTTGTGAAATCGTACCAAACTTCTGGTATGCATCTATCTCTCCCGTGTGTATGTCCTAAGGGGATTTTTAAAAGAAAATTTATAAAAAAATTTTGTTGGATTAAAATTTTTTTTTTTTTTAACTTAAATCTTCAACTTCATTTGTTTATAAAATGTAATATCAGGTATATTACAAATACATGTGTGTAAAATAATTGTTTGTATTATGATTGATGTAAATCGTGACAACACAGCAGCTCAGGTACATTCATTATCCTCAGTTAAAACAAGCCCGTTCCTCTGTAACGACGCGAGGTGAGTTGAGAGTAGCGAGCCGAGCCAAGCTAGTCTATATAAAGCTTCAGGACAAAGTCTTCATCAAAGTACAAACGAGCTACCAGGAGACACCTGGTGTTAAATCATAGCAATATTGCTGAGGTATAAGGTGTGATTACGCCAAAAATGTGTCTCGGGAAACAATTTATACTGTGCTGGATTTTTGGCTTAAAGTTTATCAGCAATATCTTAAAATCGATACATTGGCGTCATGAGAACTGCTGAAGCATGTTGAGAATTGCAGTGACGTCATCAAATTTATGACCATGAACTATGAACCTGGCTGCCCTATTCTGAAATCTGAAAACAAGTGCAAGGGCTTGAGAGTAGCCACAGGTAAGCTAACAGTGAGATGCAGTATTTCGAGCACATTATCAGAGCAAAAGTTTCAGGTGTGCTCCGATTTGAGTGCGAGCGGATTTGGGCAATATCGTGCAGAAGGAAGAAAACAGCTATATTTGTGGTTTTGGCAACATTTGTTTTGTATACCTGTTGGGTTTGCATAGGTACATCAAGGTTTGAAACCATGGAGGCAAACATTATGGAGTGATCCCAAAGTTCATTGATACATATCGGGTTTAAGCGTTTTACGAAAGGATGAGGTGCAAGGTGCAGTACACGTTCGTCTGAGAAACACTGAATTCAAGAAGGTTCATGGGCATCCACATTACAACTTCATCGAGATAGGAATCCAAAGTTGGTGAAGAGGGGAAATCATCAGTCTGAACGGGAGAACTGTGCATCATGAGCAAAGCAAGGAAAGCTGATCGTATTGGAATTCTGAATAATTGCACAAAGCGGATTCAGATAAAGAGAAAACAAGACCAGGAGCTTGGGGGACAACAAAGATAAAGTGGGTCTGATGAATTGTCAGCCATGTTTACAGTAGATGTGCGATCTGCACGGTGTGAAGAAAAATATGCAAGAGCAGGTGCAGAGATATCACAACATTATTTGTTACCTGCGCCACCCAAGGTGGATGGACGTGATGTTTTCAAACATGTCTTTCTCTCTGTTTGACTGTTTGTGAACATATCTCAAAACGTTGTGGATGGATTCGGACGAAACTTGGTGGACAGGTTGTGTGTCCGACAAGGACAAACCATTTGATTTTGGTGAAGATCCGAATTCAGATCTGCCCGATCAGTGGGATACAAAACGTAAACTGCTCAGACTTGCGGAGGTATGACCCCGGCTGTGACCTATGACCCCAATGAATGCCGTTCGAGTTGCTATGTCAACACTACAGAAATTAAATGAGGCCTCATGTGTACAGGTTTGGACACCACATCTTATGAAGAACGAAGTTTCCAGAGGAGGGTTCAACATGGAATGGCCACATTGATTCCGGGCCGAGCAAGACAAAGCTAGGAGCAGCAGCTGAGAGAGGCAAGACATTATACATTGGAAAGGAAGCGGGTACGAGGGAATCTCATCGAGATCCTTCAGATAATGGAGGGCAGGGACAAAATAAGTGCAGAGGTGTTTTTCCACAAACTTGACAGCGACACGACCAGGAAGTAAAGGAGAGGAGAGTGTGGAGGGGAGTCAGGCAGAGGTGCTTCACTCAGATAAGTTAGAGCAGGATTTGTGTCCCTGGAAAAGTCGTGTCAGTAGAAATATTTTATAATTTGAATTTGAGTTGGATCGGTACAGTCAGGTGAAAAAGTAAGTACACCCCATGTAAAGTTTTGACTTTTTCAACATACATCAACATACAGCTATTTGATCTTCATTTCAGCAATATTGATAGATAAAGGTGATATTGTGGCGGACACAAAAGCCCACTGGCGTGGTGACATCATTCCGCGCACCAAGTGGGCGGTGGCCACGCCCGAGGGGTAGGCGTGGCCTCATGATATACACCGGGCGCGCAGCCCGGAGCGCGCCAGTGTTACAGTGAGCTCCTGAAATAAAGACGCTTATAAGTTACCGCTTGTCCGCTTCCTCCTTGCTCGCAAGCAGCGCGCGTAATGCCGCGCTTTACTGGTGACCCCCTCGACGTTGGATCTGCCGGAGCGATCCTTCCACACGCGACGCCATTGCCATGGCCAACTTCATCAAACTTCCCGAATTTTGGGAGGCTCAGGCCGAAGTCTGGTTCGTCCAGGCCGAAGCCCAATTTCAGCTTCGGCGCCTCACCGGCGATGACACGCGCTATTGCCACGTCGTCGCCTCCCTCGGGCCCGGCACGGCCGCTCGAGTTGTGTCCATCCTTCGCCACCCACCGGACGGCCACAAGTACGAGGCACTCAAGCGGCTACTCCTAGCCACGTTCGGCCTCACGGACGATGCACGGGCCGACCGCCTCCTGGATCTCCCCGAGCTCGGTGACACGCGCCCGTCGGTCCGAATGGACCATATGCTGTCAATGTTGGGCGACGAAGCCCCCGGTTCTCTATTCCGGGCGCTTTTCCGTCACCAACATCCAGGGCAGGTTCGCCTCGCGTTGGCCGGGACCGGGCTAACGGAACCCCGAGCATTGGCAGCCGAGGCGGACAGGTACTTCGCCGCTTCGGGCACGCGGGCGAGAGTCGGCGTGGCCGTCACGGCCCTCGAGGCTGATGCTGCTGATGCTGCTGATGTTGCTGATGCTGCTGTTCCACAGCATCAGCTTATACAGCATACGCAGCATGCTGATACGCACCTCGTGACCGCCGCCACGCCCCGCCCACCGCCGCGGCGAAAACCGCCACCGCGGGGAAACCCGCCAACTCCACCGGCCTGGCGGAGCCAGCCGCGCTCCTCCAGCTCCACCACCTGGTGCTGGTTCCACGCCAAGTTCGGCCACGAAGCTCGGCAGTGTCATCCGCCATGCTCCTTCAACAGGTCGGGAAACGCCCGGGCCGGCGCTCAATAGTGGCGATGAGCGCCGGCCGTTCGAGCAGCCTGCTGTTCATAACGGACACCTTCTCCGGGCGCCGTTACCTGTGCGACACGGGAGCGCAGGTGAGTTTCGTTCCCGCCGGCACGTCAGACAAGCATGCCGCGGGTGGGGGCCCCGCGCTGCTTGCCGCGAACGGGACGCCCATCCGTACGTACGGAAAACGCTGCCTCTCTCTGCGGTTCGGAGGGCAGGTTTTCCGATGGACGTTCGTCACCGCCGACGTGCCCATGGCACTGCTTGGCGCGGACTTCCTGTGCGCTAATGGGCTCCTGGTCGACGTCAAGCGCAGACGTCTTGTCCAGGCCGAGACGTTCAGCTCGCTCGCTTGTGCGTTGCCCAGCTCAACGAGCGGCTTGCCAAGCGGCTTGCCGAACGGTTCGGTTCCGGCCACGTTGGTCTGTACGCTTCCGGCAGCGGACGCATTCACCCGCCTCCTCGCCGGCTTCCCGGCCCTCACGCGGCCCACCTTCTCGGCGGGGGCCGTCAAGCACGGGGTGGCCCATCACATCCCCACCGTCGGGCCACCGGTCTACGCCGCCTCGAGCCGACGAAGCTGGCGGTGGCAAAAGCGGGGTTCGCTACCCTGGAGCGACTCGGCATCGTTCGGCGCTCAGAGAGCGCTTGGGCGTCGCCGCTGCACATCGTGCCGAAGCCCGGCGGGGGATGGCGACCGTGCGGGGACTATCGCCATCTCAATGACGCCACGACTCCCGACCGCTACCCCGTCCCCCACATTCAGGACTTTTCCGCCCGTTTGGCGGGCAGGTCCTTCTTCTCGAAGTTGGACCTCATAAGCGGCTACCATCAGGTCCCCGTCAGGCCGGAGGACGTCCCGAAGACGGCGGTCATCACGCCATTCGGACTCTTCGAGTTCCTGCGCATGCCCTTCGGTCTGAAGAATGCGGCTCAGGCGTTCCAGCGACTGATGGACAGCGTCCTGCGCGATTTGGATTTTGTCTACGTCTACCTGGACGATATCCTCGTCGCCAGCGCGTCCCGCGAAGAGCACCTCCGCCACCTCCGCACGCTCTTCGAACGCCTGGGCCAGCATGGCCTGATTGTGAACCCTGCAAAGTGCCGGCTCGGCACCGCCATAATCGATTTTCTGGGGCACCGTGTCACCAGGCACGGAGCCGTCCCCCTGCCGGCCAAGGTGGAGGCGGTGAAGGGGTTTCCGCGCCCCCGCACGATCAGAGGGCTGCAGGAGTTCCTGGGCATGGTGAACTTTTACCATCGGTTCCTGCCCCGCATCGCCCAGCTCCTGCGCCCCCTGCACGAAGCTCTCCGAGGTAAGCCGGGCAAAGGCGACGTTACCTGGACCGAGCAGATGGACACGGCGTTCACGGGCGCGAAGCTCGCCTTGGCTAACGCCACCATGCTCGCGCACCCGGCACCCGATGCACCGATCGCCCTCACCACCGATGCCTCGGACTACGCGGTGGGCGCGGTGCACGAGCAATGGGTGCGTGGAGCTTGGCAACCGCTGGCGTTCTTTAGCCGGCAGCTTCGCCCGCCCGAACGCTGTTACAGTACCTTCGACCGCGAGTTGCTCGGGCTTCACTTGGCGGTCAGGCACTTCCGCCATCTGCTCGAGGGCCGTGCGTTCCCTGCCTTCGTCGACCACAAGCCGCTGATCTTCGCGATGGGCAAGGTCACCGAGCCGTGGTCGGCCCGGCAGCAGCGTCACCTCTCGGCCGTGTCCGAGTACACGACGGACATCCAGCACGTCGCGGGGAAGGACAACCCGGTGGTGGATTGCCTTTCCGGGGCCGTCGCCCACGCAGTCCACCTCGGCATCGACTATGCCCGGATGGCAGCGGACCAGGCCGCTGACCCCGACGTCCAGGCCTTGCGGACCGCCGTCACGGGCCTCCGCGTCACCGAGGTGCCGTTCGACGGCGCGGGCGCGGCCCTCTTGTGCGACGTCTCCCTCGGGCGTCCTCGCCCCATCGTGCCCGCGGCTGGCAGCGCCAGGTGTTTGACGCCATCCACGGCCTGTCCCACCCGGGCGCCAGGGCCTCCCAAAGGCTGATCGCCGACAAGTTCGTCTGGCATGGCCTCCGGAAGGCCGTCCGCGGCTGGGCCAGGACATGCCTCGCGTGCCAGCGCGCCAGGGTGCACCGGCACACCCAGGCCCCGTTGGCCCCGTTCACGGTGCCGGAACGCCGGTTTGACCACGTCCACGTGGACCTGGTGGGACCTCTGCCCCCCTCGCGGGGTTTCACCTACGTCCTCACCATGGTGGACCGCACCACCCGGTGGCCGGAGGCCGTGCCCTTGGCATCGACAACGGCGGCCGATGTCGCGCAGGCTTTCATCGCCACCTGGGTCGCCCGGTTCGGCGCCCCCTCAGACATCTCGTCCGACCGCGGCCCCCAGTTCACCTCGGAGCTCTGGGGGGCGGTCGCGCAGGGGCTCGGGGTCCGGCTGCACCGAACCACGGCCTACCACCCCCAGGCTAACGGCCTGTGTGAGCGATTTCACCGCTCATTGAAGGCCGCGCTCCGGGCCACCCTCCGCGACGGCGGCTGGGTCGACAGGCTCCCCTGGGTCCTGCTGGGCCTCCGGACGGCGCCCAAGGAGGACCTGCGCGCATCCGCGGCGGAGTTGGTCTTCGGGCAACCGCTGCGGGTGCCGGGCGAGTTCCTCCCCGACTCCACGGCACCATGGTCCGCGGCACAGCAGCGCTGCGCTCTGCAAGAGACCGCCCAGAGGTTCGCCCCGGTGCCAACGGCATGCCACGGGCACCCACCGACGCACGTCGCCCCGGAGCTTCGCACGGCGGAGTACGTCTTCGTCCGCCACGATGCCCACCGGACACCACTGCGGCCCCCGTACGACGGGCCTTTCCGCGTGCTGGAGACCGGGGCGAAGCACTTCACCCTGGACATCGGCGGTACTCCTGACCGTGTTTCGGTAGACCGCCTCAAGCCGGCCCACCTCGACGTGGACCATCCACCGCCAGTGGCCCGATCCCCGCGTCGGGGCCGCCCCCCTACGGGCGGACCCCCGGCACCGCCCAGCCCTGCCGCCACGCCGCCCCCCGGTCCTGCACCCATCCCAGGGGCAGCCAGGGGCATCCCACCTGGCATCCCTGCACCCCGGACGCCGCCGATCGCCAGGGGGTGCTTCGGCCGGGTCATGCGTCTGCCCCGCAAACTGGCCCTCCAGGTGCGCGGGAATTCTGGGGGGGCGCGTGTGGCGGACACAAAAGCCCACTGGTGTGGTGACATCATTCCGCGCACCAAGTGGGCGGTAGCCACGCCCGAGGGGTAGGCGTGGCCTCATGATATACACCGGGCGCGCAGCCCGGAGCGCGCCAGTGTTACAGTGAGCTCCTGAAATAAAGACGCTTATAAGTTACCGCTTGTCCGCTTCCTCCTTGCTCGCAAGCAGCGCGCGTAACGCCGCGCTTTAATATAATATAACAAATATCATGAAACATTTACATTTTGTAGTCCATTGTATAATTTAAATAAACATAAATGCAAATTTTGCATGTGGAAAAAGTAAGTACACCCCTACACACGTACATAAAAGTAAGTCTATATACATCCAGGAAAGGATGACCTAGTCCTAAGGGTACGCGCACACTCTCCGCACACACGCGCACACTCTCCGCACACACGCGCACACTCTCCGCACACACGCGCACACTCTCCGCACACACGCGCACTCTCCACACACACGCGCACACTCTCCGCACACACGCGCACACTCTCCTCTGAGCAGTCTAGCCTGGGTGAGAATCCCGACCCACCTTTTAACTGCCATCTTGGTGTTTCACAGGTAGCTCGATTTATCAATGTGTGTGTCGTCCCTCGGATGGACATTCAACTGGCGTCGCATCTGCCGACATAGTTGGTGGATGTTAAGGACCCCATGGTGTCTTTCGCGAAGAGTAGGCGAGCTATCGCCAACACCGTTAACAAATTAGAAATTCCTGCCCTCACTCCTGCTGGGAAAGGGATGATAAACCGCCCAGTTTGCCCCTGGCGTGGAGACTGCTTCAATCGTATCCTCACTTCTGTCCCTTTCCCCGCCACCTCCGCCCACTATGAATTCAAGTTGATAAACTGTTACAGTCAATTCATGTGGTGTTGATGTAGCACAGGCCTCATGGGATAAATGGCCTCCGAAGTTCCTCATACATCCTTAGAGAGATCCCAATAAGATGGTGAAGGTAGATGTTTCGCACCTGAAACCACAGCCCAT